>NC_047025.1:41795341-42156364 GCF_902652985.1 Pecten maximus | reverse complement strand
ATGACTACATATGACACATGACATCAATTGATTGATTAACATTGACACTTACATTGACACTTACATTGACACTTACATTGACATTAAAATTGACATCACAATGGACATCAAAATTGACGTTGACATTAAAATTGACATCACAATGGACATCAAAATTGACGTTGACATTAAAATTGACATCACAATGGACATCAAAATTGACGTTGACATTAAAATTGGCATCACAATGGACATCAAAATTGACGTTGACATTAAAATTGACATCACAATGGACATCAAAATTGACGTTGACATTAAAATTGACATCACAATGGACATCAAAATTGACGTTGACATTAAAATTGACATCACAATGGACATCAAAATTGACGTTGACATTAAAATTGACATCACAATGGACATCAAAATTGACGTTGACATTAAATTAACATTGACATAAACTTAGAGATTAACAATGACATTTACGTCAACATTGACATTATCACTGTCATTAACATTTACACTGCCGTTTTTTTTTTTTTTTTTTTTTTTTAGTTCCAGACAAACATATACATCAATGCTCTCTTAATTACGTACATGTAATCAATTTTTATGAATACTCATATTTTAAATCTACTATACATTCTTAATTATGAGGCAGTATAGTGTATGTAGAATTGAAAACAATCAACAAATGAATATATTGACTGGAGCTAATTGAAAAATGGGATTGGGGGATAGTTTGGATGCCGTTGACATTGGCATTGACATTGATATTGACATGAACATTTACATTGACTTGAACATTGACATTAAAATTGACATTAAAATTGACAATAACATGTACATTGACTTGGACATTGACAATAACATGTACATTGACTGGAACATTGACAATAACATGTACATTGACTTGAACATTGACAATAACATGTACATTGACTTGGACATTGACATTAACATGTACATTGACTTGGACATTGACATTAACATGTACATTGACTTGAACATTGACAATAACATGTACATTGACTTGGACATTGACAATAACATGTACATTGACTTGGACATTGACATTAAAATTGACATTGACTTGGACATTGACATTGACATTTACTTGAATATTGACATTAAATTGAACACTGACATTAACATCAACATAAACATTGACATTGACATTTACATTGACATTGACATTTTTTAACATTGAAATTGACATTGCAGCGCTGGTGTAAATTGTTAGCCTGTAGACACGGCCTTAACAATGTTCGTTCATAGTTTTATATGTAGTATTAGTCAGCGACAAACTCTCCATCTTGCCCTCCAGTTTCATCAACGATGTTTTTCTTAAGGGAATTCCTTAAAATCTAAAATTAAATGTTTTTATAGGATTGGTTTGTTTTTGTTTAACGTCCTATTAACAGCCAGGGTCATTTCAGGACGTGAGAAAAACCACCGGCCTACGGTCAGTACCTGGCAACTGCCCCACGTAGGTTTCGAACTCGCAACCCAGTGGTGGAGGGCTAGTGTTAAAGTGTCGGTACACCTTAACCACTCGACCACCGCGGCCCCTTTCATAGGAACGCTGATTTATGGGAAAATCTTTGTTATGGAACTCTCCATAAATTCTTTGATTGGCAATGTTAATAATTTTTCGTAAGTCAATATATATCAATCAAATTGGAGCCTGGAGATACTACTCTTAAAGACTCCTTTTAATACAATTCACGTATGCAACATCTTCGTCTTCCAACAGAGAGACAGCCTATTAGTACAATTAAAAAGCCTGATTAAGGATCTGGGTTTCAGTTGACAAGAATGAAGGTCTCATTAGTTATTTGACGTCAATGATATATACATTATTTACTGACCAACACAAAGCAAAGATTAAGTTACATTTTGTACGGATCACTTGCTGATTTTGGCAGAATGATGAACTTCTTTTACACGATAAAGATTAAAACGAATATGTCTTAAAGACATTCCAATACCTCTTAAGCTGATCAGCATGTGTAATGACAACGTCTATAATTAACAAAAATACCGTACATGTAAATTGAGATCAAAATAGTAATAAAATGATCATTACTCACACAAGGTCAATATACTGATAAAAGGGGATCATTGAATTAAATAATGATGAACGAAAATGTAACCTGACCTTGGGGAGTCTTATCGCAATCTAAACCTAATACATCATACTATATCATTTAACTTCACACATATCATTGTAGACTAGTCTTGATCGGCTTCAAACTTATCATTTCGTGATAGGCTAGTCTTAGCTCAGCTTCAAATGTATCATTTCGTGGTTGGCTAGTTTTGCTCGGCTTCAAATTTATCATTTTCTGATAGGCTTGTTTTTGCTTAGCTTTAAACGTACAGTATCATGTCGTGGTAGGCTAGTTTTGACCGACTACACACCGACCATTTCCTGACAGGCTAGTTTTGATCGCGTACAAACCGATCATTTCCTGACAGGCTAGTTTTGACCGATTACACAACGACAATTTCCTGACAGGCTAGTTTTGACCGACTACACACTGATATTTTCCTGACAGGCTAGTTTTGACCGACTACACACCGACCATTTCCTGACAGGCTAGTTTTGACCGACTACACACCGACCATTTCCTGACAGGCTAGTTTTGACCGACTACACACTGATCACTACCTGACAGGCTAGTTTTGACGGACTACATACTGACCATTTCCTGACAGGCTAGTTTTGACCGACTACATACTGACCATTTCCTGACAGGCTAGTTTTGACTGACTACACACCGACCATTACCTGACAGGCTAGTTTTGACGGACTACACACCGACCATTTCCTGACAGGCTAGTTTTGACCGCCTACACACCGACCATTACCTGACAGGCTAGTTTTGACCGACTACACACCGACCATTACCTGACAGGCTAGTTTTGACCGCCTACACACCGACCATTACCTGACAGGCTAGTTTTGACCGACTACACACCGACCATTACCTGACAGGCTAGTTTTGACGGACTACACACCGACCATTTCCTGACAGGCTAGTTTTGACCGACTACACACCGACCATTTCCTGACAGGCTAGTTTTAGGCTAGTTTTGACCGACTACACACCGACCATTACCTGACAGGCTAGTTTTGACCGCCTACACACCGACCATTACCTGACAGGCTAGTTTTGACCGACTACACACTAATCATTACCTGACAGGCTATTTTTGACCGACTACATACTGACCATTTCCTGACAGGCTAGTTTTGACTGACTACACACCGACCATTACCTGACAGGCTAGTTTTGACGGACTACACACCGACCATTACCTGACAGGCTAGTTTTGACCGACTACACACCGACCATTACCTGACAGGCTAGTTTTGACCGCCTACATACTGACCATTTCCTGACAGGCTAGTTTTGACTGACTACACACCGACCATTACCTGACAGGCTAGTTTTGACGGACTACACACCGACCGTTTCCTGACAGGCTAGTTTTGACCGACTACACACCGACCATTTCCTGACAGGCTAGTTTTGACCGCCTACACACCGACCATTTCCTGACAGGCTAGTTTTGACCGCCTACACACCGACCATTTCCTGACAGGCTAGTTTTGACCGCCTACACACCGACCATTTCCTGACAGGCTAGTTTTGACCGCCTACACACCGACATTTCCTGACAGAATAGTTTTTGCTCGGCTTTTGTTTTCTTGTCGTCCTCCTTGTTCTTACAATCTCATTTAAACGATTGGCCAGTTGTTATCGTTAGATGTAATCACAAGTAGATATTGATCAACGGCGATTAGAACGAATTGGTTAGGTTGTACCTGATGTAACCAAGCTGGAAGCCAACAACAGGCTTTGTAGTGGTTTAAACCCCTAACACTTCCATCAATCCTGATATATATCGGTAGATTAGGACGGTATCTAATGCCTCGTACACCGCATCGTCGCCCTACACAATGGCCTGACCTTACAAAGCAGACGAAATAAATGAAATATTAATATTATAACACTCTAAAATGTAGATATTTTACATTTTGAATGTGTCAGGAATCCTTGAATGTCATGATCAAATCACTAACGATACAGAGAAATGTATTTAAATAAACCAGATAAGCCAGTCATATGGATCCTGGCAACCACATCTAAAAACGGAAATTGAAATAAAAACGAAATAAAAGCGTACTCGAAATTGAGGTAAATAACGGGTTTATAGACAGTGTGAAGGTTATACATACAGACACTGGCAGGTATACCTATCACAAGGTAACCCTCCACAGTCAAATAATACAACACGTAATTGTGCACTTTAGAATTCTTTTAAAACCACCTATACATATTCTTTTAACATTTCTTTCGAAGTCCTATGTTTTTGCGGTAAATGGAAATAGAAACCACTCCGACACTACAGGGGGCATGAATAATGAGAAAGAAAATAAATTTGACAAAAATTCAATCATCAAAAATATATTTTTTATTTTTAGATTTGGGGTAGGTTAACAAGACGAATAGACAAGTACATGATTTAACGATACAACACCAGCGGTTACGAGACTAATTAAGAGTACCAACAGCTATATCAGAGAACATCGCATGTCAAGTGTCCGTGTGAATCCGAACAGGACTTCTGATACAATAAACCTGACGCTTTCATTCTCCAAGGTGCATTCGTCATTATCTAGATTGTGATGTGAAAACTAGATACATTTGCTTGGAGTCACAGAATAAGCTCTCTATTACTGAATAAGGTCATCGTTTTACAAACAACAAAATCTTACGACACGCATCACCTGTCCCCGAGACACAATATATAACTAACTCCTTAATATAACAGAGAGTAACTGATTTAACATGTTTAGTTGTAGATAAGATTTACTAAGGTACCAATCTAATTAAAATCTAGATAGTCATTCTCACTACGTTACATGAACATCTAACAACATCCCGTAAGGGGTCGCTTCAGGTGACCTTTGAGATATCTATATTTCACTTTCAGGGCGAATTGATGCTATACGCTTTGTGGGACGAAATGACTTGAAACAAATTGACACATTATCCAAGCTATGCACTCTTGTCATGCTGACTCGGACATATAAAATTCACTTCCAAGATTCTGGAAGTACATAATATAGTCATTTGATTGGCTAATCCAAAAGGTCACCCCGACGTGACCCCTTATTGGATGTTCAATGTTAGATGTTCATGTAACGTAGTGAGAATGACCATCTAGATTTTAATTAGATTGACTAAGGTACAACACTATCTATTCCAGTTCTAAACTATTGTTTTAACATGTTTAGTTGTAGATACTATTTACTAAGGTACAACACTAACAATTCCAGGTCTGAACTATTGTTTTTCATCAGTTTCATAATGTCTTTCAAATTAGCAACCGGGATGTATCACTACGCTACGTTTTTGATTATCCACATGTTTAACAGTTTTCGCCGAATTAAATATTTTTTTTAAGTAAATTAAAATGGCTGAAACTGTTCATGGGAATATTTGTAAGTAACGTTAACCAAAATATGTTGTATTTCAATTTAGATGGAGTTCGATAGGAAGTAAATGTCAGGATAGTCAGATACAAACAGGGGACAGAATAGCTCACTAAAAAGGTACTTAAGGCCAATGTCTCATGACTCACAGCTCTACCTAGATCTGTTTTGCCATTTCATTTAAAATTTAGTTTATCATATCACCATTTCACTGAAGTATATGAAGTTTCCATTTGAGTTCAATCCCGATAGTGATCCTCTCAAACGTGATAGGATCCTGATTGGAGTCATAAACAACATTTCAGAAATATAATTTTGTCATCTGCTGTGTCACAGGGCAGCGTTTGTCATTGAGTGAGGAGATAAGTCTTAATGGTGTCCTTTAATATAAGATAAATGGACGTTACTTTACAGTGTACCGATCAGACTTAAGATAGCGATCATACGGTAACATCCTTTGACATTCCGCCCATATTTCTATCATTCCTTCCTATGGATATCTGACGAGAAGATCACCTCCATTTGGATGTTTATAAAGCAACGGTATATGAATTGCTTCGTATCTTAAGTATATTAATTACCATTGATAGTAGTCCTGGCTAAGTGTCAACAACGACCCTGTATCTATATATTACCCAGAGAGTTATACTATTCCCATTATTACTATTGTACAGTCTAAAAGTCTATCTGTCTTACCCCTGTCGTGTTCTTTGCTCGTCAAACTTTCTTTAATACATTAATGTTTAGATATTTATATATTACTGACCTTCACATGAAGTAGTGATTTCTTTCTGGTGTTGTTTGGCAATAGAAGGCGTCAGCTGTTTGACATATCATACGACAATATCAACCATATAAACGAAATCTAAGTCACTCGAAATTGACCTTATGTTATCTTATTACAAAAAACAATGACGTCGTCCGTTCTAGTTTGCGCTGCAAAATGACAAAGGTCAAGTTTTCGCATTACTAAATACAAACACCGTCATTTATTATCTTACAGGGTACGAACATAATGACAAATGCCTATCGATTGGCCAAACTGATATCTGTAAGAACATATCTTTTTCTGTGTACTTCTGATGGTAAGGGTTTTGGAATCACTCGTTATGTGTTTGTCAGTGTGATATTTAGATTTATCATTTATTTATGATTCCTACGTGTTCCGAATGTCGAGTGTATGTTATCGGTACCAGAAACACAGTGGATACGATCATCACGCCGTTACTGTACTTCCGGTTTTGACTTGGTTGCGGTTCCCGTCACTTCCTACTGTCCCCGTGTGATATCGCTCCCGTTTCCGCCATTGGATGTTGAACCTAACCACGAAATGGTTACATACACGGGGCTAGATCACACAAAGGTATCACCACAAACATGGTCGCTTGATTACATCTTTCAGAATGAAGAATTTTAATTGGAATATTTAATAAAACTTCACTTATAAAGTAACCCGTACAAACAATATATCGGTAATAAGAGGGTCATTTTAAATGAATAAATCACAAAATACAGCTAACATGCCCTTACGTTCTGTTTGACATCGACCTTCCGCCTTTAACAGATAAATATGAATAAGATTAACATATCTAGCCGATATCTTATATCATTGGTCCGGTTATAGTGATCATTTCTAATCCTATTGTGGGCGGATAACAATTTTTTCATACCAGGTATCGAATGTATAGTGTATACCGTTGGTTATACATTATATATTATCACAAACGTAAACGTGTAATAAAGTGGACCTCGTGTTGTCAGTAAATTGTCACCATACATTTAAACGAGATATGTGTTTCTTTTCGAAATCAAAATATCTAGGGTATGGAACACAGCAATATCTGAAAATATTTCATAAATGCTTATTTTCTTTATCTGAATAATAGTTTAATCTTGTAATTGCGCATGCGTGTTTAACAGGCCGACGATTGTTTCCTGTAGAGTGTCTCTCTGTACACGTCTGCCCGACAATAGGGATGCCTTTTGTTTATTGTAGCAGCTAATCGCCGACGGTAATGACAGATGCTGTGTAGATACGGACGACATCAGACGGGCCTCTCCCGGCCACTCCAACGCTATCGCTCATTGTCATATAGCTAATATTGCCAAGTACGTTCAAGAGGGATTTTCCTTACTGGAAATAAGTGCATTTTGTCCGATCGCCAAGTCGATTTTAACACAGAAAGCCTTATTCAGCCATATGTACATATCTATTAAGATAAGAGATCGTTTTTTAAGATAACGAATCTATTAGCTATCAGCCCGTGAAGATAGTAGATTATATACCCCGTACATTAGAGAGGAGAAATGTCTCCCTCACTATTTGTCACATGTACAGAATTGTATACCTATACAACTATACAACTGACATACAGAACTATATCATAATATAGCACACATCGCCATTCCTTACGGTACCATAATACTATAACATTAAAAATGGTACCATAATTATGATAGCATACTATCCTTACGACACCTACAGTAATACATAGTATGTTTTCATTATATATTTCGTTAGAGGCGACTAATTTTGCCTCTATCCCCTTGGGGAATTGTAACAATTGGCAGTTATTGTTATTTCTCTTTGTAGATATCACCGTGACACACATTCCCCACACGACCCTGGGTGCGAGAATGAAGGACAAAACCTAAAACATGCAGGCTGACTCAATGTCTGTCTGCACTGCCGTGTGGGTTATAACGGCAGTTCATTCATAGTATGTCAAATCATTCCGAATCAGATTTAAACTGTTCTAGGGAACAAAAATACTATATTGATTTGTACCGTGACTAGTGTATTATCTTATCTCCCTTATCTTCCGGTCCACAGAGTAATGTGACCTGGTGGGGACTTCCGTGTACTGTTAAATCATTGGAATTATACCTACCAGCCTACGTCCTCTGGATGGCCACATCACATTAAGACATGACAATCATAAGACATTCGACCAATCTGTTGTTTGGACGGTATGTATCAGTAAACAAATTTCTGGTATAGCATATCAACTTACGCAAAGGTATACCTTTATATTGATCTTAAAACACTGTTACTCACTCAGTAGGCGTTACGTAGATAGGGTCAATAGCATGTGTATGTAGCGATATGATTGTCATTGTGACGCAGAGAAGAATAAGTTTAAGAATGCATCGATGTGGTAATTGACATGATTTGCTAGATTTAATAAGATGTTTACTATTACTAAAGTCATGACCGATACCTATATCCCAATAAGTACATACTGTACCTGTGTGTTTAAGTGGTATGACCAAAGAGGTCCAAGACAAAACGTGAACGAGGCATTTTACTGCCTCTCATCCCCATCCCCACCCTACCCCACAAAAAACCCAACAGAGTCCTACCCCAAAATTGTCTTGCTTTAATGCCCATAGGTACACGATCTCATTACAAACACATTTTTAGGAACAACATAGATTCGATAAGGGCCGTATTAAATACAAGCTTGTGTTAACTAATCGTTTTCACGGGGATAGTTATTTAACTGGAAACTGTTGTATAACGCAACAATAAGGTGATGTCAGGGGTATATATATTACCCCAACAATAAGGTGATGCCAGGGGTATATATATTACTCCAACAATAAGGTGATGTCAGGGTATATATATCCCTCCAACAATAAGGTGATGTCAGGGTATATATATTACCCCAACAATAAGGTGATGTCAGGGGTATATATATTACCCCAACAATAAGGTGATGTCAGGGTATATATATTCCCCCAACAATAAGGTGATGTCAGGAGTATATATATTACCCCAACAATAAGGTGATGTCAGGAGTATATATATTACCCCAACAATAAGGTGATGTCAGGAGTATATATATTCCTCCAACAATAAGTTGATATCAGGGTATATATATTCCCCCAACAATAAGGTGATGTCAGGGTATATATATTCCTCCAACAATAAGGTGATGTCAGGGGTATATATATTCCCCCAACAATAAGGTGATGTCAGGGGTATATATATTACCCCAACAATAAGGTGATGTCAGGGGTATATATATTACCCCAACAATAAGGTGATGTCAGGGTATATATATTACCCCAACAATAAGGTGATGTCAGGGGTATATATATTCCTCCAACAATAAGGTGATGTCAGGGGTATATATATTACCCCAACAATAAGATGACGTCAGGGGTATATATATTCCTCCAACAATAAGGTGATGTCAGGGTATATATATTCCTCCAACAATAAGGTGATGTCAGGGTATATATATTCCTCCAACAATAAGGTGATGTCAGGGTATATATATTCCCCCAACAATAAGATGACGTCAGGGGTATATATATTCCTCCAACAATAAGGTGATGTCAGGGTATATATATTCCTCCAACAATAAGGTGATGTCAGGGTATATATATTCCTCCAACAATAAGGTGATGTCAGGGTATATATATTACCCCAACAATAAGGTGATGTCAGGGGTATATATATTACCCCAACAATAAGATGACGTCAGGGGTATATATATTCCTCCAACAATAAGGTGATGTCAGGGTATATATATTCCTCCAACAATAAGGTGATGTCAGGGTATATATATTCCTCCAACAATAAGGTGATGTCAGGGTATATATATTCCTCCAACAATAAGGTGATGTCAGAGGTATATATATTCCTCCAACAATAAGATGATGTCAGGGTATATATATTCCTCCAACAATAGGGTGATGTCAGGGGTATATATATTCCTCCAACAATAAGGTGATGTCAGGGTATATATATTACCCCAACAATAAGGTGATGTCAGGGTATATATATTACACCAACAATAAGGTGATGTCAGGGTATATATATTCCTCCAACAATAAGATGATGTCAGGGTATATATATTCCTCCAACAATAAGGTGATGTCAGGGGAATATATATTCCTCCAACAATAAGATGATGTCAGGGTACATGTATATATATTACCCCAACAATAAGGTGATGTCAGGGGTATATATATTACCCCAACAATAAGGTGATGTCAGGGTACATGTATATATATTACCCCAACAATAAGATGACGTCAGGGGTATATATATTCCTCCAACAATAAGGTGATGTCAGGGTATATATATTCCTCCAACAATAAGGTGATGTCAGGGGTATATATATTACCCCAACAATAAGGTGATGTCAGGGTATATATATTCCTCCAACAATAAGGTGATGTCAGGGTATATATATTCCTCCAACAATAAGGTGATGTCAGGAGTATATATATTCCTCCAACAATAAGGTGATGTCAGGGTATATATATTCCTCCAACAATAAGGTGATGTCAGGGTATATATATTACCCCAACAATAAGGTGATGTCAGGGGTATATATATTCCCCCAACAATAAGGTGATGTCAGAGGTATATATATTCCTCCAACAATAAGATGATGTCAGGGTATATATATTACCCCAACAATAAGGTGATGTCAGGGGTATATATATTACCCCAACAATAAGGTGATGTCAGGGGTATATATATTCCCCCAACAATAAGGTGATGGTATATATATTACCCCAACAATAAGGTGATGTCAGGGTATATATATTCCTCCAACAATAAGGTGATGTCAGGGGTATATATATTCCTCCAACAATAAGGTGATGTCAGGGTATATATATTCCTCCAACAATAAGGTGATGTCAGGGTATATATATTCCTCCAACAATAAGGTGATGTCAGGGTATATATATTCCTCCAACAATAAGGTGATGTCAGGGTATATATATAACCCCAACAATAAGGTGATGTCAGGGGTATATATATTACCCCAACAATAAGGTGATGTCAGGGTATATATATTCCTCCACCAATAAGGTGATATCAGGGGTATATATATTCCTCCAACAATAAGGTGATGTCAGGGTATATGTATTACTCCAACAATAAGATGATGTCAGGGTATATATATTACCCCAACAATAAGGTGATGTCAGGGTATATATATTCATCCAACAATAAGGTGATGTCAGGGGTATATATATTACCCCAACAATAAGGTGATGTCAGGGGTATATATATTCCTCCAACAATAAGGTGATGTCAGGGGTATATATATTCCCCCAACAATAAGGTGATGTCAGAGGTATATATATTCCTCCAACAATAAGATGATGTCAGGGTATATATATTACCCCAACAATAAGGTGATGTCAGGGGTATATATATTACCCCAACAATAAGGTGATGTCAGGGGTATATATATTCCCCCAACAATAAGGTGATGGTATATATATTACCCCAACAATAAGGTGATGTCAGGGTATATATATTCCTCCAACAATAAGGTGATGTCAGGGGTATATATATTCCTCCAACAATAAGGTGATGTCAGGGTATATATATTCCTCCAACAATAAGGTGATGTCAGGGGTATATATATTACCCCAACAATAAGGTGATGTCAGGGTATATATATTACCCCAACAATAAGGTGATGTCAGGGGTATATATATTCCTCCAACAATAAGGTGATGTCAGGGTATATATATTACCCCAACAATAAGGTGATGTCAGGGGTATATATATTACCCCAACAATAAGGTGATGTCAGGGTATATATATTCCTCCAACAATAAGGTGATGTCAGGGTATATATATTCCTCCAACAATAAGGTGATGTCAGGGGTATATATATTACCCCAACAATAAGGTGATGTCAGGGTATATATATTACCCCAACAATAAGGTGATGTCAGGGGTATATATATTCCTCCAACAATAAGGTGATGTCAGGGTATATATATTCCTCCAACAATAAGGTGATGTCAAGGTATATATATTCCTCCAACAATAAGGTGATGTCAGGTTATATATATTCCTCCAACAATAAGGTGATGTCAGGGGTATATATATTACCCCAACAATAAGGTGATATCAGGGTATATATATTCCTCCAACAATAAGGTGATGTCAGGGTATATATATTCCTCCAACAATAAGGTGATGTCAGGGTATATATATTCCTCCAACAATAAGGTGATGTCAGGGTATATATATTCCTCCAACAATAAGGTGATGTCAGGGGTATATATATTACCCCAACAATAAGGTGATGTCAGGGTATATATATTCCTCCAACAATAAGGTGATGTCAGGGTATATATATTCCCCCAACAATGAGGTGATGTCAGGGGTATATATATTACCCCAACAATAAGGTGATGTCAGGTGTATATATATTCCTCCAACAATAAGGAGATGTCAAGGATATATATATTCCTCCAACAATAAGGTGATGTCAGGGTATATATATTCCTCCAACAATAAGGTGATGTCAGGGTATATATATTCCTCCAACAATAAGGTGATGTCAGGGTATATATATTCCTCCAACAATAAGGTGATGTCAGGGTATATATATTCCTCCAAATGTGTGTTGATCACCAGTGCGGTGTCATCATTCTAATAGGTGTACGCCATCCCTGTGTACCAAACCTACTCTCTACATGGCTTCTGTTCAGTCTGTTATAACGTCTATTGCGACTATAGTGTCCTTGTCAAATACCAATATATACTGACTTCAATGAGAGCATCTTCCTGGTTACTGTATACCAATATAACAGGTTAATCCCCCAATATGATGCCTTTTGACGACACGGGACGATTTCGTTTTTTTTTCCCAATTATTTTGCATTATGATGAAAAAGTCTTCTGTTTCCGTTGTGTCTGTTGGATACAGCTACGGTATGATTTCCCACAAGACCACCTGGGAACACATCGTACCTTTTTAGTTTTCTTTGTTTTTATATGTTTTTCTTTGTCCTTGCCAAGTCCCACAATTTTCTTAATAAAAATATTAATCAAGTGTTGATGGTAAATTTCTTTGATAATACCAGTCCTGCTTCCCATATCTATGTTATTGACCTGTTGATTTGATGTTTAAGGGCTCTATACAATAATATCACCTTTTCTCGCATACATGGAACTTGGTCAGGTATTGTTTCCTATCAACGGCTAACTAAGGTCATTTAAGGACGGTCTCCCTTGTTTGTGAGATGCGTGAGGTGTATATGTGTGTACCAGTAGAGATGTATTAGAGAATATCTATCAGTGAGATATGGTTTTCTATTGAAATATCACCCGGAAATGATTTATGTCATTATCCGACAGGGATGTCGCAGTGTTCGATGTCTGCTGCCCCTATTGTATGATCGAAAGTTCGACGGAATTTGGGATCTTTTCTCTCGTTTTCTATCATTTTTTCTTCTTCCTAATGTCTTCCTTGACCATGCCTCACTTTTAGTCAGTTAAACGCTTGCCCTTGTGTCGAAGTCTTTGGGTTATGTCCCCCTGCTTAGCGCTCAACATTTTTGGGAGTGGAACGACAGGATCGCCTATCGTGAGTATAATGTGGTTGGAGGGGTGTCCTGCTGTATGCTTCAGTGAGGTAGCACTATCAGGTCAGTCCGCACCATCACAAGGATACACAAAGGAAAACACCACAGTCTCTCAAAAAACACACACACTCAAACACTATACGCATGCATCTCGCACACCAGAAAGACCGTTCTTAAATGACCATAGCTGTTGATAGGACGTAAGACAATACTAGACCAAACCTTAAGTATGTGTGAAAGCGTCATTACCGCGGTTCCCTTTCTGAGAACGTGGATTTACCCCAGCTTTACATGGCGGTAGTCGTCGACAGTAAAGGCCATCTCTTCTCGGGCACGTGTTTTACTATTACTAGTAAACAGTACCATTCATTTGAGTTTTTCGTTTTTGCTGATTCCATGGTTGCTTAGATGCCAGTATTATTATATGGTGGATTGAATACCAAATTATGAACATCTGAATGCTTACATTTGTCCATTTGAAATCGTGTAGTTTGTGCCTCAGTGAGAAATCAATATTGACAAATCATCATTGACTTGTATAGCTAACAACTTATCACATCACACTTTCCAAAATTTCTAAATAGCTGATATCAGAATAAGAAATTTTCGCACGAGTGTTATAACAAGCTAAACCGCAGATTCCACAGCGATGCCTTGTCAATATGATAGCTTGCAGTCATAGAAATATATAAGCACATATTTGTTAGAAATAATTGAAAACATCAAAACCGATTAAAACTCATTGCGTTTTCCTGAGCATGGGAGAGTAGGCCATATCGATTTGGAAGTACATGGACACGGTAACACGGCAGGTGCACGCTTTGCTGCAAGCTAATTTCCTACCAATACTGTTTGTATTGATAAGCCGGAAAATTATCAAAAACAATTTATCAGATAGAGCGAGAGTGAGTGATAGGGAGGGTGGGATTCACCACGGATACGATCTGCCATACCCGAGGAGGGGGCCTCCAGACCAGATCCAGAGGGGGCATAAATGAAACTGTCAGTCTTGATTTATTTTGTCAAAAACTGTTCGTCAAGAAATTGTTGCATCTCCATCGCCGGGCTGATTGTAACACTTTAGCGCCACTTGGCCGTATCTTTATGGTGCCTAATCACCTTCTCCCACCTGCACGCGGCAGATACCTATCCCCGTTAGGGGTTAACTCTCATGACACCACGTGTTCACGTGGTATCTCAACATCTCGCCGACCCTCTCATCAAATTGAAAATCAAAATCTGTACTAAGCATGCTGAATTAAAATTCTCAATTATCAGTATTTTTAAAACGCAGTTAAATGTGTTGCTGTCTGACGTCTATATGCTACAATGTAAGTCAGCACCACAGTACAACAAATAAAAAACTCCAGATATGTAAAATGAACAGGTTTTATGAATCACTATCGCCATCGTTCAATGCCAATGATTTATATTATTCTATAATTAGTTTTCATTTTTTTCTCATTTGGACGGATATTCTTTATCTACGGGATCTTCCTACACAGGCCGATAACATATTTACTCCATACACTGACTTACCGTGCCAACTACGCCTAGATCTCGTTTAGTTTCTTAAATAAACACTTGTATTTTCGACAACATCCCTCACGATTCTTGATACAGAAATGCCATGAACAATATTCCGATGATATACCGTCCCCGTGACACATGGCGACCTGCTGAAGGTGACGTTATTAAGGGAGACAACTGTACACAATATCATTGACATACAATATATATATCGCCATACTGCCATGTTACTGACGACGTAGACAGTTTATGTCAGTATACACTAACAGTTTATTTCTGTATAGACTAAATGTTTATGTTAGTGTACACTAATAGTTTATGTCTGTATAGACTAAATGTTTATATCAGTGTACACTAACAGTTTATGTCAGTGTACACTAACAGTTTATGTCAGTGTACACTAACAGTTTATGTCTGTATAGACTAAATGTTTATGTCAGTGTACACTAACAGTTTATGTCTGTATAGACTAAATGTTTATGTCAGTGCACACTAATAGTTTATGTCTGTATAGACTAAATGTTTATGTCAGTGTACACTAATAGTTCATGTCTGTATAGACTAAATGTTTATGTCAGTGTACACTAACAGTTTCTGTCTGTATAGACTAAATGTTTATGTCAGTGTACACTAATAGTTTATGTCTGTATAGACTAAATGTTTATGTCAGTGTACACTAACAGTTTATGTCTGTATAGACTAAATGTTTATGTCAGTGTACACTAACAGTTTATGTCTGTATAGACTAAATGTTTATGTCAGTGTACACTAAATAGTTTATGTCTGTATAGACTAAATGTTTATGTCAGTGTACACTAACAGTTTATGTCTGTATAGACTAAATGTTTATGTCAGTGTACACTAATAGTTTATGTCTGTATAGACTAAATGTTTATGTCAGTGTACACTAATAGTTTATGTCTGTATAGACTAAATGTTTATGTCAGTGTACACTAACAGTTTATGTCTGTATAGACTAAATGTTTATGTCAGTGTACACTAACAGTTTATGTCTGTATAGACTAAATGTTTATGTCAGTGTACACTAATAGTTTATGTCTGTATAGACTAAATTTTTATGTCAGTGTACGCTAATAGTTTATGTCTGTATAGACTAAATGTTTATGTCAGTGTACACTAATAGTTTATGTCTGTATAGACTAAATGTTTATGTCAGTGTACACTAATAGTTTATGTCTGTATAGACTAAATGTTTATGTCTGTGTACACTAACAGTTTATGTCTGTATAGACTAAATATTTATGTCAGTGTACACTAATAGTTTATGTCAGTGTACACTAATAGTTTATGTCAGTGTACACTAATAGTTTATGTCTGTATAGACTAAATGTTTATGTCAGTGTACACTAATAGTTTATGTCTGTATAGACTAAATGTTTATGTCAGTGTACACTAACAGTTTATGTCATTGTACACTAATAGTTTATGTCAGTGTACACTAATAGTCTATGTCAGTGTACACTAACAGTTTATGTCTGTATAGACTAAATGTCTATGTCAGTGTACACTAACAGTTTATGTCTGTATAGACTAAATGTTTATGTCAGTGTACACTAATAGTTTATTCTGTATAGACTAAATGTTTATGTCAGTGTACACTAATAGTTTATGTCTGTATAGACTAAATGTTTATGTCAGTGTACACTAACAGTTTATGTCTGTATAGACTAAATGTTTATGTCGGTGTACACTAATAGTTTATGTCTGTATAGACTACATGTTTATGTCAGTGTACACTAACAGTTTATGTCTGTATAGACTAAATGTTTATGTCAGTGTACACTAACAGTTTATGTCTGTATAGACTAAATGTTTATGTCAGTGTACACTAACAGTTTATGTCTGTATAGACTAAATGTTTATGTCGGTGTACACTAATAGTTTATGTCTGTATAGACTAAATGTTTATGTCAGTGTACACTAACAGTTTATGTCTGTATAGACTAAATGTTTATGTCAGTGTACACTAACAGTTTATGTCTGTATAGACTAAATGTTTATGTCAGTGTACACTAATAGTTTATGTCTGTATAGACTAAATGTTTATGTCAGTGTACACTAACAGTTCATGTTGGTATAGACTAAATGTCAGTGTACACTAATAGTTTATGTCTGTATAGACTAAATGTTTATGTCAGTGTACACTAACAGTTTATGTCTGTATAGACTAAATGTTTATGTCAGTGTACACTAATAGTTTATGTCTGTATAAACTAAATGTTTATGTCAGTGTACACTAACATTTTATGTCTGTATAGACTAAATGTTTATGTCAGTGTACACTAACAGTTTATGTCTGTATAGACTAAATGTTTATGTCAGTGTACACTAATAGTTTATGTCTGTATAGACTAAATGTTTATGTCAGTGTACACTAATAGTTTATGTCAGTGTACACTAAATGTTTATGTCAGTGTACACTAATAGTTTATGTCTGTATAGACTAAATGTTTATGTCAGTGTACACTAACAGTTTATGTCTGTATAGACTAATTGTTTATGTCAGTGTACACTAACAGTTTATGTCTGTATAGACTTAATGTTTATGTCAGTGTACACTAACAGTTTATGTCTGTATAGACTAAATGTTTATGTCAGTGTACACTAACAGTTTATGTCTGTATAGACTAAATGTTTATGTCAGTGTACACTAACAGTTTATGTCTGTATAGACTTAATGTTTATGTCAGTGTACACTAACAGTTTATGTCTGTATAGACTAAATGTTTATGTCAGTGTACACTAACAGTTTATGTCTGTATAGACTAAATATTTATGTCAGTGTACACTAATAGTTTATGTCAGTGTACACTAATAGTTTATGTCTGTATAGACTAAATGTTTATGTCAGTGTACACTAATAGTTTATGTCTGTATAGACTAAATGTTTATGTCAGTGTACACTAACAGTTTATGTCAGTGTACACTAATAGTTTATGTCAGTGTACACTAATAGTCTATGTCAGTGTACACTAACAGTTTATGTCTGTATAGACTAAATGTCTATGTCAGTGTACACTAACAGTTTATGTCTGTATAGACTAAATGTTTATGTCAGTGTACACTAATAGTTTATTCTGTATAGACTAAATGTTTATGTCAGTGTACACTAACAGTTCATGTTGGTATAGACTAAATGTTTATGTCAGTGTACACTAACAGTTCATGTTGGTATAGACTAAATGTTTATGTCAGTGTACACTAACAGTTTATGTTGGTATAGACTAAATGTTTATGTCAGTGTACACTAATAGTTTATGTCTGTATAGACTAAATGTTTATGTCAGTGTACACTAACAGTTTATGTCTGTATAGACTAAATGTTTATGTCGGTGTACACTAATAGTTTATGTCTGTATAGACTACATGTTTATGTCAGTGTACACTAACAGTTTATGTCTGTATAGACTAAATGTTTATGTCAGTGTACACTAACAGTTTATGTCTGTATAGACTAAATGTTTATGTCAGTGTACACTAACAGTTTATGTCTGTATAGACTAAATGTTTATGTCGGTGTACACTAATAGTTTATGTCTGTATAGACTAAATGTTTATGTCAGTGTACACTAACAGTTTATGTCTGTATAGACTAAATGTTTATGTCAGTGTACACTAACAGTTTATGTCTGTATAGACTAAATGTTTATGTCAGTGTACACTAATAGTTTATGTCTGTATAGACTAAATGTTTATGTCAGTGTACACTAACAGTTCATGTTGGTATAGACTAAATGTTTATGTCAGTGTACACTAATAGTTTATGTCTGTATAGACTAAATGTTTATGTCAGTGTACACTAATAGTTTATGTCTGTATAGACTACATGTTTATGTCAGTGTACACTAACAGTTTATGTCTGTATAGACTAAATGTTTATGTCAGTGTACACTAACAGTTAATGTCAGTGTACACTAACAGTTTATGTCAGTGTACACTAACAGTTTATGTCTGTATAGACTAAATGTTTATGTCAGTGTACACTAACAGTTCATGTTGGTATAGACTAAATGTTTATGTCAGTGTACACTAATAGTTTATGTCTGTATAGACTAAATGTTTATGTCAGTGTACACTAACAGTTTATGTCTGTATAGACTAAATGTTTATGTCAGTGTACACTAACATTTTATGTCTGTATAGACTAAATGTTTATGTCAGTGTACACTAATAGTTTATGTTGGTATAGACTAAATGTTTATGTCAGTGTACACTAACAGTTTATGTTGGTATAGACTAAATGTTTATGTCAGTGTACACTAACAGTTTATGTCTGTATAGACTAAATGTTTATGTCAGTGTACACTAACAGTTTATGTCTGTATAGACTAAATGTTTATGTCAGTGTACACTAACAGTTCATGTTGGTATAGACTAAATGTCAGTGTACACTAATAGTTTATGTCTGTATAGACTAAATGTTTATGTCAGTGTACACTAACAGTTTATGTCTGTATAGACTAAATGTTTATGTCAGTGTACACTAATAGTTTATGTCTGTATAAACTAAATGTTTATGTCAGTGTACACTAACATTTATGTCTGTATAGACTAAATGTTTATGTCAGTGTACACTAACAGTTTATGTCTGTATAGACTAAATGTTTATGTCAGTGTACACTAATAGTTTATGTCTGTATAGACTAAATGTTTATGTCAGTGTACACTAATAGTTTATGTCAGTGTACACTAAATGTTTATGTCAGTGTACACTAACAGTTTATGTCTGTATAGACTAAATGTTTATGTCAGTGTACACTAACAGTTTATGTCTGTATAGACTAAATGTTTATGTCAGTGTACACTAACAGTTTATGTCTGTATAGACTTAATGTTTATGTCAGTGTACACTAACAGTTTATGTCTGTATAGACTAAATGTTTATGTCAGTGTACACTAACAGTTTATGTCTGTGTAGACATAATGTTTATGTCAGTGTACACTAACAGTTTATGTCTGTATAGACTAAATGTTTATGTCAGTGTACACTAACAGTTTATGTCTGTATAGACTAAATGTTTATGCCAGTGTACACTAACAGTTTATGTCTGTATAGACTTAATGTTTATGTCAGTGTACACTAATAGTTTATGTCAGTGTACACTAAATGTTTATGTCAGTGTACACTAACAGTTTATGTCTGTATAGACTTAATGTTTATGTCAGTGTACACTAATAGTTTATGTCAGTGTACACTAAATGTTTATGTCAGTGTACACTAACAGTTTATGTCTGTATAGACTTAATGTTTATGTCAGTGTACACTAACAGTTTATGTCTGTATAGACTAAATGTTTATGTCAGTGTACACTAACAGTTTATGTCTGTGTAGACATAATGTTTATGTCAGTGTACACTAACAGTTTATGTCTGTATAGACTAAATGTTTATGTCAGTGTACACTAACAGTTTATGTCTGTATAGACTAAATGTTTATGCCAGTGTACACTAACAGTTTATGTCTGTATAGACTAAATGTTTATGTCAGTGTACACTAACAGTTTATGTTGGTATAGACTAAACGTTTATGTCAGTGTACACTAACATTTTATGTCTGTATAGACTAAATGTTTATGTCAGTGTACACTAACAGTTTATGTTGGTATATAATAACAGTTTGTGTCCGTATAGAGAAATAGTTTCTGATACACAAATACTACAATTCTATAGTTTAATGAAATTAATATACACAATGTATGTGTTCAATAAGGATGTCGGGATAAGCCAACGGAAAAAGAAATCTTTTTGACACAATTTTGAATGATTAAGTAGTTTTCCTCGGTGCCAACTATCTGCGGCAATAGTAAACATAATAGTAATCTAAAATTTTTCCTCAATAAACACCAGTCCGCCTGAATGAGCATGGCTGTTAGGGCACTAATCAATGCCATACCAAACAAACTATCCTAATCGCCTTTTATTGTCGTGAGTTGTCCGTCGTGCGTCCGTATACAATTTGATTAATTAAATGAATTATATTCTTCCCCATGGACTTAAAGGGTTTGGCAAAACGTTGCCCTTTTGACTCAAGTATCTTCTTCTAAATACCAAAATAAGCTAGTATCAAATACTAAGCTAGTATAAAATACTAAGCTAGTATAAAATACTAAACTAGTATCGAATACTAAATTAGTATAAAATACTAAACTAGTATCGAATACTAAATTAGTATAAAATACTAAGCTAGTATAAAATACTAAGCTAGTATAAAATACTAAACTAGTATCGAATACTAAATTAGTATAAAATACTAAGCTAGTATAAAATACTAAGCTAGTATAAAATACTAAACTAGTATCAAATACTAAGCTAGTATCAAATACCCTTCTAAAATAAAAGGTTCTTGATGTGCTTTACCAACATTGCGAATTGTATGACCCTGGGGCTTTACCTTTCCACCTCTGGAAGGGTTAACATTTAATATAATTTTACAGGGAAATCACATTTTTGACTATCATGTGTATTGCCATTGAAAATAATTCAAATTTGGCTAAAATTATCAGCATGAGAAAGCAGTATGATGGTATGCAAACATCGGCCCTGATAGACTACAAGCGGCTGATGGGCGGCGCCAAAATGGATCAAATTGACCGAAATTTCAATAATCTTTTTTTAAATACCTAATTATGGTTGCCTAAAATACTCTTTATAGACAGAAGGGTACGAAGGTGCTTTACCAAAATTGAGAATCTCAAGACCTTTAGGTCCTATGTTTTCTCCACGAGAGGGGGTAGCTGCAGTTTATATAAAGGGAAATATCATTTTTTACCATTGGAAATCATTCAAACTTTGTTAGACTTATCAGTAAGGGATGGAGGTTTGATGGTATAGACATATTAGCCCCGGGCTGATGAGTAGGGCCAAAATTGGTCAAAATTTAAAAAAAAATCTTCTTTCCAAGACAAGGATATGATCGAATCAAATACTCTTCATAGATGAAATGGTCTGAAGGAGCTTTACCAAAATCGTGAATTTCATGAACTTCGGCTAGCATACTTTTCCCCAGGAAGGGGGTAACATTCATTTTAGAGCAACAATTGTTGAATTACCATTTCAATTCAATTTCAAAATGGGATTGAAGTTTGATGGTATGCACATATTGGTCTTGACTGACCACGGTCATTGGTGTCTTGTTTTTATAAGAATAACTATATTTGTTGTATAGCCGATACAGTTATTAGTATCCTTTATGTGAATAACTGTCAAACAGACATCTTGCATTTTCCAAACGAAGCATTTTTTTAAATATTATATTTGCAAATACACACATAATGTTTTATTAGGAGGGTAGTAGATTATTTTGTTGAGTTTTCTACCGAATGTCTTGTTCTTTCGTTAGCAGTATACACATATATTTTACCTGTAATTGACATAAGTAGTTGTTAGTTTACATTTTGCATACTATTTTCTCAGCTAAGCATCTCCGTACCGTAATATACCTACATATAGTATATATGGGCCAAGAAGTTTGGTTTTGGTTTGGTTTTATTGGTTTAACGTCCTATTAACAGCAACGATCATTTAAGGACGGCCTCCCGTGCGTGCGACATGCATGCGTGTGGTGAGTGGGTATGTGTGTTTTGGGAGGCTGCGGTATGTACGCGTTAAGTCTCCTTGTGCTACCTCACTGAAGCATACTGCCGAAGACACCCAGCAGCACACCCCACCCGGTCACATTATACTGACAACGGGCGAACCAGTCGTCCCACTCCTAATATGCTGAGCGCTAAGCAGGAGTAGCAACTACCATTTTTAAAGACTCTGGTATGTCTCGGCTAGGGGACAGAACCAAAAGCCTTCCTCACAGCGGCGAACGCTCAACTAAAGGCCAAAAGTGAGGCATTGTCAAGGGAGACATTAGGAAGAAGAAAGTTGTTCAGAAAGAAGAGAAAAGATAAGATCCCAAATTTAGTCGCCTCTTACGATCATGCAATGGGGGCAGCAGGTACAATTCTTACGCGCTACCTGCAGGGCAGGGGTAAGAAGTAATTCCAACATTGTGGAAAATGAAAAATGTCAGATTTTCGAGACAATCCGCCCCTTTATCAAGACACAAAGAATTCAAATACAATCACGTGATACATAAACAGTACTAGAAATACAATAAAGTACAGTAAGAGTAAAATATATAGTAGTTCCAAACAAACAATAAACAAACAAACATTTATATCATTGTTTATATATCATGTGATTGTATTAGTATTTTTCATTGTCCACGCTGTTGGAATTACTTTTTCACCCCTTATTAACATTTCAAGTAATTCCTATCGTTTGCAAGGATCCAGTGTTATCCGGAAAATTACCGTTTATATTACTTGTTTGACCCACACATATAGTATTGACATATACATCAATTTAATACAATTTTATTCCTAGAATTTTACATTTTACAAGATTATAGTATATATGCATAAAAAAGCAAAGACTTGTTCCATCATACACGCTACACAATTATTGTAGATAGATAATGTAGAAATTTCCTTGCGAAGGAAACTTAAAACAGAAGACTTTATCGCCTTTCTGGCTTCATAGGCTTCTTCAGGCAGACTGCGTAGCATTGCATATATACAGAAATAACAAAATCTTAAACACTCTGATTAATGAAGCATATGTACATTCATATTAAATCCTCAAACGTTTTAAAAGTAGTTTTGCTAACTCGTGAGGCCTGTAGGGCTGCCTACAAAGTTACACGATATGACGTCATTAATAATGGCTTGATTATCTATTACGACGTCATAGAAACTGGAGATAATTATTTGCCTTTTTTTCTTTCTCCTTGCTTTTAATAGGGTTTTCTGTAAATAGTTTATAAACAGGAATGGTGGTTTACGTTTTTCGCCCGAAAAGTTCGAAATGTTCAGCTAATGTATTTTTTCTATAATATGGTACATGTGCATTTTTGTTGTTTTTTTTCATTTAGAGACACAAAGGTTAGCGTTATCTTTGTATATTTTTGAGAAATATTTAACTTTATTTGATCTAGATGTCGCATTGAACACCAAGAAACGGATAGCTGATATCTAAAATGAAAATGTAGCAAACCGCCATATTGATTACATTATCAACCTATTGAGAAAATATCACCCATTTCTCTAACGGAAAAAACCCGTAATCTGAACGAAATAAATACGAATTTTGAACAATAATGTTTGTTCCAAAGACTTGAACATCTTTTATATGTCATCACATTGGATAATTGTATGTGTCGGGTGCTGTTTTCAACAAATCAACACCTAAATAACGTCAGCTTAGCCTGTCGACTATAGTTACAATGGAGAAGAGGGAGCTTGGAATTATGATGTCGACTATAGTCGAAAACGGTACTGAGGGAGTTAATATGTTGTTTGTGTACTCGATCCCGAGCTCTTAGAGTGTTGTCTGTTTCTCCAATGTAGTAGTCGTTGCATCCCGGGTATTTTATTACGTAAGTGTTTTTTTTTATTCACATGAAATATTAGCGTTCATGATAAATTCCTTTTTAGCAAACTTGTGGAAGATACTTCTTGTAGATGAACAAATGTATAGCATCGTGGATCATTGCGCTTTGGAACTCTGAAAACCATTTTATCATCGAATTTCTCTAAAACTTGCCGTTTATTGTTGATAATTTGTTTTCAAATGTATTTTTTATGTATAGTTCTTTGTTCAAGTTTAAACAAATGTAAATCAAATCACGGTGTTTATGGTGTGTATGGAAAAAAAGTAATTAACTTTTATTTCATACACATTAATGTGTGTCCTATCAGTACAGTTGATTGAAGTTCCATTCTATGTCCCATACAGACCCCCACTGGCTGGTCGAAGTTGTTGGTATGCATCCGTCACTGCGATTTCTTTGTTCATGCTGTCGATAACGGTAATTGTGTTTCAATCGTGAGTCTCTCTTTAACAGTACCACAAACAGAAATGTTAATTAAACTGAATTAATCAACAACAGGAGAAATTTAAAGTCAGTGTTGCTATATTGTGATAAGATATAATTATCGTTCGAACTGTCGAAAATTCACTTAATTGCTTTATTCAAAAGTGTCTCCAACGATTGTACTAGAACAAGTAAATAATAATAAAAATACAGTTGTAACATATACATTGTACATATATAATTATGAACAACTCTTGATACAGTTGTAACATATACATTGTACATATATAATTATGAACAACTCTTGATATAGTTGTAACATATACCGTATTCATATGTATATAATATATAACTCATAATACAGTTGTAACATACACAGTATATATATATATGATAATAATGAATAAGTCATAATTAGTTGTAATATATACAGTATATATATATATATGATAATAACTAACATATTATATAGTTGTAATATATGCAGTATATATACGTATGCTAATAAATAACATACAATATATAAACATAAAATGAATGATTCATAATGCTGTTGTTTTGTCCATAAAGTTGTTTGATCCTTCTTGTACTTGTTAGTGATGCTAGGGAACATCCAAACTGTTTCGTCCTTCGTGGCCTCATTTGATACTATAGGGACACCATCAAGCTGTTTCGTCCTTCTGGGACTCGTAAGTGGTGCTAGGGACATCATCATGCTGTTTCGTCTTTCTTAGATTTATCAGTGATGCTAGGGACACGATACACGGTTTCGTTTTTCAAGGACTCTTCATGTATTTAAGGGACATTATAAAGCTGTTTCATCCTTCTTGGACTCATAAGTGATGCTAGGGATATCATAAAGCTGTTTCGTCCTTCTAGTCAATTTCTAAATAAGCATATTGTTTCGGTTTATTGGTTGTTTAATCGACCCCAAAACTGACTCAGGGCGAATTCTAAAATATTATTTTATTTGTAAATAATCACTTATAGATACAAAACGAATATTGATGGACATATGTTAATGAAATTAATGTAAAGATATATTTGTCGAACATATATATAGTTTCGGTCTTTTACAGATTAATATATTGCTATTTTAGCAGAGATTTACACCGTATGCCGAAATTTGAGATTTGTATCTTGATGAAAAATGTGGGAAAGGTTTATGTTTGCCATCATGTACTCATTTAGTAATATGCTATTCCCTTGTGAATACATAATAAGGTACATAAATGAGTAAGACGTGAGTGTTGCCCTATCACATGACATGTGCCGTCACTACCATGATTCTCTCACTGAAAACAAGAAGACAAAAATGCACTTGATAAAGAAATACAACATTGAGGTCCTAGATGAAGCAATATGCGTTTACCTTCAAAAACATAATGTTGTTCTCTTTAATGTGCCTGTATGGATGGGAGTTTCTGATTCTGCACCTGTTACCTGTCATAACATCTTGTTGATTATGGACACTGTTGTAAAAACAGGTATAGATATTTATTCAGATTAACTTATAAGAACGGTTATGACTGTTTATAATCTAGAGTATGTATTGAATTTCCTACGTTTCTAAATCAAATTACTTTGTGTAATATCATATCATCGCTTCTCTCTTAGGGTAATAAACTATATATAGACTGCTATTACTATGGTTACACCAATGGCTTAAAAAAAACGATTATCAATAACAACTTGAATAGTTCGAGGAGTACTGTCTAAGGTGAGTTGTTGTCTCGACACTACAGCGTTATCATGTGATATGCTAATTATCATATTAGTATTAATGAAATGTTATATTACGTTTTGAGATATATTACACCATTTGGAAAGCATTGCGAACACACTATGTTTGGTTAGTAATTTTAACTCTATGGATTTATTAAGATAGCTGTGCATCTGAATCAATGGTATATAAGCACTATCGCCGATATAAACACACGAACGCATTAGAACATGTGTTATCTGTACGACCAGTACATCTACAGACATACAGGCCTATATGTGGACAGAAGAGGACGATATCTGGAATTCCATATATACATCTGAGGCTTTTAGTTGTGTATATCAATTAACATATACATTGTGTCCATTAAGTCAGGCCGTGTTCTATCTTATCTAACTGCCCCTATTCATTGTCGCATCTCTCCGATTCCGTAACTCATTAGCGATTCTGTTTTAAGTGGCAGGGAGGATATAAAATGATGGAAAGCGGCACATTCCAGTGGTGGAAGAGGAACGCGATAACTTTATCAATATTTGTTAACGATTCTGTGCCGATGTCTGCTTCAAGCCCCGTCCTTATCTGTTGGCCAATCGCATGCCTCCTCGTCAGTATTTGATGTAAATGATAGTGCCTTAGATACAGCTTCCTCCAACAGATGCGAGACACTCCTGCTGCAGAATGGTTCCATAGAATGAAGTATAACCATGTCCATATTCAACTTATTTTATTATGTACCATGTTATCGTAGCGGAAACTCACAAAATAATCACAAATGTCATAAAATTACAACTTAAAATATACCTCGTCACAGCGCCGTATATTTATTAGGATTGTGAAAGTAGTTTATATATTAGATGTAACATCATATATATTGGTAATATGATAGATCAACCTGTATAAACTACAAACGTATCTGGTGTTGTTTAAACAAACAGTTAGCTCACCTGGATTTGTCGGGATTGTTAGCTCTTTGGAGTTAGATCATACTTTTAATATACAAATAAGAAGATGGCAGGAACACCAGGCGGAACAATTCATTAAAATAATGCAGGCAACATTGACAGACACACAAAATCGTAATCATAACTCAAAACCGATTAAACGAAAACAAAATATAAATAACATAAACACGAGGACTACCAGTAGATGAAACACATTTCATAAACATATTCAAGTCTAACGTAAAATTCAAGATATTATTCTCGTAAAGGTAAAATTGATAAGTTTGTAATATAATAAAACAGGTAAGTTTGTAAAATAATAAAACTTGTAAGTTTGTTATATAATAAAATTGATAAGGTTGTCATATGATAAAACTGGTCAGTTTGTTATATAATAAAATTGATAAGGTTGTCACGAAAAAATGGTAAGTTTGTTATATAATAAGACTGGTAAGTTAGTAGTATAATACAATTGATAAGTTCGTAATAAACTGAAAATTGATAAGTACTTAATAAACTCAGATTGGTAAGTTGTAATAAACTCAAATTTGTAAGTTCGTAATATAATAAAATTGGTTAGATTGAAATATGATAAAATTGGTAAGTTAGTAATAAACTGAAATTGATAAGATTGTATTTTAATGATATTTTTCAGTTCGTAATAAACTGGAATTGGAAAGTCCGTAATATAATAAAATTGGTTAAATTGTAAAAAAAGTAAAATTGGTAAATTGATATCAAAATTAAAATTGGGAAATTTGTAATATAATTATTCCGTGACTTAATGTGTTTTGCCTACGCATCTTTTTGTCAAATGCTCCTTCTGATTTTTCCGGATTCTCCACATTTTAGCAAAAATACAAAAGACGAATGCTAGCAGGAAAAAACGGCTGTATGGCGTATCGTTATGTTAGCTATTCGGTAAATATCATTAGGACCAACTTGTTCTTTTCATATATAAAGATTACACATGTTATATTCTTGTTAGATTGAGGTTTACACTTTGAATTTTGGGCTAAATGTTTCATCATCTATATATACCACTGTGTGTCAATTACTGTTTCACGAATGGCAACATTTGCATCAATAAATGATTGTCATCTCAAACCAACTATGTAGTCGTCCATTTTGTAAACATATTTAAGTATCGTTAATCCAGTAGCTTCATGGCAAGTTATAAATACATGTAATACCTTACCAAACAAACATCAATATCACACATCATTAACCTCAAAATGTTAAACGCACGGTAAATGTCAACATGATTTTGTTTTTGTTCGTGTTTGTTACGTACGGCTAATGTCAACATGATAGTTTTGTCTGTGTATGTTACGTACGTTGTATGTCAACATGATAGTTTTGTCTGTGTTTGTTACGTACGTTGTATGTCAACATGATGGTTTTGTGTGTGTATGTTACGTACGGTTAATGTCTGTGTTTGTTAAACGTCAATATGTTAAATTATTGTCACTTAAAGTGTCAGTGATCTTATTTGGAAATATTCTGTTTTCTTATGCATTTTGCCAAACATGTTTGATTTTGGTGTTATGCAGTTGTCATCCTCCTCGTTCTTATTTTTAGAATCTGACGACCTTCATATGACCGAGATTGGGATGGCTGGTGTCATCAATGCAGTAGAAAACACTTGCTCTTACAGAGCACCAGGTTGTATCCTGCGTGAACGTTTTCATGGTGTCCATCTACATTTGTATATCTTCGTTCATAAGTTACCCTTGTTTTATCGATTTCAAATTAGGGCTAGGAGTTTTTATCACTGTTAACACGTCAACATGTCTCATTGTTATCTCTGATTGTTACGTATTATAAACGTCAACATGTCTCATTGTTATCTCTGAGTGTTACGTATTATAAACGTCAACATGTCACATTGTTATCTGTGTTACGTATTATAAACGTCAACATGTCTCATTGTTATCTCTGATTAGTATTATAAACGTAATTATAAACGTTACGTATATAATGTCACATTGTCATCATTGTATCTGTTACGTATTATAAACGTCAACATGTCACATTGTTATCTCTGTTACGTATTATAAACGTCAACATGTCACATTGTTATCTCTGTTACGTATTATAAACGTCAACATGTCACATTGTTATCTCTGTTTGTTACGTATTATAAACGTCAACATGTCACATTGTTATCTCTGTTACGTATTATAAACGTCAACATGTCACATTGGTATCTGTGTTACGTATTATAAACGTCAATATGTCACATTGTTATCTCTGTTTGTTACGTATTATAAACGTCAATATGTCACATTGTTATCTGTGTTACGTATTATAAACGTCAACATGTCACATTGTTATCTGTGTTACGTATTATAAACGTCAACATGTCACATTGTTATCTGTGTTACGTATTATAAACGTCAACATGTCACATTGTTATCTCTGTTAAGTATTATAAACGTCAACATGTCACATTGTTATCTCTGTTACGTATTATAAACGTCAACATGTCACACTGTTATCTGTGTTACGTATTATAAACGTCAACATGTCACATTGTTATCTGTGTTTGTTACGTATTATAAACGTCAACATGTCACATTGTTATCTCTGTTTGTTACGTATTATAAACGTCAACATGTCACATTGTTATCTCTGTTACGTATTATAAACGTCAACATGTCACATTGTTATCTTTGTTACGTATTATAAACGTCAACATGTCACATTGTTATTTCTGTTTGTTACGTATTATAAACGTCAACATGTCACATTGTTATCTCTGTTTGTTACGTATTATAAACGTCAACATGTCACATTGTTATCTGTGTTACGTATTATAAACGTCAACATGTCACATTGTTATCTCTGTTCCGTATTATAAACGTCAACATATCACATTGTTATCTTTGATTGTTACGTATTACAAACGTCAACATGTCACATTGTTATCTCTGTTTGTTACGTATTATAAACGTCAACATGTCACATTGTTATCTGTGTTACGTATTATAAACGTCAACATGTCACATTGTTATCTCTGTTCCGTATTATAAACGTCAACATGTCACATTGTTATCTTTGTTTGTTACGTATTACAAACGTCAACATGTCATATTGTTATCTGTGTTACGTATTATAAACGTCAACATGTCACATTGTTATCACTGTTTGTTACGTATTATAAACGTCAACATGTCACATTGTTATCTCTGTTACGTATTATAGACGTCAACATGTCATATTGTTATCTGTGTTACGTATTATAAACGTCAATATATCACATTGTTATCTTTGTTTGTTACGTATTATAAACGTCAACATGTCACATTGTTATCTGTGTTACGTATTATAAACGTCAATATATCACATTGTTATCTTTGTTTGTTACGTATTATAAAAGTCAACATGTCACATTGTTATCTGTGTTACGTATTATAAACGTCAACATGTCACATTGTTATCTGTGTTTGTTACGTATTATAAACGTCAACATGTCACATTGTTATCTGTGTTTGTTACGTATTATAAACATCAATATGTCACATTGTTATCTCTGTTTGTTACGTATTATAAACGTCAATATGTCACATTGTTATCTGTGTTTGTTACGTATTATAAACGTCAATATGTCACATTGTTATCTCTGTTTGTTACGTATTATAAACGTCAATATGTCACATTGTTATCTCTGTTTGTTACGTATTATAAACGTCAATATGTCACATTGTTATCTCTGTTTGTTACGTATTATAAACGTCAACATGTCACATTGTTATCTGTGTTTGTTACGTATTATAAACGTCAATATGTCACATTGTTATCTGTGTTACGTATTATAAACGTCAACATGTCACATTGTTATCTCTGTTTGTTACGTATTATAAACGTCAATATGTCACATTGTTATCTGTGTTTGTTACGCACGTTCGTATTATAAGTAAAGTCTGTAACAAAGGTTCCTTGTTCGAGACCTAAGAACACTTCTTTTCGGGAGAGGTTGGTGATTCTATCTGTGATGAATTTTAAAGTGTTGTTATAATCATTTTTGACATCATTTTTTTGTTTTCTGATTATAAACAGTAAGTGGTGATACCTGTGGTATGCGACTCTAATTTTACCTTATATGGGCGTTAGCTCATTAAGACTTATATGTTAACATCGATCGGCCTTCAGTGCGTATCATATTTGACGACAGAATATGATCCTGGTATTTGTGAGTGTACGGGTTTTCATTGCAGTATGTAGGATATAGTATGCCGTGTGTCAGAAGGCTCGCCGCTTATCTAACGGTCACATCAGTAAATTAATACCTTTTTTATGAATTGGTATAGAGGAAAAGCTACCCGACATATAATAAGCATATCTTATCGAATCTACGGTCACAGTAGATCAATGATAATCCACGTTCATATTTCATATACTCCGTCTCGTATATGCAGATTTTGAGATAAGAAATATCTCCATGAATAATATTAAATATAGATTTTCATACATAATTTCCGTATGAAGAGCTAGTCGGCACATACCTAGCATTTGTGCTTTCTCATCCATTTAAAGTTTATAGTGTATACAGCAAACAACGCAATTACCACAGATCTTCACACAATGTCATATCAACTGAACAAAATACATATTAACCTTCTGTGTTTACACATAGATATTTGGTAAATGTATATTAACAAGACCTAGAAAGAAACCATAGTAAAACGGAAAGCAGGACATAGGAAGGGAGTCACAGATTTGGCTTCTGAAATAAAAACTCATTAGACTACATGACGTTATACTATGTGGTGAGGAGGGATTAAAAGTACTATTTGCTCAGCAGAAGTCAATTATTGTACTTATGCCTCATGCCCAGTCAATATTGACAAATATCTGATGCTGAAGGTCTCATTTGCATCATGGTAACTTCTTCCAGTTCTCACTGTAACGTAAAAGCAGACGTTTGATGTTTTAGGCATCCAAATATGTTTGATTAAGACAATTATTTGATATTATGTAACCAGATGTATTTTATATAGTAGAGAAATTTATATCTGAAAACTGCTTTTTAAAATCGCTCAAATGCAGTTTGGTAGTAAAATTATATTGGAAATAATAAAATTGTAATAGAGTAAGCCTAAACAGTTAGTTATTCTAATTATAGAAAAGTAGAATGACCTGAATACATCCTTCAAGGACAAAAGGACAGAATAGAAAAGAAAAAAAAGATTAGTGTATTATCTATGAGATAAGTAAGATATCAAACACCCGTGAAGATAAAACACCAGGGCAGTAGTGTCGGCCAGGGTACTGGCCGAACGTCCTCAATTATTTCCTCTCTTCAAACAATAGACCCCGCACACATCCTCCTATCTGATGGAGGTAAAACAGTACTGCTAGACTTGCGATTAGCCATCGTAGATACGACAGCGTCACATCTCTACAACAATCCTATCTGCCGGCCTGCAGATGAATACAAGAATTTGACATTGTGTCCGTGGAGGACCGCGGGGTATATGACGACTAGAACGGGTCGATCGCTCCTATCAGAGGCTCGCTCCTTTGACACGGCGCATGATAAGTAAAGATGAATGGTTTGATTGTTGGGTAGATAAGATACAATCACTCTGATAAGACCGATAGGCTTATCGGACATCTCGTACCTCGGCGCGGGCTGGGGTTCAAATATACTTAGCATTGCTGGCTTGTCTTCCGCACTGATCAGTTGGCGAACTAGTGCTCCGGGAAGAGAAAAGGTGAAAACTCGGCCGGGTGTTTACAGGCGTAGCGAGTCGTCGGTTATAACGTATATACATGTGGTGGTATTACTCTCTGTAGATCAGTGTTGTTCCGCACTGTATTTTAGTGTTAGACAAGTGTGGATATATACGTCTGTCCACCAATCATACTCCCGGATCATACCTATTGATTATCTTGAATGTTTATGTATCATATTCATCATGACCCCGGAAAGGTCACCGCGCAATTATTTTCACTGAGGTCATGGTGTCATTGCGCATATTGCATATGTCAGTTGACAAGCGACCGGGGAGTTTAACACACTGAAGTGAAAATAACACTTGGAATAATGTCGAGAAGAAAACAATCAAATCCAAAGCCTCTAAAACGTAAGTACATCTTTGTTTTTTTAAATTATTTTATATCGACAGGAAACATACAGTTTTGTTAGGCATGTAAACCGTGCACAGTGTCCGTGTGTGGTATTACGGTGTGTGTAAGGACATGGTTAACTACATTGGGTCGGATAGCGTTATACTTAGATTGTTATTAATTTCCTTAAACTAATTATATTCAATTACCCAGGTCAGATTTCGTACTTTATTCTTAGTTTGTTAAATGATATAATTCATTAAATATGTTATCTACAGATATCGGTTGGGCTATCAATTACAGAATGACAAGGCAAAATAAAACAGTTGTACATGATACATCCCGCTGGCATCAAGGCAGTGAGTTAATGGTAAACACATTGTGTTAGTGGTCATTAAATAATCATCACAGGTATAAAGGAAGTGTGTTTTTGTTACTATCAGTAATTTCTCAGGAGCATTCCTGACCTTAATATTGGGATATTAGTAATTGTATTTTACATATACATAAAAACGAAACGGAATGTCATAAATATATAAACCTCACAAGTTTGAGCGAAACCGAATACAACGTGTTGACATACATAACTTATATTTAACAGTTAGTTCATGTGACGTAGCAGTTATTTGAGGGGTTATAAATTAACTAGCCTTTGGCGATATTCAAATTAAATTTAAAAAGCAGGTTTAAGAACTTTAATATTACGGGATAATTAGTGGGTTAGGTAATATAAATGTTTACAAGTTTACCTGGAAGCTTCTGCTCGACACAACAATTATTGAAGGAAGACATGTTTTCACTTCCAAAACAATAGCGTGACGTCACGTTTGTATGGCAATATGTATGCTAACAACAATAAACTAAACATTTATTTTTTGCATATTTTTTCAATTGGATAAAAACATCATCAAAATGCTATTTTAAGAATGAAAACAAATGTGACTAGAAAACACGTGATTAGCTGGATTACGATAGAGTTAATGTCGTTAACTGTCGTTACGTTAGGAAGTCTTTGGAATATTGATAAAGTTCGGTGCATATCTGTGTAGCCAGGAATTCCGATAAGACGTAACCAATCACCTATCATTACATACAGATAACAAAGACATTGATACACCTCGTAACTCCCAGCACAAGTCACTTTATACAGAAAAACCATTTAGACCGGGACTCATTCTCTCAATTTTCTTAAAAAGTGATGAAAAAATAAACAAAAATTTGTGTTTTCAACAATTTATACAAACATAGTCCATACTTATAATGATATACATAATACCATAGCATATTTTCTACGCACATCCTTATCATATAGGTCATATTCTTAACTATTTCCATCATCTCACAAGGTATATTTTATATATAGCATTATCATACATAATCTAACAGGGCATGTTATATATATCATTATCATACATAATTTTTACTTAAAAAAATAGATTAAAACGCAGACAGAACCCCAAACCCAAAACAGGAGAATACTACAAATAAATGTTTCAATTGTTACAAAGTTATTCAGAAACTTGGTGTACAAATCAAAATATTGGTATATTTTACACTTATGGTATTATGTAATTGAGACGTCACACTATCTACACTTATTGTGTAACATAAATATACTTTTCATATGACAGATCTTTTACATGTAGTAATTTATACTTTTTATATGACAGATATATTATTTACAGTAATTTAGACTTTTCAAATGACATATATATGATATAATGTAATTTAGACTTTTCATATGACAGATCTATAACATATAACAATTCATACTGTTTATATGATAGATCTATTACATATAGTAATTTATACTTTTTATATGACAGATATGTTATTTACAGTAATTTAGATTTTTCATATGACATATATATTATACAGAGTAATTTAGACTTTTCATATAACTTGATATATTACATATAGTAATTTAGACTTTTCATATTACAGGTATCTTATAAACAGTAATTTAGAATTTTTATATGACAAATACGTTAAAAATGGTAATTTAGACTGTTCGTGTCAGCAACCTGTTATACAGGGTAATCTATACCTCATTTGACATATTTCTTATAGAGTAATTTAGACTTTTCATATGACAGATATGTTATATACAGTAATTTAGACTTTTTTAACAGCTTGTTTTACAGGGTAATTTAGACTGTTCATACCAACAACCTATTATATAGAGTAAATTAATACATGAAATATCCTAGAGTTGTTATTTTGTTTCAGCTTGACATTAGTAACATGTCGGTATTCGTAGTTTTTAAACCTGATTCGCGAAAAGACTAACGAAAGTTAACGAATATTTCACTCCACTCCACACGAGTGTAATGACCTTAAGTAAAATCCACTTACTTACATTAATGTTTTGTAGACATCAAAGGTGTCGTAATGTGTTCTCATTAATCTAACCTAGAATTAAACACATGTAAGGAGAGAGTGGGACACTGGGGATACACAAGTCATTCCGAGTTTACTGTGATATGATAATACACAGTTAATATAATGCGCTACATCTTAAGAATCGTACTTATAAATAAATATTTAGATACACACATGTACAGTCTAATTACCATAATACATCCCGATTGATCGCCACATCAGTAATATACACAGAAAGGGAATTTTTATTTTCTGATCTGGTGAACAAGTATCAAAAACGTAGTAAATTACATATAATTATATGACACGCTAAGTTAGTTGATTTATAATTGTACAATTATTCTTAAGATAACACAAACCATCACTTCATACACAACTCTGCATCCTAGAACAAACTCGTCCACACAGATGTCTACAAAGTCTCGCCGAGATAAAGGCGCTAAGGGTGTCCACCTAAACTATAAAAAGATTTGACTTTCGACTGAAATCTATAAATAAGTACATCTGTGTTATGTACACGTGTTATTGTGTGTACAGTCGTGTGTTTGTTTCCGGATTTGATTGACCACTATCAGTGTTGACCATCAGTAGATGTAGGAGCCAGATCGGAGCTGTTGGTATCGCTACACCAAGAATGCACCATAGAGAAACGACACATGTGATTTCCTTCACAACGTTGTATATCATCCAATCAGATGGTAATCTCGCTTTATACACATTTATTTAGTAATTTCATTCACACGTTTCTCGGTGTTTTTTATTCTATCTCGTGGCTGTCACATGTAACACTCTACATCTTGTTGTTGTATATCATACCTGCTATCTGGGCCACGCCATCGTGATAGAAAAAGATATACAATCATCTTATTGACCTTCAGTATACCGGCCAAGATTTAACATTCAATCTATATATCTTTCCCTCTTGATGGATATCAAACATATGCCAGGAGCTACATTCAATTTATTTCTGAACCGTAATAAAAAAATATATAGATATATATTTTGACATAAGTAATTGATGTTAGATAGTACTCCTGGAAGTTAACATCCGTCCCGAGGAGTGAATTGCAGTCGTGATTTTGACGAAGGCGAACGTTGTGATTTCTGTATTAAAATCGACCGCATATTAAAACGGGTATATACCGGTTATATTATTAGAATAGAAAACTCCATACAGATTTATGTAGAGTGGTAATCCCCTTGTATCCGGGTATTCTCTAAGGAGTCAGCACAAACTTAAAATATCTAGACCTTGCCTAAATGCAGCCGAGAAAACTCGCATACAGACAGTTTAAAATATGTATCCATAGTAAATCATACACGGACATATATTTAAATTATAATATTAAGCTATTTAAAATTGCGCATATTTAATCATACACCAAGGCGACCAATACTCTGCACGCCGAAGCCACTAGATGCTCAGACAAAGCCTTATTGTTTTAGTGCTTCTTTCCGGAAAATAAACCGAAGCTTAGTCCGAACAGAAATAATTAGAATAACTTAACTGACACATCCGAATGTCTCGTTTAACAATATTTTATTCAAAATTCATTCATATATACACATATTTTTATAATTTGGGATAGGAAAACAAGCTTAAATCTTATATCAATTCCTTTCCCAGGTACATACAAGAGCAAATGAATCTTCGTATCTGGAATATTTGAATATGACGGTCAGCTATTGCTAATTTCTTCTTTAATGCTGTTTTTAAAAGGAATCAAGATAATTAAAATTAGCAGTCGTTTTTTTGTCAACTTGTGGAGAAAAATAATTATATTTACCGGATGAAGGCGTAAGAACCAGAAACTAAAAGTAGTAGTACCATTTTTTGGCAGAGATATAGGATATCTATGAGTTAAAACATTGTGATTTATAAGTCCTAAATTAACCCGATGTCTACCCACTACTAATCGCCCAGCGTGTAAGACCGTGTGGATAAGGGCAGTAGTAACCATATAATATGATTTACACCGGTCCAAGGATGAACCATAAACGCAGGCCGCTTACAGTGACTTCCAGCTAATTGTAGAACATAACATGAACGTGAAGCGGGATACCATTTTCATTAAGGTTATTGCATCAAATTTTCCAAGCTGTAAACTCAGTGCCGTCATCCAACATATAAGCTTTAAATATGTAGACTGTTTTACCAATATACACACATGAGAATTTTATTGACCGAGTGGGACTCGACGAAATTTAGTTTTGGATTTTACTGATCGAAGGTTAGGTTGAAATATGGTTTACGACTCAATCACCAATTTACCGCGGAACGCAGGAGAACATGCCCGTAGTTTACATACCGACCGATTGGCGTATTTATGAACGCGATTGTCATATAAGCTGTATGACCGTACAAGTTTTATACGTTTATCTTGGTGAGAGATAAAATTCACTTGCACAACGGAGCGATACTGCTGGCTTATCTATTCCATGGGTGGGTCGCATATCTGTCCACCCAAATCTCCTGCCTTATCACGCCGCGATTTGTCTCCCGTATAGTTTTATTGGATCCGAGTGGAAAGATTATCAGCAAAACAATGACTGTGTTCTCTGTAACCGAAAACACACTTTGTAATATTTTAACTACGCGGCTGGCTCGCTGGCCTTCTATCTCACTGACGAACGTGGTACGTAATTATATTCGGACTAGAATAAAATGCGTCTTATCACAGCGTACACATTCACCCGCCATAAGATAGGCGATAACATCAGCTCGTATTTTCGGTTTTCTTTATGGATATAGCGATAAGCGATTAGGCGGTTTCCACAATGATAGATTCAGTTTGAATTAATCCATTAGGTATGATGGAAACACCGATACACATGATAAAACTAGGCGATAGGTCCTAGCTTTATCAAACTCTCGCAAGCATTCGTAATTAGACCTGCGAGCTCGCAATCTGCTGCCGTAGATAATCGCGCTTGATTGAGGCTCAAATATGATCGATATTGGAGCATGCATAGGCCAACGCTGTTTATAGTCTGATAATGGCCGATAGCAGCAAAACTCAGTCGCAACGTTTGGGACAGCCTGTGCTCTATGCAGCTGATAAAAATTCGTTTCCACAAAAATGGATCTATTATTGTCTGATGTCTTATCTCAGCATCTATCCCATAGAGCGGCATAGCTTTCCCTTTTCTTATCTCCCCTCGCCCAATGCGTTTGAAATGCAAATCAGTAATATAATTTATCAATAGCCGAGATATTAAATGTTACATTGGAAAAGCTATCAGATAACTGGTAAGTGATGCAGACATTATAAAGTGATATCTGCCTTTCATGCACGACCGTAAAGTTGGCTAATTTGCACACAAATGTATTTTTCTACAAGTGAAAATACACACTCCGATATTGGAGTAAATGAAACAAACGCTGACGTAATGAAAGAAATCCGTGTGATTTGCCATAGTCGACTGTAAACCTATCAATAAGCTTACTTTGATCTCCGTCTTCCGTCTGACTGACTGCTTCTCATCCAATCCCAGCCTAGCGCGTGACATACCGGATAACGATGGTCGACAAGGGGGGGTCACTCTGACAAAAATAAACGAGCGTTAGCGAATGTATGATGATTAGTATCAATACAGGCCAATCCGCAGAGCTGTTGAATGAACATTACTTTGGTGAATCGGCAGAAAGCATTGTATCGATCAGTTTAACTATTCATATAAAACTTCTGAACGTTTGAATATGCAAATGATAGAAACGTTCCCTTATTTCTTTTTCGGATGAACTTAAATACATGTATATATTTCAACATATATCAGGTGTGAAAACGTCAACATGTGTACATTAGTATAAGTGACAGGATGTGAGTTTAGTCACTTGTACGTCATGCGGTCTTATACACACGTCATAGTGTTACAGACCGACTTCCAAGTGAGAGATTTAAATTGTATTTCTGTTTTTTAGATTCTCTCCCCATATCGACCTCTACCATTCCCCAGCATTCACCATTCTGGTTTGAGGGACACCTTTGTCCGTTTTGTGCTTCATTCAGTTAACATCCAAACACTCATCAAATTCCCCACTCTTATTCACACACAACATACATCCCGATTTCCATTGTTTGCGTTCCCTCTGTAAACTAATCCATTATGATATTACATACCTCAGTAACTTATATCTTGTTTACCTGCAAGATCAATACCTTTGTGCCAGCCATCTTAGATTTGTGATCACTTATCTATCGATATCTTCGATTATAGTGGTTTAGAATGAAACACAATTAACGTAAAGTGCAGCAGATATACAATTAGGCTAGGCGATAGTTTAAAGATGGCTATCACTAACCGTTATTTGTGTCCCTGTATTTTACTGGAGCAGAGGAACACGCTGGGCGAGTACCAGTTTAAACACTTAAGGTGTGTTTATCGATCACACATTATATTTGAAATGATTTCAATCAATTGGCAGACTATAGTCCGATATCTAACCACTCTGTACTCGCTTTATCAATTCAATTAAGATAAGTATGTATAATTAACTTTCTTACATGATTGCACAAATACATTTCTTTATCGTATAAGCTGTCCGATAACTCTATCCAAACTGGGAGATAATACATTTTCCCTTGAAAAAAACCTAATGCACTATGTGCGTGAAATCCATCCCATTAACTTAAATTAAGCGGACGAGTTTCATATTATAGCATTTGGCCTTTATCTGCGAAAATGGTTTTGTTCTACGTACAATGGGACGTGCCATATAGTGGATTTGAATACCAGGTGCTGTAAAGAACGATACATGAGCTAAAAAGGTGTTGAATACCGATTTAGTGATAAGTAGTATCACCTGATCTCGGGGACAGAGCTGGAGCGGTCATGATCATGGGTTGAAGGATTGTCAAAACTAAATAAAGTGCCTCCTGCCTTTTTCTTCGTGATCAGATTCCAGATTGCCAGATAGGGTATATCTGAGATAAAACCTAATGTAGTAGTAGTAGTAAATGTGTATGTGTGTTAGAGGGTCCGAGAAGGTGTTGTCCTAGGGGCACAGCTCGACAACCATCAGATATGAAATTGAAAGTATCACTTGATAATGTAAAGGACGGTACATTTATTTGGAGCCTTAGCTATGTTTTGCCACTTGTTGCCATATTTACATGTGTACTGGAGAAAACTGGAACGAGTAAAAGCCATGATATTCACATTCGTTAAACTTTAAAGTGAACACGTTTCTCTCATCCAACAGTTCTAAATAATTCGTTCGTTTATCAAAAAAACATCAAACTCGGTGAAGAAATTAAATGATATTTTCGGTAAAGATATTCTAATTTTATAATGTATTCTGATTTTAATCCTAAATATTTAATACATTACAAATCCACTGGGAGCTGTTATCAACTATCACACACACAAAAAAGAGAGAGAGAGAATAACTTACAAATTTAATCTGGCCGACGTTTTACTAGGGTATCACCCGAGATTGTGATCGTAAATTTGACAAACACCTGATATCAGCGCGGAGTTTCTTTACTACAGATCAGACAGGTTATAGATATTTTACATTTGCTCACATTTTAAACCCAAGATAGCATCATCGCTTTTCGTATTCTAAAGGTCCGCTATAAACATGTCGCGAAAACTCCGATATAACGCACCGATAATAATTACCATACCGTCACCTTACAGACCGGAGTCTTTGGTTTGGGGGCACTTACTGGGGTGATTATATCTTCAAAAATTCAGAAAATTGATATGATAAAACGATTGTACTTATTCTGACGTATTTAGGCTGTGTTATGTGCGTGCAACTTTTAATTTGTCTAAGGTGATAATTAGGTGTCCATTCGAAGGACACAGAGAGTTAATAATGGTTTCATACCCTCTCTTATTCAGCCGATCTATTAACGTCAGCAGGTCTTCGTGAAGACCTTTAACTATATGACAGCTAACAATGATTGCCTAAATTAAACTTAATCATTGTGACGTTAGCAGTTTAACAGCAAGTAAGAACAACGAAACCTCCAAAAAATAATGAAAATTCTGAGATACGTACTGTCATTACTCTGGTAAATTTAGTAATGTGGACGTCAAATATAGGAAGCGAATCTCAGAGTGACAGAAAGTCCTATTGATATACACTATGCTATAAAAGATAGATTTAAAATAATGGAAACTAAATCTGACATACCAAAGTCAATAAAAATGGCAGTTACTGCTCCTGCTTATCGCTCTGCATTTAGGGAATAGGATGACTGGCTCGCTGGTTGTCAGTATAATGTGACCAGGATCGGGTGTCCTGTTGGGTGTCTTCAGCAGCATGCTTCAGGTAGCAGATAGCCTGGTCATGGGTATTGTTTAAGCAAATAACTCCTGCATGATTATCTATACTATACTTGGTATAATCATTATGAATAAGTATATACAGGTTTTCTCATTTGTTTAACAAAAATGGGTCCGAGATTATAAATTTCCGGAATTTTCGAAAGTGTGTTTACACCGCAAATTTAGTTTTGCCTGCAGCAAAAACATTGGGAGTTAGCAAAACTGATGAACAAAAATTGTGCTAGGAATTGTGTCATTTTGGGTCAAAAATCATGATGTTTTGCAATTTTTATCTTATTTTTTGAAGTGGTAACCATGGTTTTCACAGGTCTGAAAAAAAAAGAATAAAAAAGTTTACTTATTAAACACATTAAAAAAATAAAATTGCGAATGTTGTATAGATTACAAATATATATACTTTATTGTAGGGTTAACTGGCTATGTTTACATATCTAAAACATATTCCTTATTTTTCAGAATTGGGCAATTTTACTGTACACTGCTACCTCAGTGAGCTAACACTACAAAGTCTCCATCAACACAAACATACCTCTTTATCCCAAACACATGCATTCACTACATACATGTATCTCGCACACAGGGGAGGGCGTCCTTAAATGACCACGACTGTTGATAGGACGTTATACAATACAAAACCTAACACAGGGGAGGGCGTCCTTAAATGACCACAACTGTTGATAGGACGTTATACAATACAAAACCTAACACAGGGGAGGGCGTCCTTAAATGACCACAACTGTTGAAAGGACGTTATACAATACAAAACCCAACACAGGGGAGGGCGTCCTTAAATGACCATTACTGTTGATAGGACGTTATACAATACAAAACCTAACACAGGGGAGGGCGTCCTTAAATGACCACGACTGTTGAAAGGACGTTATACAATACAAAACCTAACACAGGGGAGGGCGTCCTTAAATAACCATGACTGTTGATAGGACGTTATACAATAAAACCAAACACAGGGGAGGGCGTCCTTAAATAACCATGACTGTTGATAGGACGTTATACAATACAAAACAAAATCAAACTGATCAATAAGCTGTCGAGCCAAAGTCTTAAGTAAGCAAAATATAGAATTGGGCTAATCCGTGTGTGATTGACGATGTTCTGCCCAGCGTCCGCAGCAGGTGGTTACTGGGGAGCTCGCAACTATCACGGTTTTATCGACATGCACATGCATTTGACTCGGCTTCCTGAACTGTGAGATACTACGAATACAGTTTGTTTAATCCTAATTCAACTTCGCAATTCTATCTTGGTCGATTTCTACATTTATCGCCATCGTGAAGCACTAGCCTTTCCCATGGAATTAAAACTGAGATTTATCTGATTATAAGAGATAATGGTCTTGTGATGTTTGAATTAAATCAACAATTAATCACACTTATTACTGCCCTCACGTGCAAAGGTTCATAAATTCATCTAATTCGCAGACTTAATTTGCATACCAAAGTAGACGTTTTCTGATGAATACAAAACAAAATGTACTCTGCATTGAAATATAGCCTATTGATTATAATCTTAAGTTAACATATAACTCTTTGCGCGCAGTCGTCGACAGCAGTATTTTATCCAATTCATACATAACATCAATCAAACTTTTTTGATAGGTTAATCTGAAGTAGACATTTTATCGCTAATTGCAGTTACGTAAGAGTGTGGTAACCATATGAGATGCTGTACTATGACAGGGCCCCTGGCTGCTGTGTTGGACTGGTACCTTAGTATCAGCTTGCACCATCCCGACACTCACTGTCTCCTCCCTTTGTCATCTCATACTTCTGTCTCCGATATCGGGATAAAAAATTCATCTGTAGCTTTCATGATGCATTCATTTTCATCAATTTTGTTTATCTGGGTTTTATCAGATCAGACCTTCCCTCTGTATTCCTATCCAACTTTGAGGTAGCTTGCATAGTTTTTACAAAGGTAGACGCGACTCACGTTTGGAGATGTTTATCGTTTTCACGGATTCAGCCAAGCAGATCACGATAAGGTTGTATACAGAGGCACATCAAACACATAGAGATTTCAATTATACCAAACATTCTCATTCCACATAAAAAGAATGCGGAGCATTTAAATTCGAGTATCTTTTATCGTGTGCACTTTTCAAAGTTAAACAAGATAATCAGCCGGTAATCCCCGATTTATCAGTGCGGAGCTATAGCTGCCCCATCTTGCATGACCGGACTGATCGTCGTGATTTTTCAATTAAATGATAATTTTCGGCATATGATATGACTCAATGCTTTTTTTTAAACGTAAAACTCTGGAAATCACATAATACTACATGATATAGGTATCGCCACATAGATGTTTGTGTATTATCCTCGCGCCGATCATATGTGCTGATGAAACGTACTGTGTGAGATAAAGGGGGACCCGTGTGTATTGCTGATAAACTATTTCTTTATATATAAATGTCAACGACAAAACCCGGGACAAAGCGCGGGGATATCGGCAGGCCGGCATGTATAGTACTGGGATAGTACACACGTAATCACTTATCGCCATCGATTTGTCGCATTTTACAAGAAGTTAACACCGAAACAAAGAAGTGTCGACAAGTGTTGACGGCAGTTTAACAGAGGGTCATTTGTTGTATCATAAAATATAGTATATTAGTATTGGAGAACAGAATGACAGCATTTGATTCACATTAAAACTTATCTATACATAGAAAACCGTTTCTATGTCTAGAGAAGAACATCCTGTGTTCGGGATGGTCCCTTTACACAGGATCATATTTTATACAGCTATATCGTTATGGGCTTTAAGATGTATCGCCCAATATTAACGGGCTTTAAAATGTATCGCCCAATATTAACGGGCTTTAAAATGTATCGCCCAATATTAACGGAAGTATAAAGTTTGAAATCAGTGTATTGTTAAAACGCCATAGACTGTCTGCCAATTATCATTAGTTCAGTTTAACAACAACTTCGTTCCACACAAGTTGTCTTCTTTGCCTTTTTGCAGCATATCTTATTTGATACAATCCATTATTCAAGATAACGCTGGTGATAAAATGCATGATACTGTTCTAAAAATACATTTTGTGCGCTGCTATGATTGACCTTTACAATCTACATACAGGTTTTTTTTTACAAAGTAACAATTAATGACAGTTTGGCTGAGACAGAGACATTTATCCCGAGTGTAGGAGGCAGATGACGTAACCGATAGGTTTCCAGGGTTTGTATCTAATTTCCCAGAACAATTCGTTGTGTGGCGATAAGGGAGGTATGGAGTTAATAATGACATGTGAAGATAAAGACTTATATCACGGTCGTTGTCGCGCGTTGAGATAGACCACAGACCTGCCCCCTATCGGCCGTAATCACAAACTAGTTTAATGAGTCTCCCCGGCGTGTGATACCGTGACTCGGGACGCACCTATAGCTAATGAGGCTGGGCTAACTATCACAGCTGGCAGTCTAATGTACTTTGTTAATATATTAAGTTTCGGGTCACAGACCAAAGACAAGACGAGATAACTTGTTTGCCAAGGGAGATAAGTGTCTGTCTGTCCCACAACTAGTAAACATATTTAATCATGAAAACAAGGCCATATAAAAGTGTAAATGCTATGAATTAGATATCCTGTTGATCGGGTAACGATTGTGTTGCGTGTTGCGTCTCTGTAACTATCTTTCCTGAGTTTATATCCTGAGTTTAAAAGATGAAAAACTAGATTGATGAAATAAGACGGAAGCGGATGTTTTACAGTATAAAATTTCCCCAGCCATCTGTTGTCAAGTTGATGTCTGAAAGTTCCCAATATTCTGAAATATTAATGATACTCAGTAAAAAATCTGCAGATATCTTATTATCGTTCATTATATATATATATGTATAGCAAAATTGAAAAAAAAATCAGTAAGCAATCACAACATTATATAAATAATTTCATCAATTTTATCATTTATCATCAAACAAATGACGATTTCATAAAAGCAACTGTACAAACTATATCAATCAATTCATTTATCATCAAACAAATGACTTATTCATACAAATTTCAATATAAACTATAACAATTAAATCATTTATCATCAATCAAATGACGATTTCATAAAAACAATTGTATCAACTATAATAATTTAAACATTGATAATCAAACAAATGTCTAATTCATACAAATTTCAATATAAACTATAACAATTTAATCATTTATCATCAATCAAATGACGATTTCATAAAAATTACAGTATCAACTGTAACAATTTAAACATTGATCATCAAACAAATTACTAATTCATACAAATTTCAATATAAACTATAACAATTTAATCATTTATCATCAATCAAATGTCGAATACATTAAAATTACAGTATCAATTATAACAATTTAAACATTTATCATCAATCAAATGACGATTACATACAAATTACAGTATCAATAATGTGAATCTAAATATTTACAAACAAGCAAATGACTAATGTATAAAAATTACGATATCAATATATATTTGGACACATTTAACAAACACATACCGATGAATACAGTGCCAACTTTTGTCAATAAAATACATCTGTAAGACATAATCACAGGAAGACTTCACAGTATCAAATATATTTATAAAACATGTGTACACAATAACAAACTACAAATCACAATGTCAAATATATCTATAAAACATTTGTACACAATTATATATTTTAAATCAGTGTCAAATATATATATAACAACATGTGTTCACAATTACAAAATACAAATTACAGTATCAAGTATATTTATAAAATATGTGTACACAATTACAAACTACAAATTACAGTATCAAGTATATTTATAAAACATTTGATCACAATTACAAACTACAAATCATAGAATCAAATACATCTATAAAATATGTGTACACAATTACAAACTACAAATTACAATATCAAATATATCTATAAAACATATGTTCACAATTACAAACTACAAATTACAGTATCAAGTATATTTATAAAACATTTGATCACAATTACAAACTACAAATCATAGAATCAAATATATCTATAAAATATGTGTACACAATTACAAACTACAAATTACAGTATCAAGTATATTTATAAAACATTTGATCACAATTACAAACTACAAATCATAGAATCAAATATATCTATAAAATATGTGTACACAATTACAAACTACAAATTACAATATCAAATATATCTATAAAACATGTGTTCACAATTACAAACTACAAATTACAGTATCAAGTATATTTATAAAACATTTGATCACAATTACAAACTACAAATCATAGAATCAAATATATCTATAAAATATGTGTACACAATTACAAACTACAAATTACAGTATCAAATATGAAATATACATTAATTAACTTCAATTTTTGTATACCTCCCATGCTAGCAAAAACGTAGATATTGTTGTATTTCTAATGATATAGACATACATTAAAAAAAGCGATTACTTTTCTATGAGCACGTATTAAATCCTCGATAAGTTTGGACACGTGCGCGGCACCGTATTAGTCGGATGTTGCTTACATTGTAGAAATGACTCATTCGATGCTGAATATTGATTACATTTCAGGAACAAAAATCATTTTACATGATGTAAATAATATCAAATGTTGCATTCAGACGTGGTTTACCTAGTGTATCGGATTACAAGGTCTTGTGTTGAATCTAATAGCACACTATTGTTTGTCTCTGTATGGAGGGTAGAGAAAACCGATCGAGTTGATTCTAAATGACTATAATGTACGAAAAATATTATCGTTAAATTAATGCTTTAGTTAATATATTCTCTAATGCGCCACCTGCAAGCACAGTCTATTATGGCGGAAATCTGTTTGGAATCTAGCGTATCGCATCGGTCAAAAGAAAGCAAACAAGATATATGGAAGATTAAAAGCAGTCAAATGAAATGTAGTCCTTTGAATCAATTATATAAAAATGATAGAAACGGCCCAATCTATCTTGATATCTCGGATAAAATGAAACATTCGTATGATTGTCGCCATTTCTGCCTGATCGCGTCAGCTACTTATTGTCGTTCAATCGTCAAGCTATACTTTCAGATCAAGATCGCCATGTTGGAAAATACCAATGAGTTAAACGCTTTTATGTTATTATGGTAATGCGTCCAGCGCTAATGGAAGGCGATACAGAGAGGGGTCTAGAGAGGGATCGCTACAATTTATATCAATGACATCAAAATTATTGGGGAAACCCAGTTTGGCACTATACCCATACAAGTATCAACAGACACAAAATACAAACATCAGTTATACATAATTTGCCACCATCAGCTCAAGGACAGAAGCTACTGGACTGGTGCTTAATTGCCATGTTGCTTGGTGTCCTAAATGTTGAATTATTTGAATGAACCCTTACTGGAGAGTTATCTGGACAGGGATCTACATCTAAATGTATATTACGGCCACCTAAGGTGAACAGTTACACAAAAAACAGTATTGGACTGGTCAGACACCCAAATCAGCAAACCATTAAAACCGAGGCACTTAGAAGTAATACTAGGGATATATAAATTATGTTGTTAATATCTGTCGGTGAGGCATTTTATATACATTAAATGACTAGTTGTCTAGTCAAACTTTAACGAAAAACTTCATCGCATAAATGAAAAACATATGAAATTAGATTTCATTTATTATTTGCAAACAAATTAGATTAGTAACATAGTGATATTCATTGTGAAATACACCAACCATTTTACATCATTATTTATCTGTATTTTGTATCGCTTCTGTGCATTTTTTCGTGTTGTTGTTTGTGATATTTGATAAAGGTGTTTCATGTTAGGAATGGGTTTGATACGTATCTGTGGCCCTGCCCCTTATCGGGCCGGCATGGCGTGTTACCACTAAGCCCTTACAAACGTTCCGACCACGATAAGCCAATTTTTTGCTTTATCGTGTATTTTTTTATTAAACTATTTTCGTGTTTGACTGATTTTCGGACCAAGACTAACTTGAAGGCTACTATAATATCGGGCATGTGTGATATTTGTTGGGTATGACAGATGTATGCCATCAGATTATAAACTGTACAGCTCATGTTTTAAACGTTATCTACTGAATCAGCCCTGCACCTATCGCTGAGAAGATTTTTGAGGCGTAGAACCTTTGATTAGCCACAGGTCAGTCCGCTACATATAACCCGGACAGCCTGGTGTGTCCTGAGCTCATCTAAAGCAAATACACGTGCTGTAAAACAAGCAAAATATGCGACAAGAGAAAGCTGTCAAAGTTTCAATTTTTAAACTGAAATGATTTCCTGTCATATTTACAACTTGAATGCCATTGCCCAACAGGTTTGTTAAGAACAAAATTAATTCAAAACAAAAATCTCAAGAACATTTAATTATTTTTATTCAGTCTTAATTTAATACAAATTTCGCTTATCGGATACCATCTGTTGGTCTGGATAAAACATTCACACGTTTTTGGAGTACCTAGAAATTACATGTAATTTAAGCTTTCATCAATTTTCAAATCTTGAAATCATGAGTGCCCTACAGCCTCTGCTCCCAACTAAAAATTCACCAAAAAAAAACCCCAACCTTATACATGATCTTAGAAATGTGAAAACGATAATCAACGATGTATCGTAGAATTTTTGTCTCTTATTTACACCTTAGGGTGTTTGTATTAAAGCTATGTAAAGTGTCTTGTCTTAACTGAAAATAGTTTTCTAGATAGTTTGCCCTCGTTTTGTTGACTGATACTATCCTCGGTGATTATGTTTTGTGTTTATGTTATTAATCTCATTAATAAGTGTCCTTAATCAGATAACTAGTCATATGAAGACGTTTAACCCTCCGGAACACCTGGTCTGGTTCTCTTTGTACAAAGGTCTCAATGCAATGATATGTATGTTTGTTCTATTCAGCCTTTGTTTTATCGTTGTAGTTATAGAATCTTGTATGACAGCTGTTGTAGTTATAGAGAGGACTGTATATACGTAATAGGTGTGTATCTTCCTATCGATAATATCAGAGGCGCTGATTGCTACTGTTCTTTTCATCTTTCCTTTTATCACAGAACGCTAATACATTTTACTTTTCGTTCGACTATCTCGTAGATGTATCCACCATAGCTGGTTGGAAGTGTTTTACATTACCCTGACTATCTGACAATCTATCAGTCGCCATCATATGATCGAATGTTCCTAAATGCCACAGGATAGGCCCAGAGTCACATAGTACTCGTACACATATGGTGACATGTTAATTAAAATGTTATATTTATGTACTTATAAATGTATTAAAATCAGATCCCATCACGCGTTCAAATTTAACTCGCAAGGTGTGTATGTTATAATTAAACGTACCAAAGATCTAAAGTCTAATTAGATTCGGTATCAATTCACATTTATTGATATGAAAACAGTATTTTATCTTTACGATAGTAAAATACACACATCCCATTTCACTGGTTACATTTGTAATTATTGCAGCGAAACTTTTAAGTTCGTTTGTTATGCCGCAGGAACACGAACTAATTTGCGTTCTATATTATAGTGACCAATGTAATTTTAGCAGCTTGTATTAAATTGTCAATCCTGTAATATGATCACTTCCTGCGTGGTACATTTATGTTTCATTTAGTATTTTGAATATATTATGTAGCAAAAACAAAAACAAAAATTTCGCAAAAACAGAAGAATATGTCACTCAGTTATAAACGTTTATTTATATTTTTATTTTATTTCGCAGATGTCGCTAATAAAATTGTCAATTCACCATTTGTTTTTCTTTAATCTGCGATTTTCCCAAGGAAAAAAACATGTTTAGTTCAAGAGTTAAAATATGAATCAGATATAAATGATATCGCAATCTCTACTGTAAACTGTTGTGAGAACCTTTTCCCAGTATCTTACAACTTGTTCAACCTGCAAGACAACAGTAGCACAAACCGTGTTATCACTTGGTAAAATGGTATTTTTTAAATGCCCATAAAAAACTTTTACCAATCAAATTTCATATAAGAAATATATCTGCCTCCCCGTAATGGTGAAAAGCGTCGAGACCCAGTGTGTCCTCCACAAGTGTTGCCCACATATATATACATAGATATAAGTGGTGGGAAAAATCAGTATCGGTTCTGACGAAAAACTTTTATAAAATGTCTGAATCAGATAAACTGGAGTCCCGCGTCACTTGTGGCCAAACCACCAACTGTGCTCTATGTCAGAGGCTTCACTCTAAAATCGAATTTAAAAGAGGTTACATGATAACTCTCACCATTTTCTCATACGATTACTTTTTACAAGTGAAAAAAAATTATCAATTTATCGTTTGTTGACAAATTTATCAACAAGTGAATATATGTACCTTATAAAATGAGTTTACACTTGTGTTAGTCTCGGTCTGACAACAGTGCTAACAAAGTCGGTCCTTCGCAGAACTTGGGTAACATTGTATGATCAGTGACTGAGAAATATAAAATCTTATGTTATGCAACATATATATTTGACATTGTTTGTGTGTTGTTATAAAGCCAATACACAGGTAGTTTGAAAGATGTATAAATCACGTGGTCTCTGTTACCAGGTCAGTCTGACAGTGAGGATGGGGATGAGGATATGGAGGAGAAGCTAGGATCTAATGACGATGAGGATATTCTAGACAAAGTGTCTCCCGGCCAGTATACTGAGCTAAACCCGACATCACCACTTACGGACAGTGACAATAGTAATGACCGGAAATACCCATCCGCATCAGCAAGCAACAATGATGTCACTTCCGACATTTCAAATGACCGAACTACAGATAGTTGTATATCTCCTTCAGAACTTGATTTCCTCAAATCTCTGAGTTTCCCGAGTGACATCCTGAGCCTAAGGAAAGTTGAGGGTGAAGAAGCCCTCCGTGTTGGTCGGCCCTACGTCGTGTGTACCGCCATCGCACTACAGAAGGGCAGCAGTATAGGTCCATTTCTAGGCGAGCACGTGTCTCTCAGTTCCGTCCGGCAGGGTGACCTCGTCTTACAGGTAACATTAATTGGGTTTTCATTTCCGGGTTGAATATAAAACATTACTTTTGCCGGGTACGCATTGTCTGCTTTGTAAATATACTGTATAAAATATCATTAGCTTTATGTAGTTATTTTCCCTATGTATATTGAATCCGATGTAAGCGTGTGTTTTTTTTTTAAATTTATTTTCGTATATTTCTATACAAAAGTCCAGTATTGTAATATGCCTGCTAAATTGTACCCATGCTATCTTAATTATGGTTTGACTATTGTTTTATTTGAAATAATAATAACATTTTAACAAGAAGAAGTATACATTTTTATGAGGTATATAAAGTCATTTTTTTAATATCGTATACTTTACAGTTATCTCCGGGATATAACAGAAATCACGAATATATGCTTAGAATAAAATGCAAAATAGTTTGCAATCTTATAGATATATTTAATGATTATATAACATTACAGATATTATTACAATGTATATTATTATATAATCTTATAATAGATACATAAAAATAAATGATATCACAGATATGATACATGTACATTGTTTAAAAATACGTGAATTATGAAATGATAATAAATCATGATAATCTTTTTTTCAAATACGATAGGTATATATTGCATTTAATTAACATACTCCATTATCTTTAACTGGTTTGTAAATGTAGTAAATTATGATAGATACTATATAATAGGTATAAGTATATCACGATTTCAATATGCCCATGATAACAAACTCTGTAATACATTGTGTCTATATATTTTTTCGTTCATGAAGCACGATTTGATTTAAAGTTCATTTTTAAGGAACAGAAAATATGCAAATAAATGTACCTTTTGAACAACCGTTAGAAACACCTGATATTAATATCAATAGTTTCCCATCAAACAGCTGTTGAAAATGTCAAAGTATATATTTATCACCTATCGGAATATCTCAGTTTAGGTCCCCATGCATTTTCTTAGTTCGCGAGACTTCAGTGTCAGGGGAACCGATAGTACACATCTGTGCTGACTTATCTTTAACTTATTCAGTGTTGATAAAGGCCATTTTTATCAAACTCTGGCTTTGTGATAAGCTTTCACACGAGTTCGAAACTCCGATAACTGAATAACATTTCATTTTTGATATGCTTTTATCAAAGACGTGATATTCTTATCTGAATTTACAAGTCAGATGCCAAGATAGAAGCAATCGTTGTTTGACTCTAGAAAAAGTTCACCAAGATATGGCTCACAATAAAAGCCAGTTTATCTCCCTCCGCCGCTATAGACGTGACCCCCGGAATGTGATGATTTAATACCATTGTAATTATTTTATGACCAGTTAATCTTAGAGTTGTTCAGTTAAGGTGTTGTTTTTTTTTGCCTTTTTTGAAAAAAAAGAATACTGCAAAGTTGGCCAGTATAGCCTTGAGTCTGTTAACAGGTGTTTCTCTCTGAACGTTTTCCCCTGCGCACCGCTCTTTGAACTATTATCTTTTTGCTTATGTAGGTTTAGAGGAATTAGTATTTAATACGTCAAAAAGCGTTATACTAGACTAAAATACCTTTTTGTAATTCAACATGCGCCTTATCGCGGGTTTCCATCATCCGCCATAACGGCTGATGAACAGGCGATAAGGCTTGCCGTAATGAGAGTAATTACACCTGATCGAGCACGGGCCGCGAACCACGCGCCTATTTTACCCAAACAATATGTTATGATTAGTGTACATGTAGGCTATACCACGTAAGAAACCTTTCATTCCATGTTAAATGACTTAAAGTGGGGTTAATTTCTGACACAGAAGTCATAACGAGTTAGGTACATGTGTCGCCCGAGCTATTTAGCGACACACTAATTCACAAACATTTGTAAAATGTGGCCGGTCGGTCGGGGGCTTTCCGGCTCATGTCGTTGCATTTTAGCTTTGTTATATAGTAAAGTATTAAATTCCTGAATGCCAACGCCCTATAAGCACGCCACTTAAACACGCACTGCACGTTGTGTAATGCATTACTCTTCCCCAAACTCCAAAAACTCCGCATGTGGGTTAATGTTGCGTCCCGTTTTGTTGCTCATTAGTGTATTCATGTAAAATATACATTGTTGTACATTGTTGCAACTTGTACATTCCAATGACGTCACATTGTTTACAGATCCCGCGTTGTGTCTGCACTGCCTGAAACGAAGGCTTCATTGTGTGGTTTTTAGTGTTTTTGTTAGTTTTCTGATAATTCAATTGATCAGGTATGATTAAACAACCCCAATCAATATGAGGTGTGAATGTAATTTTAAGTTTAAACCGCATGTTGCGAAAAATACTTCAACTTTTACTTTGTCAGTGCATTCGTGATCGCAGCTTCGATCGGCTGTCATGGCAACGACGAGGACGGTGGTTTCATCACAGTGACGAATTTACAAACTTGCATGTGTACAGCCGAAAACTTCTAACTATACCTTATGTCTTTTTAAATCATCTATAAATAATTAATTGAATTAATTAAGATCCATTGCATTCGTTTATTAACGTTTGTTCGTTTCTATATGCCGATTTCGATACTTAAAACACTGAAGAGTTCCAATATTGGAGAATGAACATTAACACTTGCTCTATGAATCGTCCTAGAGCACCCGACTACCATAAATCAATACTTATGAAAAAGGTAAGAGCGTGAAGGTAATTGTATGAGAACAACGAAAAGTGCTGTACATTCTTATGAAAATGACAAACATCGTCAAAATTACTTAAAAAGTAGTCAATTAATCGGCACTTCTTCAATTAACACCAGTTTATAACGCCGTTATGTAACCATACTTGAATAAATAGAAGAATGTACAGCACTTTTTCTCGGTTTCTTAGCACGATGAATAAGTGTATCATATTTGTTTGTACGACAAAATACGTTGGTCGGGTGCTCTGGCCATATTTACCGACCAAGTGTTAATGTAGTCCTTCGTGCCGGTCACGTGACCACGCGAGAACACGAGGAACTACGAAAACATCCCGATAAAGACGTTGGACACCTAACATTAAAATCCGATCAAAAAAACAAACAGAACTAACCGGGAAATCATTAAATATTGAATTTATATTAAAACATGACGTTTTTTGTTCTTTTTGATTATAAATGCAACATTAACCCACATGCGTCATGTTTCAATCCCCGATACAGCTTATGTATTTATCTGCGCTCTTAAAACGTGGTTGCATCTACTCAATGTTTCCGTAGAAAATTAGCTCCATATTGTCAACCCAATCCCTAATCATAGAAATATGTTTGTGACTGTTTGTCCTAATTGTCAGCATATTATTTCTAGGCCCACAACGAGGACGGAGAACCGAGTTTTATACGAGTGTTAGAACGAAGCGGAGCCTGGTTGTCATTTCTGCGCCCTGTCTTTGCACAATCAGACTGTAATGCATCTGTGTTTTTTGAAGGTATGTCTTTGTTTTTCTTACACGTTTTCAAACCAAATACAACTGGTAGTACAACCTTTTAGAGTTAATATTCTCTATCACTGCTGTCTGCATCGGTAAACCAGAATTGCAAAGTCTTACAGATTTGCTAACAGGAAAGCCGTTTTCTAAGTCACCTAACACCACATACAAGACACCCGGCTATTTCCTGTGCCCGGTCCATATCCTATGACATTAAAAACAAGGTAAACGCTAAAGACACAACCTTTATTTGAACTGATATACTAAACGAGTACAAAATAGTTATTCGATACTGCACATAGAACTGGGGACCAGATGTTCCGGAGGTATAAACGCCTTACGCTCGTATGACAACACTACTCGCTATTACATGTTATGTCCTGACTGTCACTACGCTCTCAAAGTAAGGATGATTGCGATAAAACTAAGGCATATTAGTGTACATAATAAGTAAAGTATCCCTCAAAGAATGCAATATTTCCCAATAAATCAGGATGGCGACAATGTAACTTTTCCATAGTCTACCTGCATGTACCATTCTGAAGACTATGGCGTGTTTGTCAATATCTATATAACTGTGATATACAGAACATGATAGTTAACATTGAGTCTATCACGACGTGTAAACACTATGGGAGGGGATGTTACGAAAGGCGGGCGAGACTCACAACAGGGGCCTTTCTAAGGGGAGCGTTTGATAAGTGAGGAGAAGATCTCTGATTTCATGCTCAAGTTGACAAACCTTTTTAACAAATTTATACTTATTACTTAAAGGTGACACATAGATATATACACTTTAATGTCTTGGCAGGGTTTCACTTTCTATCCTGATAATCGATAAAGCGAGTTACGTAGGAAAACAAAGACCGAGACGGCCAAGAACTACCCAAGTGTTTTGCCAACAGCCTGTTGAAAATCATTCCGCGGAACAGAAACTGCCAGGAATCCAAACATTTCCGCAGTTATATACATGTATATATATATTTCGTCTTGACCTTTGTGTGTTTTTCATAAAGTCTGTTAAAAAAGTTCACAAGAAAATTATTAATTTTCTAAAGAAACAAGTAGTTTATTCATTTCAGTATATTTAGTGGACCAATTAAGGTTTGTGATTACAAGTCGGGATGTTACCGTGGTGTTTCCTTTATTACTAATTAAGGTTTGTGATTACAAGTCGGGATGTTCCACTGGTGTTGACGACACGAGTGTAATTCCCCTGGACCGTGATCACTTTGTTGTGTTGTAATGGACTGATCACTTTGTTGTGTTGTAATGGACTGATCACTTTGTTGTGTTGTAATGGACCGTGATCACTTTGTTGTGTTGTAATGGACTGATCACTTTGTTGTGTTGTAATGGACTGATCACTTTGTTGTGTTGTAATGGACTAATCACTTTGTTGTGTTGTAATGGACCGTGATCACGTTGTTGTGTTGTAATGGACTGATCACGTTGTTGTGTTGTAATGGACTGATCACTTTGTTGTGTTGTAATGGACCGTGATCACTTTGTTGTGTTGTAATGGATTGATCACGTTGTTGTGTTGTAATGGACTAATCACTTTGTTGTGTTGTAATGGACCGTGATCACGTTGTTGTGTTGTAATGGACTGATCACTTTGTTGTGTTGTAATGGACTAATCACTTTGTTGTGTTGTAATGGACCGTGATCACGTTGTTGTGTTGTAATGGACTGATCACGTTGTTGTGTTGTAATGGACTGATCACTTTGTTGTGTTGTAATGGACTGATCACTTTGTTGTGTTGTAATGGACTGATCACTTTGTTGTGTTGTAATGGACTGATCACTTTGTTGTGTTGTAATGGACTGATCACTTTGTTGTGTTGTAATGGACCGTGATCACGTTGTTGTGTTGTAATGGACTGATCACGTTGTTGTGTTGTAATGGACTGATCACTTTGTTGTGTTGTAATGGATCGTGATCACTGTGTTGTGTTGTAATGGAGTGATCACTTTGTTGTGTTGTAATGGACGATGATGAAGTATGACTCGATACACAAGGCCAAAATTTACAGCGAAACTTACAGCGAGCGCCAAGTACCTAGCACATGATATAGACTGACAGTTTTATTGTTAATATCTACAAAACAGAGATTATTCTATAAAAAAAATGGTGTAATGTATAAAAATCACATCCTGTATGTTCTGCCCTTACAGTGTCATACACACGTCGAATCCTTCTCTATAGATAAACACCATTCTTTCACTTCTTGTATACGTTAATGTAACTATGATTTTGAAACTCAATCGACACGTCATTCTCAAGCCGAGCGATATGTACTAATACTATAATGTACGTTCATTGTTGATAGACTCCCTTATCCCTATATAAAGACTCGTATAAACATAAACACCTCCTGAAATCAATATGGCAAGTCAATCGATAGGAACAAATTGCAGGGACAGAAATTTGCATTACACGTGGAACATAAAACAGGAGAGGGTACCCACTGCACGCGTTATCGCAGGAATAATTGGCAAACACCATGACACTAATATATGTAAATGCTTTGTGATTCCCTATCAGTTTTTGACGTCTTATCATTACAAACTATCTATGAATATGGCACAGTTGTCAAAAACCTGAAAATTGAGCTTTTAGCCAATATAAAAGTTAGATGGAATTAGGCACGCATAAAAGACAGATAATGTGAAACGCTAGCCTTTATAAATAATTTTATATTTGCATCTTTAAATCCTATTCACATTGCATTTTTGAAGAAACATGAATCACCGTTTAGTATGTATTGTATGGGAAGCGATCACCCACCACCCAGTCCGGTGATAATACACTACTCCATACATTGATATGGAAATCGCTCAAGCCTGGCACCGCAAGATAACATCCACCTCCTGATATCATCTGTCATTAATAAAAAGAAAACAGAACATTATATGCTAATTCTTATCCGCAATCAGTAGAGTTTACCGGACAGCTGGGTTAGTGGGCTGATTAGAGAGAGACTTTCATTGTAAACTGTACTTTAAAGCTAGCCAGTACTATCCCAGATCAGCCTTGTTTGTCAGCCAAGATGGATGACAGTCCCGCGCTCCGATTTCTATCAGAGCCGTAACACACAAACCAACAAAAGGTGTTATACGATAAAGGACACAGATAGGCCTAATAAAACATAAACCTTATCATATTGGACGAGATTTTTCTGTTTGCCAGGCCGATAACATACAAGGTATTATGTTTCTAGTAGCGACTTGAAGTCTTATGAATATTTCATATGCTACGTTGCATAATTTTACCATTAATACATATATGTATTAACCGAGTCTTATCAGGACCCCGGATCGCCCGTCTGTCAGGTTACGCTTACCAAACCTAGATTGTCTTTTATTTTATAGAGACACTCGCCAACACCCGATCGCTTCGATCGCTGGGCCCCTTTCAGTACGCCATCCTCTTTCTAGCAGATTTCACCCTGCTTTACTGCCTATCGTTTCTCTATAGAATTTTGAATGGCAGATAACCCGACCCTGATAACAATGGCTGAATGCGACGTGGCGAATTGTAGTGATCTAATCGGAAAGTGATGGCCGTCTTATCTGGCTAATTCCACGTATTGTTATCCTAGACCGGCAGGTTCCGGGTAGGGGGTACCACCCGTAGTAGTATCACGCCTTTCTATCTCGCCTCTCTACCACACAATGCCTTATCGCACCTATCACCTCATAAATACAGCCCTATTCATCGCGGGGTGTGTGCGTCATACCAATTTTGCTTATTATCTTAGAATACCAACATATGATTGAAAAAAGTAGTGTGCTATATTTTAATCATGATGGCGTCTACAACTGTATTCTGTAGAAGTGCTTTTAATGGTAGACGAGGAAGTATGGGTTCGATAAAAATCAATATTAGTTCTCAAAGAGGTAATAATGGTAATTAACGGTTAAAGGTAAGAAAACGAAAGTAGAAATTTAATGACTGACTATAATGGTATGATACATTTTGTATATAGACAAGAGAACTATTTTGTAACGGATATTTCAATTTTTGAAATGAAAACATTTTCAGTGGAGTCATTGCATAAAATCAAACATAAACCACGGTAAGAACACAATGTATTCTGGACTGGTCTGGACACCTTTCACCTACAGATAAGACAGATATATCCAAAATTAACACTAACAATGAAGGGTTTATTTCTGACATCGTCCGTGTTCTCACATTGCGCCCGAGTATCAGTGTACTGTGTGTTATCTCTTTACTTAGCCGTCGTGTTTAGTTTCACATCTTCTTATTGCGTCGCATAGTTTTGACGATGTGCATGCCTGTGGGTTTATCGCGCCGGTGTATTTGTCGATACAAATAAACTTGTATATTCTCATTTGTTGTTGATAACAATGGCTTTCCTGTGCGTGAAGCTGAGGGAGTCTACTGTCTTATCTCGTATCCTGACTCGGTCGTGATTGTACTAGTGATTAAACAGTTCTTTTGTCTCAGATAAAAGCCACACGTACAGTTACTTCGCTATCTCCATCTTACAGAGATGTACGGGCGGGCTAACTAACCCTCCCCCAGCCCCTCATCGTCAAACAGCTTTCCTCCCTCATTCTCAATGTACATGTACACCCTACAACCCTCATCATCAGTGGGAATATAAAAAAAACTTTACACTCCTTATCATCAGTATACATATACACACTGTACATCCCTCATCATCAGTGTGTATATACACTGTACACCCCTCATTATCAGTGTGTGTATATACACTGTACACCCCTCATCATCAGTGTGTATATACACTGTACACCCCTCATTATCAGTGTGTGTATATACACTGTACACCCCTCATCATCAGTGTGTATATATACACTGTACACCCCTCATCATCAGTGTGTGTATATACACTGTACATCCCTCATCATCAGTGTGTATATATACACTGTACACCCCTCATCATCAGTGTGTATATACACTGTACATCCCTCATCATCAGTGTATATATACACTGTACACCCCTCATCATCAGTGTGTATATATACACTGTACACCCCTCATCATCAGTGTGTATATATACACTGTACACCCCTCATCATCAGTGTGTGTATATACACTGTACACCCCTCATCATCAGTGTGTATACACACTGTACACCCCTCATCATCAGTGTGTATATATACACTGTACACCCCTCATCATCAGTGTGTATATATACACTGTACACCCCTCATCATCAGTGTGTATATACACTGTACACCCCTCATCATCAGTGTGTATATATACACTGTACACCCCTCATCATCAGTGTGTATACACACACTGTACACTCCTCGTCATCAGTGTGTATACACACTGTACACCCCTCATCATCAGTGTGTATGCATACACTGTACGGCTTAGTTATTTTCAACAGACCTGTGCTTTGTGCAGGTAACAATTTCTTCAGTAAACTATAAACTGTTTTAAATATTCTGCAGGAGGAAAGATCTGGTGCCAAATGATCGAGGACCTACCGGAGAACACCGAAGTGATGGCTTCCTTCAGTACTCTCGCCTGTAAGGAAGAGTTGGTACCGGACAGTAAGGAGGAAGACATTGAGAGGAAACATAAATCCGGCTTGTGTAGCCCTGTCAAACGTACACCGGAGGTTTCCGCCCCAGCAGCCCCAGCTAAACCAAGCCCGAGTCATGGTAGGTTGTAACAGTTATATATATACCAGTTTTATAATCATAAACACGGACATACTACAACTAATACTTAATTCATATTAAAAATCACTTTGAGATGGCCAGGTCGGATCCTCCATTGGTGAACTGTAAATCCTTGAGATATGTGGGTCGGAATCCCCGTATGTAGACTGTAACTCCCCTAGGGCTGTGGATAGGAACTTTCGTATGTAGACTGTAAGTCCCCTAGGGTTGTGGATAGGAACTTTCGTATGTAGACTGTAAGTCCCCTAGGGTTGTGGATAGGAACTTTCGTATGTAGACTGTAACTCCCCTAGGTTTGTTGATAGGAACTTTCGTATGTAGACTGTAACTCCCCTAGGGCTGTCGATAGGAACTTTCGTATGTAGACTGTAAGTCCCCTAGGGCTGTGGATAGGAACTTTCGTATGTAGACTGTAACTCCCCTAGGCTGTGGATAGGAACTTTCGTATGTAGACTGTAAGTCCCCTAGGGTTGTGGATAGGAACTTTCGTATGTAGACTGTAAGTCCCCTAGGGTTGTGGATAGGAACTTTCGTATGTAGACTGTAACTCCCCTAGGGTTGTGGATAAGATCCTCCGTATGTAGACTGTAACTCCCCTAGGTTTGTGGATAGGAACTTTCGTATGTAGACTGTAAGTCCCCTAGGTTTGTGGATTGGAATCTCTGAATGCAGATTTATCCCATTGATTAAACTGTGGTGTACCTTTGCTGCTATAGTTTAACATTTGGTTTCGGTCCATTTTTATTTTCCCGACTTCCCTAAAACTGTAACTAAATATAATATAGACGCAGTGCATATACAAAGGCCTGTTAACATAAAAGTTTAGGAGCTGTCCAAATTCATATTTAATTTTATCTTTTACAGCTGCCCTGCTTTTTGGCTGTCCTTACTGTGGCGTTCGCTTTAGCAGTGGCCGCACGCTGGATGGACACCTTACCTATTATTGTTCAAAAAAGCCGCAAGACTTCTCAGTGGCAGCGAAGACAGTAGAACAAGAGCAGCCGTCACCGAGATCAACTGATGACGTAACAGGTAAGTAATCATGTGGTACAAGCTTGATAGATTAACAGTACTTCGGGTACTTTACAAGCTTATATAACTTGTCTCAAAAGATATACCCTTTTTTAAAACAAACTATACTTCCGTTACTTGGCAAGTTCATATAAGTTGTCTCCATAGATAGATTTGTATCCAACAATATTTCCATATGCCTTTATAGTTGATATAACTTGTTTCATAAATGTATAAACTACAACATTAACATTATATTCTATTACGTTTGGCGTTTTCTGTTTGATGTAAGGTTCTAATTCATTTGCGGATTAATCTGGTGTCAGACTGTTAAAGTAAAAGTTGAGTTATCAATTATTTTTGTCTATTTTAGAACAATGCCCCGAACGAAAGAGAAAGAGTCCGTCATCTCCTGATAACCAGAAAGATTTATATGTAAAGACAGAACCCGAATCTCCGGGTACGACATCTGGAACGGAGAGCCCGCCATCTAAAATGGCCAAACTAGCGGAACACTACAAATGTTCATTCTGTTCCTACACTGCAGACAAAATGTCCAGTTTGAATCGCCATATGCGTATACATAACCGAGGAGGGCGATCTCAGACCGAGCCCCGCCCAGATAGTGTACCCGTGCCAAAATACGAAACTTACTGTAAACATTGCAATATACAATTTTCGTCGGTCAGTACTTTTAACTGTCATAAAGAATTTTATTGTTCACGAAGGGCGGGAAAGAATGACGGCACAGAAAATGGAAGTGATAATAGTTCACCCTCGCCAAATCCAAGTGCTATGTCTCCAATATCGCGAGCATCCATCATGGATTCTGCAGAATTAGCAAGGCTACACGGGTTCATGGGCAACTCTCCATTCATACATGGACAGACGCGCGTTATAATTGGACCTCCGATCGTTGCGCCGGAAGGAGTGACCGGGATGCCAACAGTTATAGTACAGCCTGTTGTTTCACAAATTTCTTCTACGGAAACTGCAGAGCCAACTGCTGTTTCTTCTTTAAGTCGGCGGGAAACTGAACTGCGTACAACATCATCATCCGAACAACCTCTGGACCTCACTACTCCTAAAAAGCAGACTGATAGTTCCGAGCAACACTCGGATATCGTGAAATCCGAGCCGAAAAGTCCCAATTCACCATTGAACTTAAAATCACCGAAAAGCCAAACGTCCGAGTCATCTAGTCTGAGAGAAGAAAGAGAGACAACCCCTGGTCCACAACAGATTATGTCACCAGCTCTGATACCGCCATTGCTGCCGGTCTCCCAGCATCCGTTCTTCAACAACAAGCCAGTTCCTCAGGTACCTGCCTCCGTTAGTAAATGTATTGACTGTAACATCGTATTCTACAAACACGAAAACTATCTAATACATAAGAAACATTATTGCTCTGGAAGGAGAAATAGAACTTCGTCACCAGGTACAAGTAGTGAGGACTCTATAGGCGCGGCGTCTACTCCGGGTGCCAAATCTGTTGATCTCGATAATAGCAAACGAGTCCGCCATTACTCGTCAGAAACTGAAATCTCCGATAAGTGTTCACACAAATCAGTCAGCCCTGTGATTCAAAGTCCAAAATCAGACAGCAAGCATTCACCTGATGCTTCGAGGCCTTCGTCTATCCCAGACGAAATTCTGTATCGCTTTTATTGTGTTCCGTGTAAAATCAAGTTCAGCTCCTCAAGCACGCTTAAAGCACACAAAAAGTTCTATTGCCCTCATGGTCAGGAAAGCGAACAAAGTGTACTACCTAAAAAGCCACTGGAAGATCGGGGAAATTCTCCTGTTATCGACGACGGCGGGAATTTTAAATGTGATAGATGTGATAGTAGTTTTATCTCCGCCAGACTGCTCAAACTGCATTTCTGTACCGGTATCACGACGGCCACGCCTCTCATGCGCTGTCCCTACTGCGACTTCGTTACTCACACGGATGTTCGTATCTCTGATCACATGAAGGTTCACATGCCAAGCAAAGCCTACCGGTGTACGTTGTGTGGTTACCGGGGTAACACGGTTCGTGGCATGCGTATGCACGGGAAAATGCATGTTGACAGTGGAGAGGAATTCGCTGACGAAAACATGATAGAGATTGAGGAACCACCTTTATTGCCAGTAAAGGCGAGACATATCACAGAGAACGGACCAATCAATATGGAAGCTGAACTGATTAGACTAAAAAACGAACCGTATAAACGCAGACGGTCACGCAAATCATATGAGAAAAGCGAGAATATGATGATTCACTCGGAGCGTCCGATCATGAACGCGTGCGCTCTCTGTGGGCAAACGTTTACCGATCTCAGGAGCTTCGCCTTGCACATTAGAATGCACGAAGTGGCCGCCCTCCAGGCCGCTGCTGCTAACAGTCTAAAGTGCCAATTCTGCGAGGACCTTTCAGAAAACTTCGACGATCTGATGAAACATATACAAAGTAAACACCCAGATAAGTTTATATTCGATCAGGCCAACAATGGAACAAAATCAGACTCGAGGTCGGAACACACATCCCGATCTAATTCACGGGCAAGCTCTGCAAACTCACATCCGGATAGTGTCAACCAACGAGCGCTAAGTCTGTCACCAACAACAAGTCATCGTGATAGCAACTCCAATATAGTGGATATCAAACAGGAGCCGTCCGAGAACGGATATGGCTCTCCCATGAGTGATACTCACAGCAAAGCCTGCATCAAAGAAGAACCGCAGGACTTCTCCGACAATGTTTCAAATAGATCAAGCCTACACTCGCCTTTAAGCGATTCAAAAATACGAGAGAACGATACGTTCAGAGATGAAGAGGTTGAAAAAAATTCAAACTCTGATAGTTCAGAGAAAAGATCCGAAAAGAAATCTCCAAGCCCAGTATCCTCAAGGGCATATTCCCCAGTCACGAAGCTTTCCTCGCCCGGTATACAGAAATCACCGACACTTGATAATGACTCGTTTGTCCAGCCACTAAACTTGCCTGTTCTGGACTCCTCTCAGATGCTACCCTACTATCACCTGCTTCCAGGTGTCGGTTCGATTCCACGTCTTATTCCTCTGGCAACGTCACCTCCTACCTCCGGTGGTACGCCTCCAGAATCCCGGTCGGAGAGCTCGGGACCTCAGTACTGCAGACATTGTGATATTTCCTTTAAATATTTCGCGACTTTTCTCGCCCACAAAAAGTACTATTGTACAGCACGACCAGGGGAAGAGATGAGTTCGCCAACACAGGCATGAATCTCGAGGTCGGGACATTTCCTTACATTTTGTGCCATTGACTTTCTAACAAATAGTGCTATATAGTTATTTTAGTTAGTATTGTCCCTTCGGACAGTGGTTTGACCACGTAGTGCTACAAAACACTGCCAAGCACTGGCGGGTATATATTGTACATTCCATAGTACGGCACACCTTATATATGAGTCCGTACATTAGAACTTTACTTAATCCGGAAATAATGTATCTGAAGTTCTGACCGCGGTCCGTGTGTGTACATAGCTAGTCAGGAAGTAACGGTGACACGACCGGTGTCTGCAATATGTGTGTGTAAAGTAGTGCTCTATCTAGTCAGGCGTGTTTATTATACAGGACAAATGGATCAACCGACAATTTTACGTACACTCTGTTTCATTCTGTTAAAGTAAATGGTTAAAACTAAAAACGGGTTTAGTGAAAACCGTATCCAATAAGAGTAATATGTAGGTATTTAATTTGAGGAGGATTCTACGATTTACATTTTAATACAGACAATGACACTACCCTGTCATTACAACATTAGTGCATTTTAGAACTAGTTTAAACTATTTTTGGAAATGTTAACGTGATAAATCAGACATGTACAGATAGATTATCATTATCCGCTATGCTAGTCAGAAAACTTTTAATCCTGTAGTATACTTGTTATCTCTGAGCTCCAGGATTCAGGGATTTCTACTTGTTGTTCAATATCTAAATAAACATTTATATTAAGTTATTCCTAGTATCCTTGTGTTTACTTGTTTGTCTGGCAACTAAATGTGAAAAAATAACACAAATTTAAACAAAAATAATACATTGCAACATCCGTATTACCAAGGGATAGTGTTTCCACTGTATATGTATTACGTGTGAGATCGACAAACATGTTGTATTGGTGATATCGATGGACACCATGATTTATTATAATAATATTGCGATATTTTCGGACTTAATAATTCAAATTCGTCTTCAAATGTTTCGCGAGAGCCATATGATAAAAAAATAAAAATAAAAATAAAATACAAATGTTTTGAAACTTTTAATAACACTTCTAAGCACTATCATATGCATACTTACGGGGAAAAAAGTAGAGGAAAACGGGAAATAAGACCAGGTGTTCTGGACGGATAAGCGTCCTCAGACATTCAAATTCATGTTATTCTCTTTTCACATATTGACATGATGTATAGAGAAAACATTTTTACAATATGATATATACAATCAAAGTAGTGTTCGTAGTTGATACACGGCACTGTTTCACAACAAAACATTTTCATTCTTATCAAGGAGGACATATCATGTTATTAATTAATCTGATAAAAATACACATTTTCATTAGTTTTTTAACATTAGTTATATTCATTAGTTTGTTAAATTTAATATTTGGTCTTGACCAATAGTATTTGTCTATATATAAAATTATGTGAGCAGATAACGCTGTACATTCAAGTAAATAATGAAATTCATCACCAATTTGTTGACCATTACAATGTGGACATTTTCTTTCCTTGTACTCAATCTAATCAATCCAATCAGAAATAGTCGACATTTCCCCATAAACATGTACTTCAAATCCATATGATGTCGCATCCTCATACTGTTAACTAAGTAGTTACAACGACAAGAATATGAATATAAAATAGTATTGAAATCGTCTGACTTCATACCGCAAAAGGAAATAGAGTTCATGATTAGTCAGGTATCTGTTATAGAACGTAAGGGGATCGTTATAAGATATATACACTATAAACAGTAATTAGAACAGGTGAAGGTTGCCGTTCAATCTGACGTTCTGTACGGACTATTAATAACATCATGGGATTTATATTTATCACCAGAACATCAATACACGATAATATATGTCGTACAGAGGTCAGCTAAATGAATTACATTGACAAAAAAAAAACCCGGCAATAATAGGCATTGGAAGTATCATTTAGATTACGAAAATATACAACGTGTGATTATCTAAATAATTATGACTGGGTCAGAATATTACATTGTACATGTCACTACACAAACACCCAGACATGTGGCTGTATATTTATATAATGACAAAAACCGATTATGGCTTAGAATATTTACACTCGTGATTTACACTATACCTAACACTTCTCAGGAAATTAAATGTCAGCTATATACTGACAAGAAGGTAAACGATGACTGGTATAAGTCGACATTATTGTTCATTCAGATAATAGTGTTTCGACAGAAATGGCCAATCAATAGATATGGGTATGATTGAATTCTGAATATGATTGTGTCATCTATCTTTATTTCCCTAAACAACAGATGCATGCTATATACTAAAACTACATCAGACCAATTCATGCATTCAACCTATCCCCAAAAAATAGATTTGGATGATTCCTTCTTCCATGCTCGATTAAGGCAGAACGTGAACTTTAAGTTGTGTTCCAAGTTCACTCAACTGGTTTTTTTAATCAGCAAAAAATACTCCAATATGATACCGAAACTTAACCCTAACTGTTGATTGATACCTCTATCTTTGCACGGAGAAAGAGACACTTAAAAAGTACACGGAGACTAAGACCAGGCGTTCCGGGGAAGTTAGAGTCTTCTGCTTTATCAACGACATCTGTCAAACAAATCTAGGTCAAATCGATGACACCCGCCAAACAAATCTAGGTCAAATCGACGACACCTCCATACAAATCTAGGTCAAATCGATGACACCCGCCAAACAAATCTAGGTCATATCGACGACACCCGTCATACGAATCAAGGTCAAATCGACGACACCCTCCATACAAATCTAGGTCAAATCGACGACACCCGTCATACGAATCTAGGTCAAATCGACGACACCCTCCATACAAATCTAGGTCAAATCGACGCATCCGCCATACAATTCTAATCAATTCAGGGTAAAGTCAAATTCTCAAGATAATAACTAGGGCGGTAACAACGGAACCACCGGACATATCAACAAACAGGAAAATGGTAGACTTAAGGAAATAGAATATTTCCAAATGATAGATCGAGGGTGATCATCACTGTACCTCTGGAAGTCGTTTTGAGTTTGCGCATTAGTGTAGTCATTTCCTGCCAATTTTCTGCATGAAGTCAATTCTTTTTTGAGATGTTATTTCCCCATACAGCTTGACGTCATCCACGATAAATGTTATCCTGTTATACATATTAGAGGAAGTCCACTTGATACTGGGATCGTTCTCACTTCACATTATTCCGTACCGTCAAAGTGTCATCTTATTCTCCCCAAGATATGTGTACTAGTATCGAGACACACAACATTCACAAGATCTGTGTGCTGAACAGTGTCAATAGTTTTACTAGTATCAAGATACATCTGTGTGCTGAACAGTAATTGGTTTATTTTGTTTAACGTCCTATTAACAGCTAAGTTAATTTAAGGACGGCCTCCCGTGCGTGCGACATGTATGCGTGTGGTGAGTGCGTATGTTCGTGTTAAGTCTCCTGGTGATAGGCCGGAACTTTTGCCGATTTATAGTGCTACCTCACTGAAGCATACTGCCGAAGACACCCAGCAGTACACCCCACCCGGTCACATTATACTGACAACGGGTGAACCAGTCGTCCCACTCCAAATATGCTGAGCGCTAAGCAGGAGTATCAACTACCATTTTTAAAGACTCTGGTATGTCTCGGCTAGGGGACAAAACCCAAAACCTTCCTCACAGCGGCGAACGCTCAACTAAAGGCCAAAAGTGAGGCATTGTTAAGGGAGACATTAGGAAGAAGAAAGTTGCCAAGGAAGAAGGGAAAAGATATTATCCCAAATTTAGTCGCCCCTTACGATAGTGTCAATAGTTTTACTAGTATCGAGACACACAACATCTGTGTGATGAACAGTGTCAATAGCTTTACTAGTATCTAAACACACAACATTCATAAGATTTCGTTATCTAAGGATTCCATCCAACTTCAATATTTTCCATAAGTTACAAATTACAAGATTAAATTGTTTGTTGGATAATAAACCAATCCTGGAGGTGGAGGTTGCCCGGATCAGGTGGTGGAGGTTATCCGAATCTGGAGGTGGAGGTTGCCCGGATCTGGTGGTGGAGGTTATCCGGATCTGGAGGTGGAGGTTTCCCGGATCTGGAGGTGGATGTTGTCTGAATTTGAATGTTGACGTTATCCAGATCCGGGGATGGACGTTATCCGGATCTGAATCTGAATGTTGGCGTTATCCAGATCCGGAGATGGACGTTATCCGAACCTGTAGGTGGACGGTATCCGGATAATCTGGAGGTGGATCTTATGCGGAACAGATGGTGGAGGATATCCGGATCTGGAGATGGAGGTTATCCGGATCTGGAGGTGGAGGTTATCCGGATCTGGAGGTAGGGTTTATCCGGATCTGGAGGTAGAGGCTATCCGGATCAGGTGGTGGAGGTTATCCGGATCTGGAGGTAGAGGTTATGCGGATCTGGAGGTAGAGGTTATCCGGATCTGGAGGTAGAGGCTATCCGGATCAGGTGGTGGAGGTTATCTGGATCTGGAGATGGAGGTTATCCGGATCTGGAGGTGGAGGTTATCCGGATCTGGAGGTGGAGGTTATCTGGATCAGGTGGTGGAGGTTATCCGGATCTGGAGGTGGACGTTTTCCGGATCTGGAAGTGGAGGATATCCGGATCTGGAGGTGGAGGTTATCCGGATCAGTTGGTCGAGGTTATCCGGATCTGGAGGTGGAGGTTATCCGGATCAGGTGGTGGAGGTTATCCGGATCTGGAGGTGGAGGTTATCCGGATCTGGAGGTGGAGGATATCCGGATCTTGATGTGGAGGATATCCGGATCTAGAAGTGGAGGTTGTCCGGGTCTGGAGATGGACATTATCCAGATCTGGAGGTAGACGTTATCCGGATCTGGAGATTTGGAACTGCCTGTTGCTTTACTCGTTGGTAATTTGTGATCCAAGCTGTTAGAAGGAAATACTTGTTTGTACTCCACGCTCATTGAAAACATTAAGACTGTAACCTATGACCTGGAAGGTGTCTTGTGAGATTCCGTATTGTTCTCTGATTGGAGTTTGTCTATAGTTCTCGATAATTTTAGTCAACAAACTTGCTCCATGCCTCAACAGCTGCCACCCTCTCCATACGTACCCAGACAAAAGCTGATAGTTCACCAAAAATAGCCTTAGAGTCAAAATATCCTGATCACATAGCATATAATGATCACCCTTACACAATCTGGGGTGACACATTATCCACCATCCCCAATGGTTAGAATCAAGTCTAATAATGATGATTCGGTATCAGTACGAACAGTTCAATGTGTATCATGTTAAGGGGCATCTAAACAGCAAATCCAGTCAAAACAGTGATATTTCACAAGCCTATAAATTCCTACTAAGATGCAACTTAACAGAAGTAACATATTAACTTGGCAAACCGTGGGACTTGCTGTTTACATGTAATTTGATAAGCTAATTTCAACAAAATATACGAAAAATGCATGTTTCAGGGGGACATAATTAGCACATTTGTATCGGATATATTGCACAAACTAGATATGTCGTCTTGCCCCAGGTGTCTAAAGCACAAAATAGGAGCATTGGTTTCACCAGATTTGACTTAATTATATGTAGAAATGCAAATGGCGCTCATGAATGATATCACGCAAATACGACATATAATGGTGGTATTTCAAACATCAAAAAGGCTCTTATTAGACACAATAAACTACTCTGAAAATGGCAAGAATACTGTTTTTAGAAAGAAAAAAATTCAACCGTTGAGTTTGGAGTAAAATATGCCTATTTCTGAAAAAGGCCACAAACTCACCGGCAGTTTAACAATTTGACTTAAACAGATCCCTGTTACTGTGATCAGAAGTCTCAAATGTATGATATAGGATAATTTTTATTGATTGAAATTCCACCCTATATGCCATATTTGTGTAATATTATTCACAGCCGCCATTTGCATTTCAAAGTCAAAACAAAATAAGCGCTTATACGTACAAGTAAAGTAAAATCCGATCAAACAAATGCTTTTACCTCGTGCTATAGATATTTGTGAGCATAACAGCTTGGTAATGTTCAGTTTTGGTCATTTTCGTGACTCAGAATTATTCCATGGTACATCCACAAAATAACTCCATAGAAGAAACTGATAGCATCTACAGCAAAGTATTGGTGTTTGTAGGAAATTACATGTCCGAACAAACATTTTGGTATATTTTAGATATCTATTCGTGTTGGAAATTCAACGTTATTCAGCTATGCAGTTACCCTTAAAATACAAATTCATTCCACACTTATTCCAGAATTTGTTAACATGATTGTTTTCGTCTGTAGACATATAATTGCTAGTAAACAAATATTGCCAACATTTGTGACATCCGCTAACATTTTGTTATCAATATAGATGACGTATTTTCGACCAATCCAGAAAATTCATTTTGTCCAAATGGTATTACGAAGGTTTTGAATTTTTTAAAATGCGTTGACTGTTTACCATCATGCTTTGCCCTTACAAAATTGGTATGAGAGGGGAGGCAACCCCCGGTTTAACGATATGATTTAACATACTTGTATGCCAGTTTTAATACGAAGGGAGGCAACCCCATGCTTTCTCGCACAAGTCAAAATACTAAAAATCAAATAAATGCAAAATGTAGAAAAGACACCAGGCGCGTAGCCAGGCGTACGCCCGGGCTTCCACATCATTTTGTCAAAATAACTTTTTTTTTTCATTAGATAATTTTCAAACAAATATTGTTTTAATAATATGATATGAAAATGTTGAAATTCCTATGGATGGTTTCCCATCAAACCTTACATTAACCTGCAATTATCGTAGGCCTATTCATCGGCGTCTAGATTATTTGACACTATATCCAAACGTTTCCAGGTGTCTAGAGATTCTACATGTACATGTATATGTCTGTTACGTCTCCAGCATCATGCGTCGGCTAAAGACATACGAGGACTGGTTGATATGTTGTGAGCCTCGTATTGAAGGAGGCACTCAAGGATATTCTTTTTAAGTCCTACTATTCCCTGACTATATAGGGGCCATGTACCCAAGGACTGGTCTCATTTGGTTAGTTTATATCGACGAGGTAGCACTCTAAAATAAACAAGACAAGCGGCGAAAGAGCAGTGATCCATTATTTGTATAAAAATGGTTTAACACCTAAGGATATCCAGGATGATATGCAAGCAACACTAGGGAAACATGTCCCTTCATATGCTTCAGTCAAAAGGTGGATGGCGGAATTTAAGCGTGGCCGACAGAGCCTTGAGGATGACCCCGTCCTGGATGGCCTGTCAATGTTACAACCACATAAATGGTCAATATTGTTTATGATATTGTTATTACTAACAGACGAGTCACAGAAAGATATATAGTCAGTGTAATTGGTATTTCACAGAGAGGAGTACGTTCCATTCTGACCAAGGATCTTGCAATAAAAAAGCTTTCGGCCCGAAGGGTGTAGCGTGCTAATGTTAACCTTTTTGAGGAAGATCCTGCCAACTTTCGTCAGAGATTTGTCACTATGGATGACACATAGGTCCATCATTTTACCCCAGAGGCCAAACAACAATCGAAACAATGGAATCACCTGGCTCTCCCCCGCCAAAGAAGGCAAAGACTGTTCCATCAGCTGGGAAGGTTATGGCCTCGGACTTCTTGAATGCGAAAGGTATTGTGCTCATATATCATCTCCGAAAGGGACAATCAATGGCACATACTATGCTTCACTTCTGAGGCAGTTACGGGAAAATATTAAACTTAAGCGGCGCGGAAAGCTCACTAAAGGTGTGTTATTCCATCTGGACAACGCTCCTGTTCACAAGTCTGTTATTGCCATGGCTGTCATTGATGATTGTGGCTTTAAATTGATTGAGCATCCGCCTTATTCACCTGATCTCTCTTCAGAAGACTTTCATCCATTTCTAAAACTGAAAAGAGCTATTTCAGGCACCCACTTTTAGTCCGATGACGATGTCCTCAATGCAGTGTATGACTCTCTGCAGAGCCAAGACAAGGTGTTCTATAAAAGTGGCATTTAGGCCCTTAAACACCGCTGGCAAAAGTGTATAGATACTGAAGGGGATTTTGTTGAACAATAATACAATATGAGGCTCACAGCATATCAATCAGCTCTCGTACTTGAGATAAACCATGGACGGAGAACGAATGCCTCTGACATTATTGCATGTGTGTTGCGATTTTGTAGATATAAACCCAGTGGTGACCATGTTTGTTGATTATTTATAAAAGCTATTAACCCATCGTCTATTAAAACACACATCTTAGCCCCCCCCCTCCCCACACACACCTTCCTTATGAAGGGGCATTTTGTAGGAAGCCCTACGTCCGTCCGTCTTTTGTCCGACCGGGCTTCCACTTTCATCTAGGTCTAGCTACGCGCCTGGACACCGAAGGGATTCAAATTGTCATTAAAATTTAAATACCCGGTAAATGAGTTTCAAATACCGATGACTTCTTGTAAGATTCAAACTACAAACACTTGACAACAATATATAACAGGGAATATCCGCGAACCTTCAATAAACTGTTATCTTTGAGACATCAGTGTTTATGATTATCGTATATGGGAGGGCTAAGTATGTGTATCTGTTATGAAATATGTCCTCATGTGATATACCCATGTAAATATAGGAGTGAGAGACCCGGATGATGTCTCGGTCATGTGACGGTGATAGTACAACTTCCTTATATACCGGGTGGACAACACCAGTAGACTAACGACGCCTATCCGTCAGTATGAAGATGTCACCGCTGTACTGTGTTGTCCTGTGTTTGTCGGTCGTGCAGGTTCTCTCCGTACAAACATGTCAGTATACATTCTTAGCCTCGTTTATTGGTTTTAATCTTTTTGTCTGAATTTTTTTTATTTTCCGATGTACAGAACTGATAATGGGTAACACAAGGTATGGACATCGCCATAACCTCCTCCGACAGAAATGTTTTATCTATTGTGATAGCTACTTCAGCAATTCATTTATTTTCCAGTGTTAGTGTTTCATTTCTCCTACAAGTAGTGGACAGACCAATTTTGTTAATTCTTATTTCAGCTTGTATTTAAGGAGAAATTTGAAGTTCCTATTGTATTATATGTGTTATTTACCGCCTTACGAACATCATACTGACATAGATCGTTTGTGCTTCATTAGACTGTCACTTAGCGTCCCACAGAAATACTTAAAACTCATTTGATGAGCTTGGAACACATTTACGAAAATGTTATTAAAAAAATAAGAGAAAAAATTAAGAAACCAAATTTGCTCGCTTCTTACGAATCTAACAACAGGAAAAACAGGTTCAATATTACGTCTTACAAGCGTACAAATGTATCTGCATGTGTTGTGTTTAAAATGTCCTTTTTGTCGCTATTTTATGAAAAAGTACATGTAATATAAGATTTGTCTGGTCATTAAAATTAGGTAACAGTACAAGTACCTTGTGTCCGTGTTTACAACGGCACATAATACAAGTTTACACTTCCCAATCAGTATGAAAAGCAAAACAGTCACGTTCACAGTAAACATATGGAATAAGGACATAGGTCTAAGGCAAGTAAGTTGTTTTCTTCCTGGGATGTTTGACATGTTGTTTTACCTTTCACGGTTAATTGTAGATATCATTTTTACACGGTTTACTGTTTCAGTGTACATGGACGATGCCTGTGTTTCATCCACCATCACATACATCGATACAGCAGCACGCATCAAGGCATCGCGATATACCACTCCTAACAGGAACCTCAACTGTTCCCTAGTAGTCCGGGCCAGGCCCATGGACCAGCTCGTCGCTGTTGTCAGGAAAATGTCTTCCAATTGTAATTATGTCACAGTAGCGGCATATGATGGCGAGAACAGGAACCGTAAAATACAGGGTCAGTGTGATTAAACTATAGAGAAATATAAACGTAAATACATTTAGATATAGTTTACTGATTAAGTTTACTCCTATTACAGCTTTACCCCTAGAACATCTCTAGATGACGTTTTGATTAAGTTGACTGCTAGTACATTACTACATAACGTTTGGATTATAAGTTTATTCCTAGAATATCCCTAGATGACGTTGGGATAAAGTTTACTGCTAGTACATTACTACATAACGTTGGATTATAAGTTTACTCCTAGTACATTACTACATAACGTTTGGATTAAGTTTACTCCTAGAACTTCTCCACGTGACGTTTGGATTATGAGTTTATTCCTAGTACTTCTCCACGTGACGTTTGGATTATAAGTTTACTCCTAGTACTTCTCTACATGACGTTTGTATTATAAGTTTACTCCTAGAACATTTCTACATGACGTTTGGATTATAAGTTTATTCCTAGAACATTTCTACATGACGTTTGGATTATAAGTTTACTCCTAGAACATTTCTACATGACGTTTGGATTATGAGTTTATTCCTAGTACATTTCTACATGACGTTTGGATTATAAGTTTATTCCTAGTACATTTCTACATGACGTTTGGATTATAAGTTTATTCATAGAACATTTCTACATGTCGTTTGGATTATAAGTTACTCCTAGTACATTTCTACGTGACGTTTGGATTATAAGTTTATTCATAGAACATTTCTACATGTCGTTTGGATTATAAGTTTATTTCTAGAACATTTCTACGTGCCGTTTGGATTATAAGTTTATTCATAGAACATTTCTACGTGACGTTTGGATTATGAGTTCACTTCTAGAACATTTCTACATGACGTTTGGATTATAAGTTCACTCCTAGAACATTTCTACCTGACGTTTGGATTCAGTTTATTCCTAGTACATTTCTACCTGACGTTTGGATTATAAGTTCACTTCTAGAACATTTCTACATGACGTTTGGATTCAGTTTATTCCTAGAACATTACTACATGACGTTTGGATTATGAGTTTACTCCTAGAACATTTCTACATGACGTTTGGATTCAGTTTATTCCTAGAACATTACTACATGACGTTTGGATTATAAGTTTACTCCTAGAACATTTCTACATGACGTTTGGATTATGTTTACTCCTAGAACTTCTCTACATGACGTTTGGATTATAAGTTTACTCCTAGAACATTTCTACATGACGTTTGGATTCAGTTTATTCCAAGTACATTTCTACATGACGTTTGGATTAAGTTCATTCCTAGAACATTTCTACATGACGTTTGGATTATAAGTTTACTTCTAGAACATTTCTACATGACGTTTGGATTATAAGTTCACTTCTAGAACATTTCTACATGACGTTTGGATTATAAGTTCACTTCTAGAACATTTCTACATGACGTTTGGATTATAAGTTCACTTCTAGAACATTTCTACATGACGTTTGGATTATAAGTTCACTTCTAGAACATTTCTACATGACGTTTGGATTATGAGTTTATTCCTAGAACATTTCTACCTGACGTTTGGATTATAAGTTTATTCCTAGAACTTCTCTATGTGACGTTTGGATTATAAGTTTACTCCTAGAGCATTACTACATGACGTTTTGATTCAGTTTAATCATCTCTAGATGGCTTTTAATCTGTGATCAGAAACATATTATTCATTAGTTTATATAAGCTTTTGAATGTATTTCACGTAGTTTTTCACTAGTTTCACTAGTTTTTTTTATTTGAGCAGATATGTGCGGACTTTCTGAATACTACCTGCCGAAGAGAACATTTACGTCTTCTCGAAATGCCATGGTGTTCAATTTGGCGACTTCGTCTGTATCGTCTTCATGTACTTACGACATTATCGTGACGTCATACACCACAGGTATATATAGCCAGCTATAATAACCACGTAATAGGAATGTATTATAAGGTATTTTCCCACTGTTAAATGTCAAGTGCGCAGCACGGTTTTATTTTGTTCGATTGGTCTGTGTTCAAATATATTTTCACTTGAGTATTAAGCAACATTATTCACGGAAAAACTAATAACAGACAGAAATATTTACCATTCTGAGATAGGTTACCATGTTGATAATTCCTGACGGTCACCTCCTTTCTGGTTTCTCCACAGGTTCGTGTTCGTTCGGGTTCCGGTGTGATAACGGGCGTTGTATCGATAGCAGTCTGTCCTGTAATGGCTACAACAACTGTGGTGACAACAGTGATGAGGTATTATGTAGCAGTACCATCGTACTCGGGGCAGGTATCATCGTGGCCATCGTTTTAGGTGGACTGTTTGTGGTCGTCTGTCTCCCTATTATCGTCGTTGTGTCAATACTCCGTCGTAGACGGGCATACGCCAAGTTCTAATAATACTACCTCAATGTGGACGTACTACCTTGGTGTAGACTTGTTGTGTACAAAGCTTGACATTTACTCTCCGTCGAACTAGAAGACTTGATGATGTACACAAAAGCATATATTCAATTTATTGACATTTATTTTTACCATTTTCAATTAATTAAAGTCACGTGCAACCTTAAGTGTTGCGTGAACGTGTCATTATGGAAGGTTTTGTCAGTATTGTGCGTGAATGTGTTGTGTATAATATTTTGTAATATTATTTTTTTACTTTGTAATATCACGAGTTCATTCATTGTAATTCTCAGTGTTTTTTTTTTTTATTTTTTATTTTTCAAAATTTTTACATGTATAAAATACACATCTTTTTTTTTCTTTCTTTTCCCACACACGCTTAATATTCTATTGGTTTTTATCCAAATTATACTTTTTGATACAAGATAATCAATGAATATCAATAAAAGATATCCAATCATTCTTACACTAATTTTTAATTACTATTTAGAAATCGCCATTTCATATATATTTTTCTCTGTATAGTTACAATATATGCACATGGTAGGCTTATTCTTAAAAATACTTGAAAATAATCAGTCAAAATTCCAAATCTAAATTTTATGATTGTTGAGTATGTTTTAAGCTCGTTAGAACCCAAGCACAGTGAGAGAAAAGAAAGATAGAACAAGAAATGTAAGGAAATAGAAAAAGAAGAAAGTTCACATTTAGAAAGAGAAAGCAAGAGAGAGGGAAAGGGAAGGGTCAGACTTAAACACTAAAAACATGATCATTTAACCCACTGTAAACTCATAATTTCATATTACCACAATGTATGAGATAAAGGTCTATATAAGATCAAAATTATTTATATTACGTCAAGTTCTACCAAATTTTGCCATTTATTCCACTCAAAAGTAAATTTATTAAAAACTTTCTCTCCTTTGCCCACAGCAATAAACTTCTGCACATTATAGTAATCTTTAACATGGTTAATTAGTGATGAGACTATTAGAGACTTGTGCAAACACCTGGCTTTATATATATAATGCTTAATGAAAAGAATTATCTCGTTGTCAATTCTATTATAGATTCCATTGTGCTGGAAAGCACCAAAAATAATCATTTCTTTATTTAATGAAAATGGAATAGAAACTGCTAATAAAAGGTTTTCAAAATTTGCTAAAAAATGCTGGACTTCATTACACTCCCAAAAAATATGTGAAATTGTCTCCCTTTCCAAATTACAAAAAACACAAAATGGATTATTTGTAAGTCCAATTTTATATAAATATGAATTAGTAGCTAGAATATGATGATTTATCCTAAACTGCAGCCATTGTAATTTTGTGTTTTCTGTAACTCTGAATGCAATTAGATACATTTTTCCCCAAGCCTTCTGATTGTAGTCAAAAGTAGTTCCCCACTTGTTTTGTGCAGTTATAGATGCACTATTTGTATTAAGCATATTATAAAAATCTTGAGAACCTTTGACTTTCTTCAACACAATGTCAAGACATAAAGGAATGAAGGGATACATACTAGCATCTCCTGACCATGTGAACATTTTCAGATAATTCTTGATACTAGCTATTAGACCATAATAATCGAGGTAATTGGTAATTGTGCCATGTAAAGTGGTGAATTCATTGAAAGTTAAAAAAGTACAATTCTCAGTGTTCATTAAATGTTAAACCAAGATATTTTGTAATCGCTATAAATTAGAACGGAGGTAGGGACTAAAGTGTCCCCACAGGTGGATATTCTACAAATGGGACATTGAGGAGACCAAAGGAAAGGATAAGGTGTCACACCAAAGGTACAAGGGTGGGAGTCGTGTTGGGGTTGATAAGTCTTATACACCGCTGTAGAAACCAGGAAACAGTAATCGAGAGTTATCCTTATTTGTCGTGTCAGTGAGGGTATCTAATGCCAAAGTACATTGATCCACAAACCATGATATCCTATTACCTCTGTGTATCAACGAGGTATAAAATATATAGATATATCATAAGTCAGCTCAAACAGTACCGTAATTCCGAGTTATCTAAGGTGACTGGCTAGACTTTGTTCTTACTGAAGATAGAACACTGCGATATATAGATAACGTGCTATCAGAGTAATCAGACAGGATTTTGATAAACAAAGAGCTAGGACACGAATTTAAACACAGTGCGATAGTCGAATAATTCTATTTAATATGATAATAGTATAAAGATATCTACATCAAGACGAAACGATGAAAACTGAAGAAATGCAAACGTTTTCTACGCCATTGACGATAATCCCGGACACAGTATCTAGATAATCCCGGACACAGTATCTAGATAATCCCGGACACAGTATCTAGATAATCCCGGACACAGTATCTAGATAATCCCGGACACAGTATCTAGATAATCCCGGACACAGTATCTAGATAATCCCGGACACAGTATCTAGATGATCCCGGACACAGTATCTAGATGATCCCGGACACAGTATCTAGATAATCCCGGACACAGTATCTAGATAATCCCGGACACAGTATCTAGATAATCCCGGACACAGTATCCAGATAATCCCGGACACAGTATCTAGATAATCCCGGACACAGTATCTAGATAATCCCGGACACAGTATCCAGATAATCCCGGACACAGTATCTAGATAATCCCGGACACAGTATCCAGATAATCCCGGACACAGTATCTAGATAATCCCGGACACAGTATCTAGATAATCCCGGACACAGTATCTAGATAATCCCGGACACAGTATCTAGATAATCCCGGACACAGTATCCAGATTTTCGGGACTTTCCGGATACAGTATTTATAAATTCCGGACGCCTAAACTAGAAATTCCAGACACAGTATCTATATATTCCAGACACAGTATCTAGATATTCCAGACACAGTATCTAGATATTCCGGACGCCTAAACTAGAAATTCCGGAAACAGTATCTATATATTCCAGACACAGTATCTAAATATTCCCGACATAGTACCTAGAAATTCCGGACACAGTATCTAGATATTCCCGACATAGTCTAGATTTTCCGGACATTCCGGACACAGTATCTAGATATTCCCGACATAGTCTAGATTTTCCGGACATTCCGGACACAGTATCTAGATATTCTGGACTACACGTACATCCATATTGTTTCTGAAATTACTTTGCTGTTGTTTATTTCCCTTCAGAGATGAAGAAGGAAAAACAAAAAAAATGTGCGTTTTTTTTTTACCTCCCGTTGTTAATAAAGTTCATGTCAATGAAGCGGAAAAGGGTGATCCCTGGAGAACACTACGCCTGATGTCACCTGTTCGTATTCACTAAGATCACGATGTTGTCAGTAAATATTTACACTGTAACACTGTCTTCATCAACCGAAATCTCTCACAACTAGGGTTGTTAGTGGTATTGTTTCTATGTAGTCGATATATATTTATAGGAAATGGAGTGTTTTGTGTTGATATTGTTTAGGGACCATCAACAGTTGGGGTGTTTAAGGGCCATCAACAGTTGGTGTGTTTAGGGACCATCAACAGTTGGGGTGTTTAGGGACCACCAACAGTTGGGGTGTTTAGGGACCACCAACAGTTGGGGTGTTTAGGGACCATCAACAGTTGGGGTGTTTAGGGACCATCAACAGTTGGGGTGTTTAGGGACCAGAAACAGTTGGGGTGTTTAGGGACCACCAACAGTTGGGGTGTTTAGGGACCATCAACAGTTGGGGTGTTTAGGGACCATAAACAGTTGGGGTGTTTAGGGACCATAAACAGTTGGGGTGTTTAGGGACCATCAACAGTTGGGGTGTTTAGGGACCACCAACAGTTGGGGTGTTTAGGGACCATCAACAGTTGGGGTGTTTAGGGACCACCAACAGTTGGGATGTTTAGGGACCATCAACAGTTGGGGTGTTTAGGGACCATAAACAGTTGGGGTGTTTAGGGATCACCAACAGTTGGGGTGTTTAGGGACCATCAACAGTTGGGGTGTTTAGGGACCACCAACAGTTGGGGTGTTTAGGGACCACCAACAGTTGGGGTGTTTAGGGACCACCAACAGTTGGGGTGTTTAGGGACCATAAACAGTTGGGGTGTTTAGGGACCATCAACAGTTGGGGTGTTTAGGGACCATCAACAGTTGGGGTGTTTAGGGACCATAAACAGTTGGGGTGTTTAGGGACCATCAACAGTTTGGGGTGTTTAGGGACCACCAACGGTTGGGTGTTTAGGGACCACCAACAGTTGGGGTGTTTAGGGACCACCAACAGTTGGGGTGTTTAGGACCACCAACAGTTGGGGTGTTTAGGGACCACCAACAGTTGGGGTGTTTAGGGACCACCAACAGTTGGGGTGTTTAGGGACCACCAACAGTTGGGGTGTTAGGGACCACCAACAGTTGGGGTGTTTAGGGACCATCAACAGTTGGGGTGTTTAGGGACCACCAACAGTTGGGGTGTTTAGGGACCACCAACAGTTGGGGTGTTTAGGGACCACCAACAGTTGGGGTGTTTAGGGACCATCAACAGTTGGGGTGTTTAGGGACCACCAACAGTTGGGGTGTTTAGGGCCACCAACAGTTGGGGTGTTTAGGGATCATCAACAGTTGGGGTGTTTAGGGGACCACCAACAGTTGGGGTGTTTAAGGGCCATCAACAGTTGGGGTGTTTAGGGATCACCAACAGTTGGGGTGTTTAGGGACCACCAACAGTTGGGGTGTTTAGGGACCACCAACAGTTGGGGTGTTTAGGGACCACCAACAGTTGGGGTGTTTAGGGACCACCAACAGTTAGGGTGTTTAGGGACCACCAACAGTTGGGGTGTTTAGGGACCACCAACAGTTGGGGTGTTTAGGGACCACCAACAGTTGGGGTGTTTAGGGACCACCAACAGTTGGGGTGTTTAGGGACCACCAACAGTTGGGGTGTTTAGGGACCATCAACAGTTGGGGTGTTTAGGGATCATCAACAGTTGGGGTGTTTAGGGACCATCAACAGTTGGGGTGTTTAGGGACCATCAACAGTTGGGGTGTTTAGGGACCACCAACAGTTGGGGTGTTTAGGGACCACCAACAGTTGGGGTGTTTAAGGGCCATCAACAGTTGGGGTGTTTAGGGACCACCAACAGTTGGGGTGTTTAGGGACCATCAACAGTTGGGGTGTTTAGGGACCACCAACAGTTGGGGTGTTTAGGGACCACCAACAGTTGGGGTGTTTAGGGACCACCAACAGTTGGGGTGTTTAGGGACCACCAACAGTTGGGGTGTTTAGGGACCACCAACAGTTGGGGTGTTTAGGGACCACCAACAGTTGGGGTGTTTAGGGACCACCAACAGTTGGGGTGTTTAGGGACCATCCAACAGTTGGGGTGTTTAGGGACCACCAACAGTTGGGGTGTTTAGGGACCATCAACAGTTGGGGTGTTTAGGGACCATCAACAGTTGGGGTGTTTAGGGATCACCAACAGTTGGGGTGTTTAGGGACCATCAACAGTTGGGGTGTTTAGGGACCATCAACAGTTGGGGTGTTTAGGGACCACCAACAGTTGGGGTGTTTAGGGACCACCAACAGTTGGGGTGTTTAAGGGACCACCAACAGTTGGGGTGTTTAGGGACCACCAACAGTTGGGGTGTTTAGGGACCATCAACAGTTGGGGTGTTTAGGGACCACCAACAGTTGGGGTGTTTAGGGACCATCAACAGTTGGGGTGTTTAGGGACCAACAACAGTTGGGGTGTTTAGGGACCACCAACAGTTGGGGTGTTTAGGGACCACCAACAGTTGGGGTGTTTAGGGACCACCAACAGTTGGGGTGTTTAGGGACCACCAAATGTTGGGGTGTTTAGGGACCATCAACAGTTGGGGTGTTTAGGGACCACCAACAGTTGGGGTGTTTAGGGACCAGAAACAGTTGGGGTGTTTAGGGACCAGAAACAGTTGGGGTGTTTAGGGGCCACCAACAGTTGGGGGGTTTAGGGACCACCAACAGTTGGGGTGTTTAGGGGCCACCAACAGTTGGGGTGTTTAGGGGCCACCAACAGTTGGGGTGTTTAGGGACCATCAACAGTTGGGGTGTTTAGGGGCCACCAACAGTTGGGGTGTTTAGGGGCCACCAACAGTTGGGGTGTTTAGGGACCATCAACAGTTGGGGTGTTTAGGGGCCACCAACAGTTGGGGTGTTTAGGGGCCACCAACAGTTGGGGTGTTTAGGGGCCACCAACAGCTGGGGTGTTTAGGGACCACCAACAGTTGGGGTGTTTAGGGACCATCAACAGTTGGGGTGTTTAGGGGCCACCAACAGTTGGGGTGTTTAGGGGCCACCAACAGTTGGTGTGTTTAGGGACCATCAACAGTTGGGGTGTTTAGGGGCCACCAACAGTTGGGGTGTTTAGGGACCACCAACAGTTGGGGTGTTTAGGGACCACCAACAGTTGGGGTGTTTAGGGGCCACCAACAGTTGGGGTGTTTAGGGACCACCAACAGTTGGGGTGTTTAAGTTAACATCGAATAATCTGGGGATTTGAGTTGTTTGAAATAGAATTTGATGGTGGATGTGAGACATCGCATTGCATGGTCATGAAAAACAGACCCTGATTTTCGATATGAACAGATAAAAAGGACTTCGATAATCTTCAATTTTTAAATATAAATCACACATGTACGAGAAAATGGTTCATCAGTGTCTGTAGTCGTACTTATTTAAAGTCTCGTACTTTCATTTACCTGGTACTTACTGCAGTTTAGGTAGGTGTCTAGCGGTACGAATATTGTCGTCAACAGAACAAAACAACACTTTCTGATCGTATCCCAAACACATTGACACATGTGAAATACATACATTCATCAGCACTCGAACGTGACTTCCGAAATATTTGCTGAAATACATGGTATCTTCAATGAATCGTTATAAACAATGGTAGCATACTAACCAACTCCAGGACAAAGAGCCTTAATTGAATCTGACAGTGATCAGTCTAATATTCAGCTATGACATTGGTTGTGTGAGGCTACGACGTTAACTGTGTGAGGCTATGACGTTCGCTGTGTGAGGCTATGACGTTAACTGTGTGAGGCTATGACGTTAACTGTGTGAGGCTACGACGTTAACTGTGTGAGGCTATGACGTTAACTGTGTGAGGCTACGACGTTCGCTGTGTGAGGCTACGACGTTAACTGTGTGAGGCTACGACGTTAACTGTGTGAGGCTACGACGTTAACTGTATCAGGCTACGACGTTAACTGTATCAGGCTATGACGTTAACTGCATCAGGCTACGACGTTAACTGTGTGAGGCTACGACGTTAACTGTGTGAGGCTACGACGTTTACTGTGTGAGGCTACGACGTTAACTGTGTGAGACTACGACGTTTACTGTGTGAGGCTACGACGTTCGCTGTGTGAGGCTACGACGTTAACTGTGTGAGGCTACGACGTTAACTGTGTGAGGCTATGACGTTAACTGTGTGAGGCTACGACGTTCGCTGTGTGAGGCTACGACGTTAACTGTGTGAGGCTACGACGTTAACTGTGTGAGGCTACGACGTTAACTGTGTGAGGCTATGGCGTTAACTGTATCAGGCTACGACGTTGGCTTATCAGGCTATGACGTTAACTGTGTGAGGCTATGACGTTAACTGTGTGAGGCTATGACGTAAACTGTATCAGGCTACGACGTTAACTGTGTGAGGCTACGACGTTAACTGTATCAGGCTACGACGTTAACTGTATCAGGCTATGACGTTAACTGCATCAGGCTACGACGTTAACTGTGTGAGGCTACGACGTTAACTGTGTGAGGCTACGACGTTTACTGTGTGAGGCTACGACGTTAACTGTGTGAGACTACGACGTTTACTGTGTGAGGCTATGACGTTAACTGTGTGAGGCTACGACGTTAACTGTGTGAGGCTACGACGTTAACTGTATCAGGCTACGACGTTAACTGTATCAGGCTATGACGTTAACTGTATCAGGCTATGACGTTAACTGTGTGAGGCTACGACGTTAACTGTGTGAGGCTACGACGTTAACTGTATCAGGCTATGACGTTAACTGTATCAGGCTACGACGTTAACTGTGTGAGGCTACGACGTTAACTGTATCAGGCTACGACGTTAACTGTATCAGGCTATGACGTTAACTGTGTGAGGCTATGACGTTCGCTGTATCAGGCTATGACGTTAACTGTGTGAGGCTATGACGTTCGCTGTATCAGGCTATGATGTTCGCGGTGTCATGGTATGATGTCACTGTGTCAGAATATGACGTTCTCTGTGTCAGGCTATGACGTTGACTGGGTGAGGCTATGGCTTGGTTGTGTCCGAATATGACGTTGGCTGTGTGAGGCTATGACGTGAACTGTGTGAGGCTATGACGTTAACTGCATCAGGCTACGACGTTAACTGTGTGAGGCTATGACGTTAACTGTATCAGGCTACGACGTTAACTGTGTGAGGCTACGACGTTCGCTGTGTGAGGCTACGACGTTAACTGTGTGAGGCTACGACGTTAACTGTATCAGGCTACGACGTTAACTGTATCAGGCTACGACGTTAACTGTATCAGGCTACGACGTTAACTGTATCAGGCTATGACGTTAACTGTGTGAGGCTACGACGTTAACTGTATCAGGCTACGACGTTAACTGTGTGAGGCTACGACGTTAACTGTGTGAGGCTACGACGTTAACTGTATCAGGCTATGACGTTAACTGTATCAGGCTACGACGTTAACTGTATCAGGCTATGACGTTAACTGTGTGAGGCTACGACGTTAACTGTGTGAGGCTACGACGTTAACTGTATCAGGCTACGACGTTAACTGTATCAGGCTACGACGTTAACTGTATCAGGCTACGACGTTAACTGTATCAGGCTATGACGTTAACTGTATCAGGCTACGACGTTGGCTTATCAGGCTATGACGTTAACTGTATCAGGCTACGACGTTAACTGTATCAGGCTATCATGTTCGCGGTGTCATGGTATGATGTCACTGTGTCAGAATATGACGTTCTCTGTGTCAGGCTATGACGTTGACTGGGTGAGGCTATGGCTTGGTTGTGTCCGAATATGACGTTGGCTGTGTGAGGCTATGACGTGAACTGTGTGAGGCTATGACGTTAACTGTGTGAGGCTATGACATTGGCTGTTTGAGGCTATGACGTTCGCTGTGTGAACACACAACACAATGATTGGCCTTTAAATATTTCATTTCATTAAATTAAATAATTTACAAATATATCACCTATACATAAGTCGTCCAAATTGAAGGACTTCAAAAAGGTCATTGTTAACTGTCCCAATATTCTCGTAGGTGGAGCCACCAGGTATTACAACGAAAAGGCGCGGATCCAGGAATTTGAAAAGGGGTGGGGTTTCAGTAATTTAGTGGTATTGCGAGCGTCGTAGGCGCGAGCCGAATTTTTTTTGGCGAGGGGTCTAGGGGCCAAAATTTTGGAAAATGAAATGATTATAGTAAATTTGGCAATCTTTCGGGGATAATATTTACGATAAGAGTGGGGGAGAGGGTTTGCATAGGCTTTTGTTAAGGCTATAACCCCCCCGGATCCGCTAGTGGGTGGTCAGAGTTTCCTTGTATAAGTCATTAGTTTATTGGAAGATATTGCCAAAAAACTCCGCAATTATGTTAACATTTATTATATTCTCATTATTCCATTTGTGGTATGTTTTACTTTGTCCTTTTATCGCATTTCCTATAGACAAAGGTTCTCATTAAAACGGAACTGACTTAACGGAGACGGTTTTTTTCATTTTCATTAGAGTGGATATTTAAGAGAACAAAACACTGTTTCATTAACTCAACATCAGGAGTCTACAGCATCCGAAAAAAAAACTAACTCTGACTTAATAAGAGTTAGACGTTTTGATAAAGTCTTAGCTCGGCAACGGACCAAGTAAACAATGAAACGTTTTAAAGGGGATCTAAGTGTAAAGTTAGGTTCATTTTACTCGCTATTAATCGGTGATTGGAAAGATTGGATAGCGAAAAAAAATCAACCAAGACAGGCTAGTATTTTGTCTTTTAACAACAAGTTATTATAAGGAAGAGCAACTGAAATGTACTCTAGTAGTGTTGTCTTAAAAATGTCACACAAACGTAACAAATGTTCCTATAGTAAAATGGATATCATTAAATGTGAACTTGGCATTCAGATAAAGGTGAACACCTTGCTTTTAACTTTGATTATGATATCTTCGATGATAACGACATATTTGTAGATAAAGATGTAGACCCATTGAACGCCGAACTCTTATTTCATTGTAGCTACACGCGACTGACCAGCAACAGTTTAATCTTCACCGCAGTATCAGCTTCGTTGTTAACATTTAAAGCAGCACTAGGCATTAATACAAACACTCCTCGCCCGCCCCCGAGATCGGGAGTTGTTTCCCGTATGTCTGTCGTTCAGAAGCTAGATTGGGTTTTTGGGCCAAAATGAAAGATTCAACTCATAATAAACTGAGTAACAAACTTTTCCAAATATCAAGAAATTATATTACACAATGGTCAAACTATATCAAAAATATTTTTGACGAATGTAATTTATTATATGTTTTTGAAAACCATGAATTTATCAGTATACGATGCTTAAAAAATACTCATTTTCATACCCTAAAAACATTATCATTTGTAATTGGAAAAATGATGTTTTCAATTCTCCGTAGGGACCAATTACAGAATTTATAAGAACGTAGTTCTAGAAAAATATCAACCTGACCTCCCTCTATATATATCTACTGATCCATTGTAACTACAGCGACCCGATAATTTGTTACAGTCGACATGTATTTGGACCTTCCTTAGAGTGGAAATCAGTCCTAGTAATGAACACGAACTATGAAAAAACGTCTGAAAATGTGGTCTACACACTAGGGAAGTCCGAGAGTATCAAATTCTCATGTGGCTATGACACACATTAAGGAAGTCCGAGATACATGTAGACTGTATCAAATTCTCACGTGCCTGTACCTACGTGTAGATATGGATAATATTGTTCTGTAATCAATTGTACACGGGTTATCTTGTCTATTGTGTGAGGTCACACAGACATCGTCTCTGTGTTGATCACCTACATAACCGGACAACACATGCGACGCCGGAGTGACTTTGGAAATACCAGTCGGAAATGGACAATCTACTTCTATATCAGGTCATGGTGTCTTACCTGACCACTCACGTGGTATCCATGACAACAGGTACACATATGCATACATGTTCTTGATATTTTGAATCAAGGGAAGAAACTCTTCCCTTTAGAATTTCTTAAGCATTTCTTTTAGGATGTCTTACCTCAACAAGCCATATTGTCGCAACAAGTGTACAGTTATAATTGTACGAATATACATGTATGTATGTTCTATGCTGAATGACGCTGTCTAGATAGCTAGGGCTCTACTGTATCAAACTCTACCGTATCAAACTCTCTACTGTATCTAACTCTCTATTGTATCAAACTCTCTACTGTATCTAACTCTACTGTATCTAACTCTCTATTGTATCAAACTCTCTACTGTATCAAACTCTACTGTATCTAACTCTCTATTGTATCAAACTCTCTACTGTATCTAACTCTCTATTGTATCAAACTCTCTACTGTATCAAACTCTACTGTATCTAACTCTCTACTGTATCTAACTCTCTATTGTATCTAACTCTCTACTGTATCTAACTCTCTACTGTATCTAACTCTACTGTATCAAACTCTACCGTATCAAACTCTCTACTGTATTTAACTGCAATATACTCTTCTGTATCTAACTCTATAATATGTCTTACTCTCTACTATATCTGTCTTCTGTACATATCCCTCTACTGTGTCTAACTCTACTGTATCTAACTCTCTACTGTATCTAAATCTCTACTGTATCTAACTCTCTACTGTATCTAACTCTATAATATGTCTTACTCTCTACTGTATCTGTCTTCTGTACATATCCCTCTACTGTATCTTACCCTCTACTATATCTTCTGTACCTAACTCTTACTGTCTCTAACTTACTACTGTATCTAACTCTACTCTATCTAAATATCTACTGTATCTAACTCTCTACTGTATCTAACTCTCTACTGTATCTAGCTCTCTACTGTATCTTACTCTCTACTGTATCTTGCTCTACTGTATCTAACTCTCTACTGTATCTAACTCTCCACTGTATCTTACTCTCTACTGTATCTAACTCTCTACTGTATCTAACTCTCTACTGTATCTTACTCTCTACTGTATCTAACTCTCTACTTATCTAACTCTATACTGTATCTAACTCTACTGTATCTAACTCTCTACTGTATCTAACTCTACTGTATCTAACTCTCTACTGTATCTTACTCTCTACTGTATCTAACTCTCTACTGTATCTAACTCTCTACTGTATCTTACTCTCTACTGTATCTAACTCTACTGTATCTAACTCTCTACTGTATCTTACTCTCTACTGTATCTAACTCTCTACTGTATCTAACTCTCTATTGTATCTAACTCTCTATTGTATCTAACTCTCTACTGTATCTAACTCTACTGTATCTAACTCTCTACTGTATCTTACTCTCTATTGTATCTAACTCTACTGTATCTAACTCTACTGTATCTAACTCTACTGTATCTAACTCTACTGTATGTAACTCTCTACTGTATCTAACTCTGTACTATATATAACTCTCTACTATATATAACTCTCTACTTTATTTAACACTCTACTGTGTCTGACTCTCTATTGTATCTAACTCTCTACTGTATCTAACTCTACTGTATCTAACTCTCTACTGTATCTAACTCTCTACTGTATCTAACTATCTACTGTATCTTACTCTCTATTGTATCTAACTCTACTGTATCTAACTCTACTGTATCTAACTCTACTGTATCTAACTCTCTACTGTATCTAACTCTCTACTGTATCTAACTATCTACTGTATCTTACTCTCTATTGTATCTAACTCTACTGTATCTAACTCTACTGTATCTAACTCTACTGTATGTAACTCTCTACTGTATCTAACTCTGTACTATATATAACTCTCTACTATATATAACTCTCTACTTTATTTAACACTCTACTGTGTCTGACTCTCTATTGTATCTAACTCTCTACTGTATCTAACTCTACTGTATCTAACTCTCTACTGTATCTAACTCTCTACTGTATCTAACTATCTACTGTATCTTACTCTCTATTGTATCTAACTCTACTGTATCTAACTATCTACTGTATCTAACTCTACTGTATCTAACTATCTACTGTATCTAACTCTGTACTATATATAACTCTCTACTATATATAACTCTCTACTTTATTTAACACTCTACTGTGTCTGACTCTCTACTGTATCTAACTCTCTACTGTATCTTGCTCTACTGTATCTAACTCTCTACTGTATCTTATTCTCTACTATATATAACTCTCTACTTTATTTAACACTCTACTGTGTCTGACTCTCTACTGTATCTAACTCTCTACTGTATCTTGCTCTACTGTATCTAACTCTCTACTGTATCTTATTCTCTACTATATATAACTCTCTACTTTATTTAACACTCTACTGTGTCTGACTCTCTACTATAATATCTTTTATACTCTCTACTGTATTTAACACTCTACTGTATTTAACTCTACTCGTAAATTATTGTTACTTATACACAGATTATTGTTTGTTATTAACTATGAACAAACTATTGTTACTGACTCTACCCAAACTATTGTTACTGACTATACACACATTATTATTACTAACTTTACATAAAACAATGTTTCTAACTATACATAAATCATTGCTACTTATTAAACACAGAGCATTGATACTAGCTTCACCAAACTGCATTTACATGTACATACATGTATATGTTTCATTTGTCAGCTTACTAACACTAACTAACTATAAACAGTTACTAATTGTAGAAAGCGCGGAACTATTACCTAAAATTAACCTTAAAGATCGTTTCTAATCACATAATCCCCCTCTAGTCATTTTTAAAGAGACAAGTGATGCGTTGAGTATTTGAGCTTGTTCGCGCTATTTAAATACTGCCAATATAATGAAATGATATCCCCACGATTATTACCCCCTATCCAATCTAACAAACCTACGTCTAATTTTGACCAGTGTACATGGACGACCACTGTAATCAGACGTTTATAGTAGATGATTCTGTGAGGATCGAGTCCTCTAGAGGTGGCTACCTCACGGCGAGGATGTCATGCAACATCTTCCTCATCTCTAACAGTAAGGAGACAAACGAGTTGGTCCAGATACGGTCCTTCAACATATCGTGTGCCCAGGGCTTCTTATCACTCTACGACGGCAAGGGTATTGTACCAAACAACGGATTAGGTCTGTACCTAAAACATACATCCATACACTAAATACACTCCTCTCTACCTACCTTACCTCCCTCTCTCTTTGTACTTTTTCTGCCTACTCCCTCTCACTGCCTACCCCGTTTGTCTACCTACCCCATCCGTTTACCTCCCCCGTTTGTCTACCTACACCATCCGTTTACCTCCCCCGTTTGTCTACCTACCCCATCCGTTTACCTCCCCCGTTTGTCTACCTACACCATCCGTTTACCTCCCCCGTTTGTCTACCTACCCCATCCGTTTACCTCCCCCGTTTGTCTACCTACCCCATCCCTTTACCTCCCCCGTTTGTCTACCTACCCCATCCGTTTACCTCCCCCGTTTGTCTACCTACCCCATCCGTTTACCTCCCCCGTTTGTCTACCTACCCCATCCGTTTACCTCCCCCGTTTGTCTACCTACACCATCCGTTTACCTCCTCCGTTTGTCTACCTACCTCATCCATTTACCTCCCCCGTTTGTCTACCTACCCCATCCATTTACCTCCCTACCCCATCCGTTTACCTCCCCCGTTTGTCTACCTACACCATCCGTTTACCTCCCCCGTTTGTCTACCTACCCCATCCGTTTACCTCCCCCGTTTGTCTACCTAAACCATCCGTTTACCTCCCCCGTTTTTCTACCTACCCCATCTATTTACCTCCCCGGTTTGTCTACCTACCCGATCCCTTTACCTCCCCCGTTTGTCTACCTATCCCATCCCTTTACCTCCCCCGTTTGTCTACCTACCCCATCCCTTTACCTCCCCCGTTTGTCTACCTACCCCATCCCTTTACCTCCCCCATATCTGCCTACCCATCTCTCTACCTACCCCGTCTGCCTGCCTAGTGCCTACCCATCTGTTTGTCTTTCCCATCTCTGCCTACCCCCAGAACAACGTTATCGCGGCTATTCTGTATTATTCTTATATGCCTAGGGTTTGATAAATTGGTGTGTTTTATATACGAAATCTGGATCATCATTATTTCATAACATCAATACTATGTACTGGACATTTTTTTTTTTTTTTTTACAAAATTAACGCTAATCCATTTTAGCCAGTGGACTTTGTGGTAAAAAGTCCATGCTTCCTATGACCGTGTTTAACTCAACACTCCATGGATTCACTCTCCAGCTCACAACGGATAACTGGAATTTCTATGGCGGATTTGACGTACTGGTGACGTCGTACTTTAAAGGTGTGTTGTATTCCCGTTAGATAAACTATATTTTAGTATTCATTAATGACGGTAAACCTTCTGTAGCGTCCTGTAATGTCGTTGTATGTTCCCACATAGTTAATGTTATTTTATCTTTATAGTAGAGTACAGTAGACGACTATTGTTTTTGACAGATGGTCCCTGCTCTACACGTGAGTATCAGTGCTCCAATACCTGGTGTATCGCCCGGAACCTCCACTGTGACGGTTTCGACAACTGTGGGGACTCCAGTGACGAGCTGCGCTGTGGTGCTCGAACTTTACATTCCTCACGATATCTTCTAATGGCGGTGTTATTGTTACTTACGGCAGTACATCACTAAATATAGATCTACTACATTGTTATTAATATACATCACTTTGTTAACCAGAAAAAGCATTAACTGCGATTGATATGATACAGTTTATATACATTATCAAGTATCCAAGACTTGTAAAACTGAACTCTTATAAAACTGAACTCTTATAAAACAATAGGATGTTGGCAGCGGGGATTTTTTAACATGTAAGGCGGGATTCCGCACCAACAACATCACTTGGACGTGGACACCAGAATGCTGTGTTAAATATAGAGACAATGTTATTGGAATGTATAATTACTTACGTATATCTTTATTGCTTAAAGTATCGAATGAAAAGAACACAACATCTTGTAAGCGGCTTGTTTCAACAGCAAGGACAGACATCGTTTAGCACGACACAATGTAGCCTAAATTTTATCTGGCGAGATATTGTCAATATTCGGCTTACCACTTACTGATAATGCAGTGTAATCTGCATTGCGACCTGCATTAACCAAAATGATGAATAAAGTTTCAAAGTATTGTTTGTTTCATCAAGGCGAGCTTCACCCATTGGACATGGAAAGACATGGGGTCAACTGTCCATACACGTGGGCTTTCTTCGGTTTGTCCTCACGATGAGAAAAGCTCGTGAGCTCACACCCGTCTAATAAGAATGATGAAGTAGAGGAAGTTGTTTCACAATTGCTGTAACGTCAGTGACGTTTATATTTTTCACGTGACATCTAGTGGAGCCGTATCCATGGTTAAATGTAAATGGGCAGTGTTGGTAACCTTTGGAGCCGTATCCATGGTTAATGTGGACAGTGTTGATATCCTTTGGAGCCGTATCCGTGGTTAATGTGGACAGTGTTGATATCCGTTGTAGCCGTATCCATGGTTAATGTGGACAGTGTTGATAACCTTTGGAGCCGTATCCATGGTTAATGTGGACAGTGTTGATATCCTTTGGAGCCGTATCCATGGTTAATGTGGACAGTGTTGATATCCTTTGGAGCCGTATCCATGGTTAAATGTAAGTGGACATAGTATTGATAACCTTATAACTGTTATACGTGTTGTTTGGACTATCCTCTGAACAGCGGACACGTGGCCGACGGTGGACAACAACAGGACTACCAAAGCTTATTGAGTTAGGTTTATTAGAGATCACAGTTTAACACACAGACATTCGCAACCATCCACACTTCACAAGTAACCACTTTGTATTTACATTCTTCATTGGAATAAAATTACACATTATGTCACGGACGTCTGAATTAAGAACCTACCTATCCGGAAACTTGCCGGGTAAACACGTTTTAGAGAAGCGCCCCACAAAAGCTACCGAGTCAATTCTATACTAATAACACCAAAATGTCAACCAAATATAAGTGTAAAATGTAGGTTGTAAATCCGCGACTAGTATGATAACGAGAATGGTGTACGTACTGTTCATCAAACAGGCCATCAATCCTTCATAGCTGACTTAGTAACCGTTCTATCTCGTTGAAACCTAGAGGGCAACCATTTAACACAAACGATAATCGAGTCAAGTAGAAAACATTCAGAGGGAAATCCATTTAACACAAACATTTCCTACTAACAGTTCCTGTTACACGTGCATACGGACATATATCAGATTTACATTGTGAGCGGCGATTTAGTTTATAAAACATCAAACAAAAGAATGTAAAGAAGAGCATGCTGTCACTCATACAGTCAACAATACAACTACTACCTGCAGAACCAGATTCACACTTTTTTCTCTCGAAAAGTTGCATAATAAATACATGTAACTTCAGGATGGTTAAGAGCATGCTTTGGAATGGGGTCTCCACTTTCAAGTATGGCAATTATTAATATTTCCCTTCGATGTTGTTTTCAGTCAAATAAGTTATAGTCTATAGCTAATTAAGTTGGTACTGACGCCAACCTCATCTCGTGTTACTACCCAGAAAACCAATATTAATACATTCTTACTTAATCATCGAACAGGTCTTAAGTATGTTTACACCTACGTAATAGTAGTGGGGTATTGGTACCTTCACCGAGGTTCATCTGCCTTGTTTCTTGTCGATTTTCCTCTACTCTGTTAAGTTTTCTTTAACACAATAAATCACCAATCTTCGCGTCATTTGTGTTATCTTCAGAGTTGATTGTTTAAAAGCTATTTATTACACAAATATCTACCATGCCATATAGACAGATTTCAAAAAGTATGAAATGCGGAACTATGTACATGCGTGACGTAAATATGATTGGTACTTATTTTAACAAAGCCACCAAGTGAAACTGAAACCCCTCAACACTCCATATGTAATAGGAAATGTAATCAAATATTGTATTACAGACGGAAGTTTGACCAACACTCATACCATTAGGCTATATACAAGATACAACACGCGCAGTTTTAGAGTGTAACACTATAACTCATTCTCCACTCCCAAATACATAAAATAACCAGTCACTCACAGTTATAACCTTCACAGGAGTCACATGTAATATAACGTGGTAATTCAAACTCCAGACTGGGGTAGTAACAATGGAGCCACATTACCTCCCTTTCCACTAATTGTTAGTTCTTTTTTACAATTACCTCCCTTTGACCATATATAAAAATCAATATATTTATAAAATTTCATCTCCATTGACTTAATTTATATACATATTTCTTATACTTCTTCACTTTCAATTGCTTTAGTTTAATTCTACTATTGTTCTGTCTGTATTGGGGAAGACTTATATAGGCCAAGCCTGCTGTCTAACCCATTTGTATAAATGTTATACAATAAAATATGTTGAAATGGAAATGGAGCCACATACAACATGTTTATTACACAAGGAAATACTCACTCCCGAGGTGATTATAATGACCATAACTTGTTTCAAGTTTTAGATTTTCCACTCACTAGTCAATTTCCTATCATACAAATCAATGAATAGATGTACCAGTAAATTACAACAATATCCTGTAAAATTGCTTAGATTTTTATCTGATGATTTAAGTAAAACGCTAATTTGTTATTTGTAAAATGTTATTTTCGCGCTCAAACTTTTCTCAGTTTCCAAAGTAAAATCAACCTTACTCTATCGTTTCCTTCTCTTGGCGCCATAATGGTGGTATTCATCAATATCATTCCTTAACCAGATTTGGTTTGTTTTTGTTTAACGTCCTATTAACAGCCAGGGTCATTTAAGGACGTGCCAGGTTTTGGAGGTGGAGGAAAGCCGGAGTACCCGGAGAAAAACCATCGGCCTACAGTCAGTAGCTAGCAACTGCCCCACGTAGGTTTCCAACTCCAACCCAGTGGTGGAGGGCTAGTGTTAAAGTGTCGGGACACCTTAACCAGAATCACCCATGTCAAGATCAAATGACCTATATTGTTGGGAATGATTATTGCTACATATATGCCATGTTGGATATAATTAAGGATAATTAAAAAAAAAAAGAAAAAAGTATTGCGTCTTTGCAAATGCTCTATACTAAACTAGAGCCGACAGACATTAGAATAATGTGACTGTATAAAGGGACATAACTCCTACAGCTGCTCTCCAACAGCAACCTGATCTAGAGTTCTCTCATCTTCGCTAGCCAAGGCTTCTGATTACGTTACACTCCACGAACCCTTGGCAGATATAGAGGGCTACACTGATGCCTATATCTGCCAAGGGTTCGTGTAGTGTAACGTAATCAGAAGCCTTGGCTAGCGAAGATGGAGTTCTCTATACTTCAACCAGGATTAAACTTATTTTATTACAACTGTGTAATTGAAATAAATACTAAAAGACAACGTGTTGTACTTTTTGCTATAAAAATTCATGTTTAAATTAATAATAACAATTAAGGAGCATTTAACAGCAATTAATGTCTTCGCATCTTCCTCTCCATCTTCTTCGTCTTCTTTTCATCAACCTCTGGCGGCGGTGCAAATATCCAAGGTGCCAAGATATTCACCCATAACATGTAGAATGCTCTACCAGGAACCTGAGGAGAAATTGGCACAGTATAGGTATTAATTAGACAAATAAAACTATAGAGACAAGAATTGTGAACATAACACCTGTAAGACCTAGCCTTACATATATCTATATAGATATTGACATGTAGGTCTTTAAGTAGTTCAATATTATCCATTAAACTGGCATTAGTAAAATTTGACTATTTCCACTAGTTACAGATATAGGAGTCTTGCAGAGTCCACGACTCTTACAGCTCATCATTCGTGAATAATATGTCATTTCTTTATTGGCATTTGCAAAATAATATATTCGCAAATATGTCTAAAGGTGTAATTTCATGAAATAAGGTTTTCATAAACCTAAGTAATTTACAGTATATGAAACATTCAGTTAATATCCATTTTATTGGCTGAAAATAAATGTAGCACAGCTTATTAGCATCTTTACTTACCAGTAACCATAAGAGCCAGAAATAATTAGAAAGTAGGCTGACACTTTGGACTATAGAGGTGAACAAGATGAGGTCCTTAGCATGCCTACAACAAAGAATATGTAACTATATAAAACAGGGAAAGTAATGCAAGAAGGTATTTCATGTTTCTTGAAATTTTGATTGGAATATCAAAATATTTTCTGTTTACCCTTTATATGTAAAGCTGTTTCATTAGTTTTATTAGTCATACAATATACATATATGTGTGTGTGTTCCATTACTTCACAGTTTTTTACAACAATTATCAATCATTGTTAAGAAATGGAGGTCCGGACCTCCATTACAGATGTATTTCTGTACTTACTCGGACATTCCTGATTCCATATTGAGGTCAAGTCCTCCATCTATTAGAGCGCCCTCTGGTGTGTACTTTGCCTGAGCCATACTTTGCATAAACTTATAACTCCCTAGGCATGCCAGTACTGCTGATACACCAAGAAACTGAGAGGAAACAATGAACAATTAATGAAGATGGAAAAAACACTTCATTTTTCCAAAAAAAGTATTTGGAATTTTGAAATGTTTTTTATTCTTGTGGTAGTAAAGTAGATAAATATCATTGACCAATTAAACTCAAAGATAAATGTCAAAACAATTACTTTAGTCCTTCTATTAATTTTGTGGAATAATTCATGATGAGTTCTCTTACAGTTACCAGTACTAGTAATTTAGATGGTTGTACATAAACCTATACACCGAGTTAATAATGTTAGAGCATAAATTATGACTGTATTTCAGGAAATATCAGAAACTGTTACCGTTAGAAACATATCATTCAAGTACAACAGCATCATGCTAATTATAATATTTAAAGTGCTTGTGTGTTTATTACATGTATATGTACATGTAAGATGATAATGATAATTTTAAGTGTAGACCCTTTACCATGTAAAATAATGTGAAGCTGTCCCAGAACAACCAATACTGAAGCAGCCAGTACACTCCCTGAAAGTAAAAACAGAACAGAACATATATCTACGCTGGTTAACAAAAACACCATAACTATATATATACAATATCCATTGTCCTTAATTGCTGGACCCAGCTGTTCAAAGGATGATTTGGCTAATCACAGTTTAACAACAATTTCCAAATTCTGATAAAATCATTTCTGGTAAAACTAACATAACACAATTTTATGAAACTATAACACTCGTCAATTTCTTCCTACCTGTCAATTTTAAGGAATACACACATTCAGGTTTTGAAGTATAGGAGAGATATTTTCACTAATCAAGTGACTATAGGCTTATCATCTTATGAACAACTGGACCCTGTTTTGTTATGTAATTCTGTGAATTTGTAGCATTTTCATAGTTATTTCTCCTGTTAGGATTCTGTAATTAGTACAAGATATCAAAGGAATTGGTGCCCACAATAGTATGGTCTTCTTTACATACATTTTACTTTAGGCTGAAAGTCATGTCATCATCACTTTTCAGTTGATATTCAAGCTAGGATATGTATTTTTGTGCACAAAAAGGATACAGATTTCTGATATCTGTCTGACATAAATTCTTTCTTCTAATTATCCATCACATATTCTTTTTATAACATTTATGTTCAGGTCAGTTATTCATAAATGTGGTTATATACCAACCATACAGTTTATATATAATGCATGTCACGTGTTTACATATCCTAAAGGTCTACTCACATTTACACCTAGTAGGATGTACTGATAGAACTGGAGAGTCTTTTTATTCTCCTCCACAATCTGCTTCTGGCCTTTAGTTAATGGTTTTCCTTTTGGCTAAAACACAATAATAAAATATCTGAACAGAACTGTTAAATATATTAATACATTCATTTGACTTAGTTAAGCATTAACTATATTTGACGATACATAATTACAGCTCTGCAACAAACACATATATTTCAATTGCTCCTATTTTGTGCTAAAATGTGCTGAAGAGAATACATCAAAAGATATTGAATAAAAGGTATCAACGCAGTCTTGGCACCCACAAATTTGAATGAATAGTTTGAAATACACTCCAATAATGTCAACTAGTACACAGTTTGTCTATTGTTTGAAACAGCCTACATTGTTATCAACAAGAAGTTTTTCTTTATCATTTTGATAAGATGCAGACAAAATAGAAGTGATGAATTTAATGTTCACCCTGTTTCAAAATGATTATACAATTGAATAAATCTGACTGTTCACATCCATTTTAATACATGATGTAATGTACGTATTATCATATAACTTCAAAATAAAATTGAAACTTTTTCCTGTAATATTGCTTTTTTGGAGCTTTTTCAAGACAGACTCCAAACAAAATGGAATGCCTTTAGGAAATCTAACGAATGTGCAATAAAGTTATTTTTGTAATGAAAAATTTATTGTAATTAAGGAGACTAAGAGACAAAAATGTTATCGGTTGTAGAATAACCAGTTCTAAAAAACTAGTTGACATTATTGGAGTGTATTTCAAACTATTCATTATGTAATATGCTGATGAAACTGTCCTGTTATCAGAAGCAACAGATGGTTTACAATTAGCTTTAATTGAATTTGAACAATACAGTAATACTTGGAAGTTAACAGAGGAAAAACTAAAGTTGTTATCTTCTAAAAAAGCAAATGTAGAAGAACTTCCATATTACATTATGTAAGGTAGAATTAGAAGGGTCACCCTGGGTGCTATTTAAGCACAGTTTTTACTAACTTTTTTAATGCAAGGAAAAACTGTTCCTAAGATATTAAGAAACATATCATTTCCTATTTATATAAATTTAAGGTATTTGATTTAATAACCATGCCAGTTCTATTTGTAACCCTGGTAAATACTAGCCGCAATATACCGCTCGGCTAGAGAGATCTTCTCTTTAGCTCGATCGGTTGAGCGTAAGACTAGTAAGCCAGAGGTCCCGGGTTCGATCCCTAGCGGAGGCAGTGATTTAAATTTAATTAATTAATCATGCGCTCTGTTACATTGGCGCCCATGTAGGGACTCGGGAATGATACTCATCGCTGCTTGCGAAAGCATCACTGTTACCCCCTGGAAACTCGAGGACGAGTTCTTTCCTTGGAGGGGGAGTATGTAACCCTGGTAAATACTACCCGCAATAGACCGCTCGCTAGAGAGATCTTCTCTTTAGCTCGATCGGTTGAGCGTAAGACTAGTAAGTCAGAGGTCCCGGGTTCGATCCCTAGCGGAGGCAGTGATTTAAATTTAATTAATTAACCATGCGCTCTGTTACATATTTGTCAGAAACTTGGGGATCTCAAAACACAAAAGATCTACATGTATCTACAGATTTGTAAATATACTAAATGCAAAGAAATGTACAACTAATTTCATAGTTTGTGACGAGCTCGTAAGATACATGTACACAGGTAATAGTATTCTGGCATCAGTTTAATTTTAAATTATTTTATTGTCAGCAAAACAAGTATAAAACAAAATATTCTTACAAAGAAAGTTATCAATATTTTCCTGTTGAAACAGGAAGATGGTTGGGTTCCTTGACAAGAGAAGAACTTGCAAATTTTGTAACTCCTACATTTAAAAGTCCAAGAGAAAACTATTTAACCAAAATATTACACTTATCCAAGTCAAATTGAAATTTAAGGATTGTTTAACATATCCAATGAAAAAAATCACAAAACTTTGAAGATTTCTAGAAAAGTTTGACTAAGTTTTCAGTTAATTTCTGTACCATGTTGTGCTCCTCTATGAAACTACATGTATGTAACAACTAGTATATGCTATGTATCATACTTATCAAATGTATTACCTCTTCTTACACACGTACATCGATGTATTAGTGTGTCATTCTGATTAAATAAGACGTTGAGGTAGGAATGGAGCCAGTGATTTAATTTAGTTTTCGTGGTGGTAAGATTTGCTAAAATCCAAGATGATAATAAGAGCGCAGCTCATCGCGCCCAAAGGGCGCGAGAGCGAAGCTCTCTTTCAGACAACACGTGTATAAGCTATATTTTCAATCAATTCTATACCCCTTCCACTTTGAAATCGTGTCCGGCGGGAAAAGTCGCGCGCCTCCAGTAGAAGCGGCCATGTTTGAAATCTCGTTCCCTACACGACGAGATCTGAAAGATTTCTCTCTCGTCGAAACAAATAACTAAAAGTTAGTTCAAATTACTTAATTCTTGAAATATCCACACAACCCATGTCAAAGGCCTGATTCATTTAAAAGCTACCATTTCTATTTTTCTTTTTACGGACGAGGTAAATGTATTTTGCGAATTAGATTGGCTTGAGATATTTCGTTGGTTACCTAAATCGGAACCCTCCAAGTTTCGGTGCTGATCAAATTGGATGCGAGCGTAGAATAAGAGGTTATTTTGCTGCATATGTGCGTTAAATAGAACAGTTTTTAATTGCATTATCATTAGATAACAGCATTGTTAGCACAACTTTCCAGGTTACAACCGAAAACCCTGAAATATTACTAAGTTGAACACCGAATGGTGTTGCATTGTCGTCAAGCGTGACATCATAAGAATTCAACGTCAAAGATTATGCCACTGATTCCTGCGCTTTCTCAGTGCATATATTTTACGAGTTTTTCGTAGTCCAGATTTCTGTGAAATATGTGATATTTTACGGGAAACGAATAACTTCTGTATTTTCAAAGTGGGTATAGATTGTATTAACTGCAGTAGTTGCTGCATTTTTTTTATCATAAAATTTCATCAAAACTTGTATTATCTTAATAAAATATCATGCTTATAATATATCTCAAATAATAGTCTAAGCGAGTGATTTTGCTTCTTGTTACTTCAACCACGGACTTAGATAACACACACTAATATATGTCCATGCTTTAACCTAAAAACAAAACCAAAACCCAACAGATGCATAAAATAAAAGATGATATAGATATACCTCGCAAGTTTTGATTGTAACTAGTTTATTGATACGATTGCCTTCCAGCTTCCTTTAGCTCAGTCAGTAAAGCAGCTGACCATTTAAGCCATCCAGGGGTCGCGGGCTCGATCCCGATGGAGGCACACTACTTGCTTTTCTGTTACATCGGTTGACCACTCCAAGTGCCAGCTATAGGCCTAGGGAAATGAGAGGATTCGTCGGGGATAAAACCTGGGTTAATGTGTGTTCTGGGCAAACACGTTTGAAAAGTGAGGAATAGTGAGGCAGGTTTTAATTGTAAATAGTGTACATAGTGATTTCAAGTGGGGAAATTTCCCTTAAGCTTATCGGTAGAGCGACGGACCAGTAAGCAGAGGGTCGCGGGTTCAATCCCTCGTGGAGTCAATATATTCGCTTTCCTGTTATATATATCATGGGAATATTGTTGCATTGTCTGCCCTTTTACTTTTTTAGTAACATATGAAATATGGCAGTAGAATACTGATGTCATTATTCAGTGCACATGTCATCACGGATATAATATGTACGATCACTTGGAATCAGACAATGCAAAGTAATTAAGACAATGAAAGTCACATCAGGACAAACAATAAGAATTTCAGCTGATATATGTATAGATGTACAGATGTATAGATGTAATACATAGTTTATGTTACAATGTGTTTACACGTTTAGATTTAGATTTTTTTTTAATGGGGGAGGGTATAATCACCTATTATATTTTGGCCTAGTTTGTAGCATAAATATGTGTGTCATTCTTTTAAGTTTAGACCTCCTCCCCCCCCCCCCCCCCCCCCCCCCAAAAAAAAAGAAATGAGTCTGAATTTCTAAAATGTGGTAGGATATACACACTGCGATATGTCCAAGTATACACGTACATGTTCATAAACTTTAATGATTAACGGCGAGTGATTACTGTCATAGCTGCGCTCTTCTAAGGCTTTGCCTTCATTCATATTATGTTAACAGTTTTTGGTCAAGAATTTTGAAAATAAAAACTATATTTTAGCAGAAAAAGTACAAAGTAAATGTATGTCATGTACAGTACAGTATGTGACAGTGTGATACATTTTCCAACATCTGGAACATGATACTGTATTAAAATCTATGTTCCTTACAGCTGTTTTTTCTTCAACACAAACTAATGCACTTTGAGAAAATATCCAATGCATGTAAATAAATTTGATTAATTTAACATTGAAGGGAGCGATGATACGCGTAACTTACCGGCATATTGACGTGTTTCGATTTTCGTCTCACTCTTACACCGGCAAAGCGAATAAATCGTGGTCAATTTGAATGCATTTGCCTCCGGCGAGTCCGACGTAAACACCAAACGCTAAAATGATGACGACGAAATGTGTGTTATAGTACAAGAGTCAGACTCCGGTGATGACTATACGGAATAAATGAAAATAGACTGTTTGTCGCATTATCGAGTCATTGACACTGTCAAACTTCGCCAGTAAATACAAGTATAGCCTTTTAAAACCTCAGATTTAAAATCAAAGTCCCAATTACCATACAGATACAAACCGTATTTTAATCCGGACAATAAGAAAGAGCACTGTTTCTATTTTTACTCAGTTACGTGTCGCAGGGAATTCCCCGAAGTCAGAAAACAAAACTCGACAGTCTTTGTAAGTTGTAAGTAATTTTTGCATATCGTAAAGAAGTCATTTTATCACACATAATTTATTATCAGTTTTCAACACTTTTGAGATTGTTTAAATACACAAGAAGCAGAAACTCTGAACATTATGATAATGTGATAGGCCTACTGTTATTGTATAAAAGAACTTGATATCAGACCAACCCGGATGTTGTTTATGAATGTTATTGTTTCCGCAATCTTCAATGTACCATTTAGGATAAACCTTATGTAATCTTCATTCTTTGATAAGTATGAGAATACATATCTAGACATCATCTATTTATTGTCATTATTTCTGGTAGAGTACTATAGACTGTACAGTAGATCATATGTCACATGATCTACTGTACTTCTACTCTACCAGAAATATATAATGATACAACTCGGGTGGCGGATTACCAATACAACATATTGGTAATCTTGGCGTATTTTTGCCGCTCACCTTTGCTTTTCATAGATGTATTGATAAGTTTTTATGTTAATTTTAATAAATAATATTAAGGCGACCCACAGAGGTGAGCCCAAATATTTTGCCAAACATTGGTGTCATTGTTTTCTGTATAAAGCAAACAGAGCTCTCAGCTTGGAAGTACATCTTGTCAGTTAAATTAGAAACAAGTTTTAAGAAGGGAGTGAGTCTATTCTTGGTAATGGGACACAGGGCAAAAATAATGATATCTAATTACTCAATTTCAGAGGAGCCTTACAGTAAATAAAGTACTGTACAGTAGCTGTATCAATGTATATCATGATATACATTGATACAGTCATGTGATATACATTGATACAGTCATGTGATATACATTGATACAGTCATGTGATACATTGATACAGTCATGTGATATACATTGATACAGTCATGTGATACATTGATACAGTCATGTGATATACAGTGATACAGTCATGTGATATACATTGATACAGTCATGTGATATACATTGATACAGTCATGTGATACAGTGATGTGATATACATTGATACAGTGATGTGATATACATTGATACTGTCATGTGATATACATTGATACAGTCATGTGATATACATTGATACAGTCATGTGATATACATTGATACAGTGATGTGATATACATTGATACTGTCATGTACATGTGATATACATTGATACAGTCATGTGATATACATTGATACAGCTACTGTACAGTACTGTATATATATACTGTAAGGCTCGTCTGCAGTGGAGTAATTAGATATAATCATATAAAGTGTCGAGGACAAAGCCACAACAACACAAGACAATCTGTGATCTTACTTTACTGAAAATCACAGGTGAACCATGACCACACTTCTCTGTCCGAACACATCTCGGTCTGATCTGATAAAATACAACAAACCGAATGGAATAAACAAATGGCCAGATTGAGTTATAATTGACCAATTTTGGTATGTTATGCTCAAATGTTTAAGTTTTCGACTTATTCCCAAAAAGAATGAATTACTATGCATGCTATGCAAAATAAAATGGTGAATGACCTGATCATGAGATGTACATGTAAGTAAGCCCCTGTTGTACTGTTGTAGCTTATAGTGTGTCTTGATTAGTACTTACAATGTAGTACACAATATTATTAATTGATACAGATGTATATATTGAAAGTCTAGCTTCACAGCATCTCAGGTATCTGATACCAAAATTTGGACAACAACCTTAGCTTGTCTCCATACTCAGAGCACTATATACAGTTTAGTGTAAACTAAAGGTTACAAAAATCAACAAGTATTGAATAATACTTTGTTGTGATTTTGTTTTCAGCATTGGATCTTTCTTAAAATTTCAGATAGATTGTAAAAGAAATACAGATCACATTATGCCATCTATTTTAAAATCATAACCTTAAATATAATACATATTAGTAATGACTATGCTGATCTATTATATCCCTTTTTATTGCAGATTGAACAGGCCCAAAGCAAATATGGATTACCTTTATTTGTAAGTATTGTGTACTGTTACTTTTTAGCCTATCCAATCTAATTAAAATCTAGATGGTCATTCTCACTACGTTACATGTACATTATGTACATGAACATCTGACAACATTGCATAAGGGGTCATGTCTATGAAGGTAAATCACCAACCCTAAGGAACCATTAATGGAGCTCATTAAAGCTCCTGTAACATTTCCTTTTCCTAATCCAGAAAACTGGAACCTAACATGATATTCACTCTCTGATCTTCTCTCAGATATTGTAGCAACATGTGCTCCGGTGACCACCAAGGCCATTGTGTTCAAATTATCACCTTTGTAAAGATCCAAATTAAGTTACATTGTATAGAATTTGTGCATTGCGTTCTCTTCTGTGTAAATCCTTAAGTTCAAATCTTATCCTGTGAGAAAACTGTACCCATGATAAAGGAAGAATCCAGGGCTCAAAATTTTACTTCGATGAAATGCTATTGTAATATGTTAATAAGACACTGTTGTTTGTTTCCCTTCAGCATTTTAGTAATTCTGGTGTTCCTGAAGGTGCTGTTCTGGATATTTTACTTTTATGCACGAGCTCAGCGTTTAAGGGCAAACAGGACGACCCAACGTAACTTTATTGTTGTTGAAAGGACCAGACACACAGTACCTGGTGTCACTCATGTAAGTACAATGTAGTAAAGTATAGTACAGTAGTACAGTGATGCTAGCATGTTGTTTAAACATTGAAATAAGATAATGGGATTCTGATTAATGTTTTTAACAATAATCTTTCAAATGGCCGTTTGGATTTTGACACTTTGTTATCACTTTTTCTTGAGAAGTACTGGGGAAATATTTCTCAGGTTCCCACTCAATTTTGAGTCTGATTTGGAAAATTAAATGGCTGGCAGGCAGCCTTCTTGAATTTCAACAGGGAAAGTTTGTTATCACTATTTCCTCCCTTTGGTCCATAGCTATGCCATATTGGTTATTTTTATATTTGAAGTTTGTTGTCCCGATTTCTTAAAAAGCGCTGGAAGCATATTTTTGAAGCTTGATATGTAGGTTTCCCTTGGTCCCTAGTTGCGCCTCTTCAATTGTGACACAACATGACCAACAGGTAGTCGTCTTTTTAGCCCACCATCATCAGATGGTGGGCTATTCAAATCGCCCTGCGTCCGTGGTCCGTCCGTCCGTCCGTCCGTCCGTCCCTCCGTCCGTCCGTCCGTAAACAATTCTTGTTATCGCTATTTCTCAGAAAGTACTGAAGGGATCTTTCTCAAATTTCATATGTAGGTCCCCTTGGTGCCTAGTTATGCATATTGCATTTTGAGACCTATCGGAAAACAACATGGCCGACAGGCAGCCATCTTGGATTTTGACAATTGAAGTTTGTTATTGCTTTTTCTCAGAAAGTACTGAAGGGATCTTTCTCAAATTTCATATAAAGGTTCCCCTTGGTGCCTAGTTAAGCATATTGCATATTGAGACCAATCGGTAAACAACATGGCCGACAGGCAGCCATCTTGGATTTTGACAATTGAAGTTTGTTATCGCTATTTCTCAGAAAGTACTGAAGGGATCTTTCTCAAACTTTTTTGTAAGTTCCCCTTGGTCTGTTATTCTGCATATTGCATCTTGGGACCAATAGGAAAACAACATGGCCGACTGGCAGTCATCTTGGATTTTGACAATTGAAGTTTGTTATCGCTATTTATCAGAAATTGCTGAAGGGATCTTTCTGAAATTTTATTATTAGGTTCTCCTTTGTGCCTAGTTAAGCATATTGGATTTTGAGACCAGTCAGAAAACAACCTGGCTGACAGGCAGCCATCTTGGATTTTGACAATTGAAGTTTGTTATCGCTATTTTACAGAAGGTACTGAAGGGTTCTTTCTCAAATTCCATATGTTGGTTCCCCTTGGTCCCTGGTGTTGCATTTTGGGACCAATCCGAAAACAACATGGCCGACAGACAGCCATTATCGCTAAATCTTAAATTTTATATATAGGTTCCCCTTGTTTGAAAAGTACTAGAGGGCTGTTTCTGAATTTACACAGATTAGTAAGACTTAGAGGAAGGGAAAAGTAGAGAAAAGATCAATCTGACAAGGAACCTATAAAGATCATTCAATGGTGGGTGCCAAGATCCCTCTGGGATCTCTTGTTTTTAGTTGAAACTTGTTATCACTATTTCTCAGAAAGTTCTTCTTAGATCTTAGATTCTGTATAAAAGTTTTCCTTGTTACCAAATTAAATCATTAAAGGGAAAAGAGGAAACAATGAAAAGTAGAGAAAAGACCAGTCCTACATAGAATCTATAACCACCAGTCAGTGGTGGGATCCATCTGAGATCTCTTGTTGACAGAAAAGATCTTTCAAAGAATATGATATGAAAATATTATGTTATAAGCTGCATAAAGTGACCATTTTCTCATTTAGAAATGTACACAATCACCAATATTATATCAGTTAAGGTTATTTCATTCTCAAAATGTGAAATCATTCTTTATTTCCATGTCAAAATGTGAAAATATTCTTAGTTCACCTGAGATAAAGTCTCAAGTGACCTAATTATAATCTTTATCATCATCATTCATTGTGCATCGTCTGCTACTAAACAAGTTACATTTTCGATATCTTCTCGGAAACATCTTCACCAATTTCTATGAAATTCTGCAGAAACCGTCCATGGCCAATGGTCAACAAAAATTGTGAATTATAATGTCAACACCCCCAGGGGGGTGTAAAGAACAGGGGATTGACTGAAATAAAAAAAAACTTACTCAAAACCCAGATATGGTAGATTTCAATATATGGAGTGGTTTTATAGCACTTTACCAAAATTGTAAATTTTGTGACCTTGGTATCTTGCCTTTTCCTCAGGGAGGGGGAACATTTACTTATTTTATGTAAGGAAATTATAGTTTTGAGCATAATTTGTTTGGTTTCCATTGGAATCTGAATAAGTGTATAGTATAGATATATCAGAGATCTCAGGTAATCGTTAAGACCCATATGTCTCTTGTTTGATATAACTGTTCTCTGCTGTGAAACTATGTATCTAATGTGGAAAGTTGTGATTTAATCAATACAAATATGTATATGTACATGTATATGTAGATCAGAGTTAAAAGTATTCATTATATATTTCAATATAATGCTGGATAACAACCATTCATACACTGTCCATACACTGTCCATACACTGCCCATACAATGTGCATACAACTGTCCATACACTGTCCATACAACTGTCCATACACTGTCCATACACTGTCCGTACATATCCATCTTTAATGTGTTCATATCATGCACAGATCCTCTACAATGATACATGTCTTTGTTGTAACAGGACCAAGCAGGGATAGTAGCCAATGAACACCCTCAGGCCTACACAAATCAAGCTGGACCCCAAAACTTTCCTGAGCCTCCATCTTACACCGAGTGTGTGGGCCAGCCCCAGACTGACTCCAAGCCACCGTCCTATGATCAGGTCATCCAAGGTCAGGTTTCAGTTTATCCTGGGACTCCGACAGTCACAGGTCCATATACAGTCACTCAGACAGCCACGCCAACAGCCCCGCCGACAGCCCCGCAGACAGCCACATCGACAAGTCAGACAGGAGCGCCCTCACCCAATCCACTGTATGGCTACAACCAGTAGCAGCAATTGACTATACATTCTATCATCTTACATTGTGCTTTTCCTACATCCATGTTTCTCAAGTGCTCTGATCAAATGTGCATGTAGACATAGATTTATATGGGGATGGTGCCCCATTGCTTACATATTAATTTAAGCTTCACATAAAACCAACACTGTAGATGTGTTTGTCAGGATATGCCTTTGACACAATATCTACCAAAGTTATCTGGACCTGATCTCACTACAGCCTTGTTTTACTAAGTAGGGTTATCAGGACCAGATCTGCCTATAACCTACTGTTACTAAACAGGGTTATCTTATCTAGATTTGGCTATAGCCTAGTGTTACTAAACAGGGTTATCTGATCTAGATTTGGCTATAGTCTAGTGTTACTAAACAGGGTTATCTGATCTAGATTTGGCTATAGCCTACTGTTACTAAACAGGGTTATCTGATCTAGATTTGGCTATAGCCTACTGTTACTAAATAGGGTTATCTGATCTAGATTCGGCTATAGCCTAGTGTTACTAAACAGGGTTATCTGATCTAGATTTGGCTATAGCCTAGTGTTACTAAACAGGGTTATCTGATCTAGATTTGGCTATAGCCTAGTGTTACTAAACAGGGTTATCTGATCTAGATTTGGCTATAGCCGTGTGTTACTAAACAGGGTTATCTGATCTAGATTCGGCTATAGCCTAGTGTTACTAAACAGGGTTATCTGATCTAGATTTGGCTATAGCCTTGTGTTACTAAACAGGGTTATCTGGACCAGATCTGTCTATAGCCTACTGTTACTAAACAGGGTTATCTTATCTAGATTTGGCTATAGCCTTGTGTTACTAAACAGGGTTATCTGATCTAGATTTGGCTATAGCCTACTGTTACTAACCAGGGTTATCTGGACCAGATCTGAGTATATAGCCTAGTGTTAATAACCAGGGTTATCTGGACCAGATCCTGTCATAGCCTAGTGTTACTAACCAGGGTTATCTGAACTAGATCTTGCCATAGCCTAGTGTTACTGACCAGGGTTATCTGGACCAGATCTTGTCATAGCCTAGTGTTACTAACCAGGGTTATCTGGACCAGATCTTGTCATAGCCTAGTGTTACTAACCAGGGTTATCTGGACCAGATCTTGTCATAGCCTAGTGTTACTAACCAGGGTTATCTGGACCAGATCTTGTCATAGCCTAGTGTTACTAACCAGGGTTATCTGGACCAGATCTTGCCATAGCCTAGTGTTACTAACCAGGGTTATCTGGACCAGATCTTGTCATAACCTAGTGTTACTAACCAGGGTTATCTGGACCAGATCTGAGTATATAGCCTAGTGTTACTAACCAGGGTTATCTGGACCAGATCTTGTCATAGCCTAGTGTTACTAACCAGGGTTATCAGGACCAGATCTGAGTATATAGCCTAGTGTTACTCACCAGGGTTATCTGGACCAGATCTTAGTATAAAGACAGTGTAATATTATACATTGTCGCCTTCATATCTCTGAAAAGGAATTATTGTATATCACCTCTTTGTCTTTATATGTACAATATTACACTGCACTTCTACTGTACACAGTTCTCTAGTACTTTAACTTTAACACACAAACTGTTTAATGTTAATTCACTGTTGGACATATTCATATTGTTTTGTCTTTCCCTTTGAAATCATTAGTGTAAGTTTATTCATGGCAGAAATCCTTTATTTCAGAACTGAGCTCTGATCTCAAGTTTTACTATGTAATTTCCATTTTTAAATCAGTATCCTGTTGACTACCATAATGTGTACATTTCGACATTGATCATTTTGTCTTAATTCAGGAAAGGGCTGCTATTCCATCGGCTACATTATGTCCACAAAATCATTTTACAGTTTCAGTAATCATAATTTTGGCTGAAAGGCTTTAGCTTGTTTTTTTTTTACTTTAGTTCAATTTGGGTATATTGATTTGTAATGTTTGGTTTTAGTTTGAAATGGATTATTGGTGTTTGACTGTTCAAACGGAAATGATCCGTGGATGCTAAATAATCACTTGCATGCATTTATTTTTTTATTTCCTTCCGATATTGTTCTTCATTCCATCATTAATAGTCTGATATTTAACTTCACCTTTACTGCTAATTTTCTTGTTCATTTCTATCATTACTTATCCTATTCAAGCATCTTTCCTCATGTTGCCTCTGAAGCACAAAGTTATTTGTAGTTTTTAACCCTGATATTTTCATGTGTGATTAATACATGTGTACGTAAGTATCTGACGGTACTTGGATATAATGCTGTATAAGGTCAGCACTGTTTATCATTGGCATATCTAATCCTTTTTTCTAATCTCACATGTCCCAAAGAGTTGTTATGTTACTAAATGTGCATATACGGTTATAAATTTAGATTGTAGGGGATTGTCTGTGTAATATGGATGCCTAAAAGATGGGAACTTATCAACATTTTCATTGTGTTGTTTTTAATGAAAATAATCAAATTTTCATTGGGTGTCGAAAAATATACACCTTATTACATTGTATTGTTACTTCAGTGATAGACAAAGCTGGAGTTCTGATGTTAGTTAGATATTTTACTGGAGTGACCAGATATAGTTTTTGGATCACATTTCAAGTTGATTCGTGACAGTTTTATTTATACCAGTATATATTCGGAGTTCATATACATGTATATTGCCAACATTTTATTTTGAGTGTACAGTATATGTGATTGGTTTTAACAAAAACGTGACAGTCAATATGATATGAGAATATTTAGGAACATACACTTTGTACGTATATACCCTTACAGAAGTTGGAGCAATATTGCCGTTAGATTTTGTATGGAAATTAGCTTTGTGTTAATAAGCCTCTTAAACGAACGCCACACACTTAGATACATGAAGGCTGCTATATTTTAGGGACATTGTTTTTTTTTTGGCAGATTTCATATTTAATTAGGTGTGATGCGCTGTAAGATAAGTCACACAATTCACAGAACCATATCACTGTATAGTCTTCTGTTTGGACAGATATCCAAGAGGTTGCATGAAACAACGTTGTTTAATCTTGTTACAGATATGATGCTTTCAAACATGCTAGGATAAAGTGCTAACTTCTGTCCACTACAATAACATTATCCAAATAGAAACATTGATTTGAGAATGGTACAGTCCTTGACCTGTCCATGTCGTTCACTATTTTCAATATGTTTGCTTTTTAGTATAAAATTACTGTTTTTTTTTAAATATTGCATATTTACACTTACATACTTCAATTTCCGTTATACTGTCTATGCAAGCATAAAGTTTTTACGTGTTATGACAATGATTATAAAAAACGTACTTGCGTGTACATGAAAAATCCTAAAATACCATAACTGCCCTCATTGGGAGTAAATTCCTCCCAAATATAATTAAATCAATTTCCTTCACAATTTTTCAGCAACCAGTGACCATCTAATTTTGAATTGGAGGTACAAACATTTTTACGTGTTAACTATTTCTCAACTATTTTGTATGGGAGTTCCCATAACCGTCTTATGACGGTACTTCCTTGTTTCTCTGGATAGAGGGATTCGTGTATAATTTGGGAGTACTGTTCCTGTGTAGATTTTAAAAGTAACGTTTCTTTCTGACACTAACTCAAGCACCATTGTTGTGGAAATATAGCAGCATTTGAATAATTGATACTCTTTGGTGCTAAGGATGGTGCCACTAGCAACACTAATTTCTCAATTCAAGGCACTACAATCTTTCTTAGTGTTCTTTATTACTGGACATAAAAATGTGTACGACGATACCGGCAATGTTGCTACAGACTTAAGCATTTTGTAAGGGAATGTACGAATCGTGTATTGATGACTTTCGGGTTTAGGAAACGTTTCACATGTAGCTATTGCAAATTGTTATGAATATATCTAAATTGTGTTGCGGGCAAAATCAACAATTTGTGTAAACTTGCCACTCCGACACTTGTGTGTATCCACTGACGTACTGTTACATTGAGATCAAACCGGAAGTCTACACGTTCATCCATCATATTGCCCAAATTCATCATTATCACGTCAAACCATCCTCACCAAAAGACGATTGTGTTTATAAGAACTGAACTACAACACGGTTTAGAAAGAGGATGAGCTGATACGAAATACAATCGTCAGTAGATACAAACTACTAGACTGCAGGTACTTGGGGTAAGAAATTACATTTGTATATATATATATGTACTATATAGCCTCGTATTACTATATAAAATAGTAATACGAGGCTATATAGTATATATATACAAATGTAATTTCTTACCCCAAGTACCTGTGTACTAGACACCATATTAACAGATGTCGATGTGAACTGTGGGTGTCGTGCAGCTCGCACGTGACTTAGTTGTACTCTATTTTATATAAAAAGTTAGAAGGTGCTTATTTGTGTAATGTACATATTAAATGACTAAGTACCATTGGATATTATTGGTCTGTAAGACCATACATGTTTGTGGTATCACTGTGGAATTCATTGCATCAAATGTCGTTGAACACTTTTCTGTATGCTCCTTTCATTAGCGTTTTGCTCTTTTGTTAATTGTCTCATGAGGTGTAAAACCCTTAGTACAATGTTGATGTATAACATAGTTTACTCTCAAAATACTGTGATAGGTTTATCTTTCATATATTTACCTTTCATAGAAATTGCTTGTCCCATTGTCTGGCATATTGAGTTTAAAATCTCCCGGACATTCAGTGACCAGTGCCGGAAAATTATGCAAGAAGAACGTTTATCTCATAGAAACTCCTTGTTGTCCCATGTTTCGTCTGGCATATTAAGTTTCAAATAAACCGGACATTCAGTGACTAGAGCCGGAGTATTATGCAAGAAAAACGTAAGTAAGATTAGTTATACATTTTGGCCACAACTGCAAGATAACTAGATATTAGTTAATGTTACTAAATTACATGCTATCAAGTTTTGATGTTTTCACATTTATGCAAAAAACCCTGTATACTGGTTGTGACCCGTCCAGATTTTTGATGCTCTGAATTCTGTGATAAGTATGGTTGTGGAAGGCATATATAATATGTCCGAGGGAGATGTGTGTCCCAATCATCCCTTTAATAATGTACATTTATATATATATATATATATCGGATGTTAAGTTTTACCTAAAGTTTATTGTATTAACACTAACACTACTAAACACCCTGTATTGACCATTTACGATTTACTCAAGAAACCTATTCATGTAGGGACCAAATTTATTTTAGATAATTAATGTTCCATTTCTCCTGCATGAATCATCCAAATAAGAGGAATACCTCATCTGGTTAAACATTGCATTGCTACATTGTAACTTATCTCTCATCGAAAGAGGGCTGTCAATTTTCCGATATGCATTTGTTTAAACCAGTAAACTATTTTCACAAAAGACGTACAAAAATACCAACTGTAATGGATTCGCTTCAATTAAAACAATGATTTATTATATTTGGAATGTTTTAAAACATTAATGGTTATACTGTTATTGATGTAGCCACGTTTTACTATCATATGGTTGTGCAGACATTTTATTGCGATATGATTTTGCAGTTATTTTGTGTTCTTTAAAACATTTTTGTCGTCAATATAAGTTGTTCAGTAAAAGTCATCAACGGAACCCGGTTGTTTTCGGTAGTGTTAATTTTTAGTTACACTAGATTTTGGTGACAGTTCACGATATTTCCTGTGTTTATTGTGTTGTGTCCGTCCGCTCTTCGCTATTTTGTCCAGGCGTTATCTTCTACTCTACTTGTTACTGTTACTTCATACATGGGCTCACCTACGTGAGGCGACTGTTACTTCATACTTGGGGTATGGGTTCACCTGTGTGAGGCGACTGTTACTTCATACTTGGGGTATGGGTTCACCTACGTGAGGCGGTCTGTTACTTCATACCTGGGCTCACCTGCGTGAGGCGACTGTTATTTCATACTTGGGGTATGGGTTCACCTGTGTGAGGCGACTGTTACTTCATACATTGTACTTGGGGTATGGGTTCACCTGTGTGAGGCGGTCTGTCGTGTATCAAAAGTAAGTCACCCTGACTTTTCTTTTTACCTTTGACCTTCATAAAAAATGCGTTTTTGGACTCTGTCTTCTTCACTTCTTGTTACTGTAGCTTCGTAAAGTAGCATGGGTTCACCTGCGTAAGGCGATAAGTCGTGGTTTAAAACTTGGGCCTACATGAGAGAAAAAGATCATCCGGACTCTTATCTTCTAAACGACTTGTCACTAGAACGTGATATTCGGAGTATGGGTTGAACTTATTTTTAAGACTTATATTTTATCAATTCCTAGCATATAGTTTCACATCCAAAGGGAGACTGTAATTCGTCGACTTTTCTTGTTTGTTTTGACGTCGGACGAGTTAGTGATACTAGTGAGCTCAGACTTATTTATATTTACTACCATAGGGGAGTTTGTATATACCATGGGGGGTTGTAATATGATTGACTTCGTACTTACTTGTATTGATTATGGACGGTTTATGACGTTGATTTTTGATTTTAGACTTATCTCGTTTGAGTATTCCTTTAAGGTAGTTTTATGTTATTGTTTTTAAGGGTAATCTATATAGAATTATGTGTTTAGCACCAATTCGTAGTATGCATCATATCATCGCCGATCTCGCTTTTGTCATATAAATTGGTAAAATTTTTGTGAAAAAAATGCATGTTTCAGGAGAACATAACAAGCCCGTGTAAATCGCATAATTATATTTCATAAATAACCATGCCGTTATGCTCACATGTGTCTATAGCACGCTTCAGGAGTGTTTGATCGTGTATGTAATATGTTTTATTGTCGTCACGTCAATGTCAAAACAGATTCAATGTTGACACTACATAGGGTCATATATGGCGAAACAAATACCTGTTTTTTACACATTTTATCAAAATTATCATAGTGTTGAAAATTAAATGACAAAAGCAAGGTCCGCGATTTGACATAGTGCATACCAAACCTTCATTAAGTTATTACTGTGAAATGTGCCACGACTAAAGAAATAAGCCCATAATCGATTTAGATTACCCTTAATGTCGTTTGTGTAATTCTAATTTGCTTTTTAGATTATTACTAATGTTTTAATGATTAAGTTTGTGTTAAATTTTCGGTGCTTCGTGCTGCCCCATATGGTAACATTAATAAAGCTGTAACTAGACTACTTCTGTGTTTTATGATTGTTTCTGGTAGAACAATAGGACGGCACTGGTACTTATAGACAGTGTGATCGCTATCTGCTGGTTTATCAGTTATTTTCATTCACCTACCTGACGGTTCAATAATGATTTAAATTCATTCACCTACCTGACGGTTCAATAATGATTTAAATTCATTCACGTACCTGACGGTTCAAAAATGATTTAAATTCATACACCTACCTGACGGTTCAATAATGATTTAAATTCATTCACGTACCTGATGGTTCAATAATGATTTAAATTCATTCACCTACCTGACGGTTCAATAATGATTTAAATTCATTCACTTACCTGATGGTTCAAAACTGATTTAAATTCATACACCTACCTGACGGTTCAATAATTATTTAAATTCATTCATGTACCTGATGGTTCAATAATGATTTAAATTCATTCACGTACCTGACGGTTCAATAATGATTTAAATTCATTCACGTACCTGACGGTTCAAAAATGATTTAAATTCATTCACCTACCTGACGGTTCAATAATGATTTAAATTCATTCACGTACCTGACGGTTCAATAATGATTTAAATTCATTCACCTACCTGACGGTTCAATAATGATTTAAATGTACTCACCTACATGACGGTTCAATAATATTTTAAAGCAAAAAATACATTTATTTGCATTTTATAGCAATACCGATAAAGATGAATAGACCGTACGTAGCAAGAGTTGTCGTTCATGTTCTAACTTAGTAAAAACGATATAGACCGTGTGTAGCATAAGTCGTCATTCATTGACAATATTGTACGTGATGTTTAACATAATGCTTACTGTTCACTCCAAGGGCATCGTTAAACCAGATTTTGATCACTTACACATGTGAATTGAACTTATTATTTAGGTAAATATTAGCCGTAAACATCTGATATTCTGCTTTCATATACTGTTTGTAAGTCCGCAAATACTGTTTAGTTTTTATGGGAGGCGTGCCTCACATTATAGCATCAGCTATAGGATTTCATAATAAACAATTACAACATTAAAAATATAGATCTACTATCGAGATAAATTGGTTGTGTATTGTGTCGGTATGTACGAGTTGTCTCCCGTGATTACGGAGATAGCCGCTTGAGGTACCAAACGATTGGTTCCGCAATATAATTCTCATAAAATCCCTCAAAAGAAATATATTTCATTTTACATCGACTTTGATTAACCATGACATTAATATTCTATCAAAATGGGTACGAATTGACTCGTCTTAAATCGTATGATAACGAACATGTAATATCGTGATATTAAAATTGATATGTCTGGGTAGCGACAGATCATACTTTACATCCAGGATCACGACATTCAGCTGGGCTGGTGCCCCACAATGTTTGCAAAAGGAAATAATCTTTACCCATTATTTAGGTCACAAAAGTCATTTTATTAAATTGTCAAGCAAAGTATCAGAAACCGAAAGGCCTCGAAGCATATTTGGCTGGTATGTTTTGAAATAGATAGTTTGCATAAATAAATGATTTTGAACCGTATTATAGCTCACAAGAGGTCAAACTGGTTAAAAATGTAAACCGAAATGCCTAGAATCATGCATTTAAACCTATTGCGATTGCCTTTTGCCATCTACATTTCCGACTTCTTTTTAACCAAGGAGCCGCAGTCCGTGATATTTGGTAGGGCTACAAATGGTGTTCAAGTGAATAACCCTGATGAACTTTCAAGGTCACAGAGTTCAAATGTGTTCAAATCTTAAAACGACTTCACAATAACCAAGAGGCCTGATTGTAAAGTTTGTTTGATTTAATCACTCTAACCTACCTTCAAAGTCACAAAGCGCAAATGTGTACAATTCAAATTTAAAAACAAAAACATCAACTATCAGTATGTTTTTCAGAACTAATGTGACCTAAGGCCCATGGACAGCTTGGTTTATTCAAATGATAGGCAGGGAATCATCAAAGAATTAAATATCAGTGGGCGATGCAGACCCATTGGGCCTCTTGTATATGTTTAACTATGAAGCGAATTCCTTGACTAAACATATCGTCTTTTCGAAGAGTTCACTTTCATTAAAATGCTGTTTTTTTATTTGACATTTAAATAATAAATAATATAAGATATATTAAATCACGTTGTGTGTAAGTAAACAGAATCATGTGTCTGTATACAGAATCGTGTGTAACTAAACAGAATCGTGTGTCTGTATACAGAATCGTGTGTAACTAAACAGAATCATGTGTCTGTATACATAATCATGTGTTTGTATACAGAATCGTGTGTCTGTATACAGAATCGTGTGTAGCTAAACAGAATCGTGTGTCTGTATACAGAATCGGGTGTAACTAAACAGAATCGTGTGTCTGTAAACATAATCATGTGTTTGTATACAGAATCGTGTGTAGCTAAACAGAATCGTGTGTCTGTATACAGAATCGTGTGTAACTAAACAGAATCGTGTGTCTGTATACAGAATCGTGTGTAACTAAACAGAATCGTGTGTCTGTATACAGAATCGTGTGTAACTAAACATAATCATGTGTTTGTATACAGAATCGTGTGTAACTAAACAGAATCGTGTGTCTGTATACAGAATCGTGTGTAACTAAACAGAATCGTGTGTCTGTATACAGAATCGTGTGTAACTAAACAGAATCGTGTGTCTGTATACAGAATCGTGTATAAAGAAGTCAATCTATACACTACATGTAGGTAACCCAGTAGATCGTGATGTATCCAATCTGTTCACTAGGTAACCCAGTATATCGATAATGTATCCAATCTGTACACTAGGTAACCCAGTAGATCGATAATGTATCCAATCTGTACACTAGGTAACCCAGTAGTTCGATAATGTATAAAATCTGTACATTAGGTAACCCAGTAGATCGATAATGTATCCAATCTGTACACTAGGTAACCCAGTAGTTCGATAATGTATCCAATCTGTACACTAGTTAACCCAGTAGATCTATAATATGCCCAATCTGTTCACAAGGTAACCCAGTAGTTCGATAATGTATCCAATCCGTACACTAGGTAACCCAGTAGTTCGATAATGTATCCAATCCGTACACTAGGTAACCCAGTAGTTCGATAATGTATCCAACCCGTACACTAGGTAACCCAGTAGTTCGATAATGTATCCAATCCGTACACTAGGTAACCCAGTAGTTCGATAATGTATCCAACCCGTACACTAGGTAACCCAGTAGTTCGATAATGTATCCAATCTGTTCACTAGGTAACCCAGTAGATCGATAATGTATCTAATGTACACTAGGTAACCCAGTAGTTCGGTAATGTATCCAATCTGTACACTAGGTAACCCAGTAGTTAGGTAATGTATCCAATCTGTACACTAGGTAACCCAGTAGTTCGATAATGTATCCAATCTGTACACTAGGTAACCCAGTAGTTCGATAATGTATCCAATCTGTTCACTAGGTAACCCAGTAGTTAGGTAGTGTATCCAATCTGTACACTAGGTAACCCAGTAGTTCGATAATGTATCCAATCCGTACACTAGGTAACCCAGTAGTTCGATAATGTATCCAACCCGTACACTAGGTAACCCAGTAGTTCGATAATGTATCCAATCTGTTCACTAGGTAACCCAGTAGATCGATAATGTATCTAATCTATACACTAGGTAACCCAGTAGTTCGATAATGTATAAAATCTGTACACTAGGTAACCCAGTAGTTCGATAATGTATCCAATCTATACACTAGGTAACCCAGTAGTTCGATAATGTATCCAATCTATAAACTAGGTAACCCAGTAGTTCGATAATGTATCCAATCTATATACTAGGTAACCCAGTAGTTAGGTAATGTATCTAATCTATACACTAGGTAACCCAGTAGTTAGGTAATGTATCCAATCTGTACACTAGGTAACCCAGTAGATCGATAATGTATCTAATCTATACACTAGGTAACCCAGTAGTTCGATAATGTATCTAATCTATACACTAGGTAACCCAGTAGTTAGGTGATGTATTCAATATGTACATTAGGTAACCCAGTAGATCGATAATGTATCCAATCTGTACGCTAGGTAACCCAGTAGTTCGATAATGTATCTAATCTGTACACTAGGTAACCCAGTAGTTAGGTAATGTATCTAATATGTACACTAGGTAACCCAGTAGTTCGATAATGTATCCAATCTATACACTACGTTACCCAGTAGTTCAATAATGTATCCAATCTGTACACTAGGTAACCCAGTAGTTAGGTAATGTATCCAATCTGTACACTAGGTAACCCAGTAGTTCGATAATGTATCTAATCTGTACACTACGTTACCCAGTAGTTCGATAATGTATCCAATCTGTACACTAGGTAACCCAGTAGTTCGATATTGTATCCAATCTGTACACTAGGTAACCCAGTAGTTCGATAATGTATCTAATGTACACTAGGTAACCCAGTAGTTCGATAACGTATCTAATCTGTACACTAGGTAACCAAGTAGTTAGGTAATGTATCCAATCTGTACACTAGGTAACCCAGTAGTTCGATAATGTATCCAATCTGTACACTAGGTAACCCAGTAGTTCGATAATGTATCCAATCTGTACACTAGGTAACCCAGTAGATCGATAATGTATCTAATCTGTACACTAGGTAACCGAGTAGTTCGATAATGTATCCAATCTGTACACTAGGTAGCCCAGTAGATCGATAATGTATCTAATCTGTACACTAGGTAACCCAGTAGTTAGGTAATGTATCCAATCTATACACTAGGTAACCCAGTAGTTCGATAATGTATCTAATCTGTACACTACGTTACCCAGTAGTTCGATAATGTATCCAATCTGTACACTAGGTAACCCAGTAGTTCGATATTGTATCCAATCTGTACACTACGTTACCCAGTAGTTCGATAATGTATCCAATCTGTACACTAGGTAACCCAGTAGTTCGATAATGTATCCAATCTGTACACTAGGTAACCCAGTAGTTCGATAATGTATCCAATCTGTACACTAGGTAACCCAGTAGTTAGGTAATGTATCTAATCTGTACACTAGGTAACCCAGTAGTAAGGTAATGTATCTAATCTGTACACTAGGTAACCCAGTAGTTCGATAATGTATCCAGTCTGTACACTAGGTAACCCAGTAGTTCGATAATGTATCTAATCTGTACACTAGGTAACCCAGTAGTTCGATAATGTATCTAATCTGTACACTACGTAACCCAGTAGTTCGATAATGTATCTAATCTGTACACTAGGTAACCCAGTAGTTAGGTAATGTATCCAGTCTGTACACTAGGTAACCCAGTAGTTCGATAATGTATCTAATCTGTACACTAGGTAACCCAGTAGATCGATAATGTATCTAATCTGTACACTAGGTAACCCAGTAGTTCGATAATGTATCCAATCTGTACACTAGGTAACCCAGTAGATCGATAATGTATCTAATCTGTACACTAGGTAACCCAGTAGTTAGGTAATGTATCCAATCTGTACACTAGGTAACCCAGTAGTTCGATAATGTATCCAATCTATACACTAGGTAACCCAGTAGTTCGATAATGTATCTAATCTGTACACTACGTAACCCAGTAGTTCGATAATGTATCTAATCTGTACACTAGGTAACCCAGTAGTTCGGTAATGTATCTAATCTGTACACTACGTAACCCAGTAGTTCGATAATGTATCCAATCTGTACACTAGGTAACCCAGTAGTTCGGTAATGTATCCAATCTGTACACTAGGTAACCCAGTAGTTCGATAATGTATCTAATCTGTACACTAGGTAACCCAGTAGTTATATAATGTATCTAATCTGTACACTAGGTAACCCAGTAGTTCGATAATGTATCTAATCTGTACACTACGTAACCCAGTAGTTCGATAATGTATCTAATCTGTACACTAGGTAACCCAGTAGTTCGGTAATGTATCCAATCTGTACACTAGGTAACCCAGTAGTTCGATAATGTATCCAATCTGTACACTAGGTAACCCAGTAGTTCGATAATGTATCTAATCTGTACACTACGTTACCCAGTAGTTCGATAATGTATCCAATCTGTACACTAGGTAACCCAGTAGTTCGATAATGTATCCAATCTGTACACTAGGTAACCCAGTAGATCGATAATGTATCTAATCTGTACACTAGGTAACCCAGTAGTTAGGTAATGTATCCAATCTATACACTAGGTAACCCAGTAGTTCGATAATGTATCTAATCTGTACACTACGTTACCCAGTAGTTCGATAATGTATCCAATCTGTACACTAGGTAACCCAGTAGTTCGATATTGTATCCAATCTGTACACTACGTTACCCAGTAGTTCGATAATGTATCCAATCTGTACACTAGGTAACCCAGTAGTTCGATAATGTATCCAATCTGTACACTAGGTAACCCAGTAGTTCGATAATGTATCTAATATGTACACTAGGTAACCCAGTAGTTAGGTAATGTATCTAATCTGTACACTAGGTAACCCAGTAGTTAGGTAATGTATCTAATCTGTACACTAGGTAACCCAGTAGTTCGATAATGTATCCAGTCTGTACACTAGGTAACCCAGTAGTTCGATAATGTATCTAATCTGTACACTAGGTAACCCAGTAGTTCGATAATGTATCTAATCTGTACACTACGTAACCCAGTAGTTCGATAATGTATCTAATCTGTACACTAGGTAACCCAGTAGTTAGGTAATGTATCCAGTCTGTACACTAGGTAACCCAGTAGTTCGATAATGTATCTAATCTGTACACTAGGTAACCCAGTAGATCGATAATGTATCTAATCTGTACACTAGGTAACCCAGTAGTTCGATAATGTATCCAATCTGTACACTAGGTAACCCAGTAGATCGATAATGTATCTAATCTGTACACTAGGTAACCCAGTAGTTAGGTAATGTATCCAATCTGTACACTAGGTAACCCAGTAGTTCGATAATGTATCCAATCTATACACTAGGTAACCCAGTAGTTCGATAATGTATCTAATCTGTACACTACGTAACCCAGTAGTTCGATAATGTATCTAATCTGTACACTGGGTAACCCAGTAGTTCGGTAATGTATCTAATCTGTACACTACGTAACCCAGTAGTTCGATAATGTATCTAATCTGTACACTAGGTAACCCAGTAGTTCGGTAATGTATCCAATCTGTACACTAGGTAACCCAGTAGTTCGATAATGTATCTAATCTGTACACTAGGTAACCCAGTAGTTATATAATGTATCTAATCTGTACACTAGGTAACCCAGTAGTTCGATAATGTATCTAATCTGTACACTACGTAACCCAGTAGTTCGATAATGTATCTAATCTGTACACTAGGTAACCCAGTAGTTCGGTAATGTATCCAATCTGTACACTAGGTAACCCAGTAGTTCGATAATGTATCTAATCTGTACACTAGGTAACCCAGTAGTTATATAATGTATCTAATCTGTACACTAGGTAACCCAGTAGTTCGATAATGTATCCAATCTGTTCACTAGGTAACCCAGTAGTTCGATAATGTATCCAATCTGTACACTAGGTAACCCAGTAGTTCGATAATGTATCCAATCTGTACACTAGGTAACCCAGTAGTTAGGTAATGTATCCAATCTGTACACTAGGTAACCCAGTAGTTAGGTAATGTATCTAATCTGTACACTAGGTAACCCAGTAGTTAGGTAATGTATCAAATGTACACTAGGTAACCCAGTAGTTAGGTAATATATCCAATCTGTTCACTAGGTAACCCAGTAGTTCGATAATGTATCCAATCCGTACACTAGGTAACCCAGTAGTTCGATAATGTATCCAATCCGTACACTAGGTAACCCAGTAGTTCGATAATATATCCAACCCGTACACTAGGTAACACAGTAGTTCGATAATGTATCCAATCTGTTCACTAGGTAACCCAGTAGATCGATAATGTATCTAATGTACACTAGGTAACCGAGCAGTTCGATAATGTATCTAATCTTTACACTAGGTAACCCAGTAGTTAGGTAATGTATCCAATTTATACACTAGGTAACCCAGTAGTTCGATAATGTATCCAATCTGTACACTAGGTCTGTAACCCTGTAGTTCGATAATGTATCTAATCTATACACTAGGTAACCCAGTAGTTAGGTAATGTATCCAATCTGTACACTAGGTAACCCAGTAGTTAGGTAATGTATCCAATCTGTACACTAGGTAACCCAGTAGTTCGATAATGTATCCAATCTGTACACTAGGTAACCCAGTAGTTCGATAATGTATCCAATCTATACACTAGGTAACCCAGTAGTTAGGTAATGTATCCAATTTATACACTAGGTAACCCAGTAGTTTGGTAATGTATCCAATCTGTACACTAGGTCTGTAACCCTGTAGTTCGATAATGTATCTAATCTATACACTAGGTAACCCAGTAGTTAGGTAATGTATCCAATCTGTACACTAGGTAACCCAGTAGTTCGATAATGTATCCAATCTGTACACTAGGTAACCCAGTAGTTCGATAATGTATCCAATCTGTACACTAGGTAACCCAGTACATTATGTAGTTCGATAATGTATCCAATCTGTACAGTAGGTAACCCAGTAGTTCGATAATGTATTCAATCCGTACACTAGGTAACCCAGTAGTTCGATAATGTATCCAATCCGTACACTAGGTAACCCAGTAGTTCGATAATGTATCCAATCCGTACACTAGGTAACCCAGTAGTTCGATAATGTATCCAATCTGTACACTAGGTAACCCAGTAGTTCGATAATGTATCCAATCTGTACACTAGGTAACCCAGTAGTTAGGTAATGTATCCAATCTGTACACTAGGTAACCCAGTAGATCGATAATGTATCCAATCTGTACACTAGGTAACCCAGTAGTTAGGTAATGTATCCAATCTGTACACTAGGTAACCCAGTAGTTCGATAATGTATCCAATCTGTACACTAGGTAACCCAGTAGTTAGGTAATGTATCCAATCTGTACACTAGGTAACCCAGTAGTTCGATAATGTATCCAATCTGTACACTAGGTAACCCAGTAGTTCGATAATGTATCTAATCTGTACACTAGGTAACCCAGTAGTTCGATAATGTATCCAATCTGTACACTAGGTAACCCAGTAGTTAGGTAATGTATCCAATCTGTACACTAGGTAACCCAGTAGATCGATAATGTATCCAATCTGTACACTAGGTAACCCAGTAGTTAGGTAATGTATCCAATCTGTACACTAGGTAACCCAGTAGTTCGATAATGTATCCAATCTGTACACTAGGTAACCCAGTAGTTAGGTAATGTATCCAATCTGTACACTAGGTAACCCAGTAGTTAGGTAATGTATCCAATCTGTACACTAGGTAACCCAGTAGTTAGGTAATGTATCCAATCTATACACTAGGTAACCCAGTAGTTCGATAATGTATCCAGTCTGTACACTAGGTAACCCAGTAGTTCGATAATGTATCCAATCTGTACACTAGGTAACCCAGTAGTTCGATAATGTATCTAATCTGTACACTAGGTAACCCAGTAGTTCGATAATGTATCCAATCTGTACACTAGGTAACCCAGTAGTTAGGTAATGTATCCAATCTGTACACTAGGTAACCCAGTAGTTAGGTAATGTATCCAATCTGTACACTAGGTAACCCAGTAGTTAGGTAATGTATCCAATCTATACACTAGGTAACCCAGTAGTTCGATAATGTATCCAATCACTAGGTAACCCAGTAGTTCGATAATGTATCTAATCTGTACACTAGGTAACCCAGTAGTTCGATAATGTATCTAATCTGTACACTAGGTAACCCAGTAGTTCGATAATGTATCTAATCTGTACACTAGGTAACCCAGTAGTTCGATAATGTATCTAATCTGTACACTAGGTAACCCAGTAGTTCGATAATGTATCCAATCTGTACACTAGGTAACCCAGTAGTTCGATAATGTATCTAATCTGTACACTAGGTAACCCAGTAGTTCGATAATGTATCCAGTCTGTACACTAGGTAACCCAGTAGTTCGATAATGTATCCAATCTAAATACTAGGTAACCCAGTAGTTAGGTAATGTATCCAATCTGTACACTAGGTAACCCAGTAGTTCGATAACGTATCTAATCTGTACACTAGGTAACCGAGTAGTTAGGTAATGTATCTAATCTGTACACTAGGTAACCCAGTAGTTAGGTAATGTATCCAATCTATACACTAGGTAACCCAGTAGTTCGATAATGTATCTAATCTGTACACTTGGTAACCCAGTAGTTCGATAATGTATCCAATCTATATACTAGGTAACCCAGTAGTTAGGTAATGTATCTAATCTGTACACTAGGTAACCCAGTAGTTAGGTAATGTATCCAATCTATACACTAGGTAACCCAGTAGTTCGATAATGTATCTAATCTGTACACTAGGTAACCCAGTAGTTCGATAATGTATCCAATCTATATACTAGGTAACCCAGTAGTTCGATAATGTATCCAATCTATATACTAGGTCACGCAGTAGTTAGGTAATGTATCCAATCTATATACTAGGTAACCCAGTAGTTCGATAATGTATCCAATCTATATACTAGGTAACCCAGTAGTTCGATAATGTAACCGAAGCGCTTCACCTAGTCTACCTGGAACGGTACAATGTAGTTAGAATTTATATTTTGTTTTCATAGTGGTTCTTCTTACCGATATTTAACCTACCTTACTGATAATTTACTTACTTTACCGATATTTCACTTACTTTATCCATAGTTAACTTACTTTATCCATAATTAACTTACTTTACCGATATTTCACTTACTTTACCGATATTTCATTTACTTTACCGATATTTCATTTACTTTACCGATATTTCATTTAGTTTACCGATATTTAACTTACTTTATCCATAATTAACTTACTTTACCAATATTTAACTTACTTTACCGATATTTCACTTACTGTACCGATATTTCACTTACTTTACCGATATTTAACTTACTTTACCAATATTTAACTTACTTTATCCATATTTAACTTACTTTACCGATATTTAACTTACTTTACCGATATTTAACTTACTTTACCAATATTTGACTTACTTAACTAATATTTAACTTACTTTACCAATATTTAACTTACTTTACCGATATTTCACTTACTTTACCGATATTTAACTTACTTTACCAATATTTAACTTACTTTATCCATATTTAACTTACTTTACCGATATTTAACTTACTTTACCGATATTTAACTTACTTTACCTATATTTAACTTACTTTACCGATATTTAACTTACTTTACCAATATATAACTTACTTTACCAATATATAACTTACTTTACCAATATATAACTTACTTTACCGATATTTAACTTACTTTACCAATATATAACTTACTTTACCGATATTTAACTTACTTTACCGATATTTAACTTACTTTACCAATATATAACTTACTTTACCAATATATAACTTACTTTACCAATATTTTACTTACTTTACCAATATTTAACTTACTTTATCCATATTTAACTTACTTTACCAATATTTAACTTACTTTACCAATATATAACTTACTTTACCAATATATAACTTACTTTACCAATATTTACTTACTTTACCAATATTTAACTTACTTTATCCATATTTAACTTACTTTACCAATATATAACTTACTTTACCTATATTTAACTTACTTTACCGATATTTAACTTACTTTACCAATATATAACTTACTTTACCAATATATAACTTACTTTAGCGATATTTAACTAACTTTACCGATATTTAACTTACTTTACCAATATATAACTTACTTTACCAATATATAACTTACTTTACCGATATTTAACTTACTTTACCGATATTTAACTTACTTTACCGATATTTAACTTACTTTACCAATATATAACTTACTTTACCAATATATAACTTACTTTAAAATATATAACTTACTTTACCAATATTTTACTTACTTTACCGATATTTAACTTACTTTACCGATATTTCACTTACTTTATCCATAATTAACTTACTTTACCAATATTTAACTTACTTTACCGATATTTCACTTACTGTACCGATATTTCACTTACTTTACCGATATTTAACTTACTTTACCAATATTTAACTTACTTTATCCATATTTAACTTACTTTACCGATATTTAACTTACTTTATCGATATTTAACTTACTTTACCAATATTTGACTTACTTAACTAATATTTAACTTACTTTACCAATATTTAACTTACTTTACCGATATTTCACTTACTTTACCGATATTTAACTTACTTTACCAATATTTAACTTACTTTATCCATATTTAATTTACTTTACCGATATTTAACTAACTTTACCGATATTTAACTTACTTTACCGATATTTAACTTACTTTACCAATATATAACTTACTTTATCCATATTTAACTTACTGTACCGATATTTCACTTACTTTACCAATATATAACTTACTTTACCGATATTTAACTTACTTTACCGATATTTAACTTACTTTACCAATATATAACTTACTTTACCGATATTTAACTTACTTTACCAATATATAACTTACTTTACCGATATTTAACTTACTTTACCGATATTTAACTTACTTTACCAATATATAACTTACTTTACCGATATTTAACTTACTGTACCGATATTTCACTTACTTTACCTATATTTAACTTACTTTACCGATATTTAACTTACTTTACCAATATATAACTTACTTTACCAATATATAACTTACTTTACCAATATATAACTTACTTTACCGATATTTAACTTACTTTACCAATATATAACTTACTTTACCAATATTTGACTTACTTAACAAATATTTAACTTACTTTACCAATATTTAACTTACTTTACCGATATTTAACTTACTTTACCGATATTTAACTTACTTTACCAATATATAAGTTACTTTACCAATATATAACTTACTTTACCAATATATAACTTACTTTACCTATATTTAACTTACTTTACCGATATTTAACTTACTTTACCAATATATAACTTACTTTACCAATATATAACTTACTTTACCGATATTTAACTTACTTTACCGATACTTTACCGATATTTAACTTACTTTACCGATACTTAACTTACTTTACCAATATATAACTTACTTTACAATATATAACTTACTTTACCAATATTTTACTTACTTTACCGATATTTAACTTACTTTAGGTAAACATTACAACTGTAGCTGTCTACAAACCTTTATTTATCCAAATCAATAAAAACACTGTATTGAATATCCACCTCATATATATATGTAAATACATATAAATACATATAAATACATATACATACACATTTCTATATAAACTATAACATGAAAAACACCAGTTTATAAAGCATAGTCGCTTTACAGATGCTTGACAGGCTGAGATGTTACCATACGCAGTGGCCTACATACTAATCGCTCGTTTGTCGATGCATCTTAAGATTGAAAATTTATATATAGTGTATAAATATATATATACAAACTTCGAAGTAAGGCAAACTAATCTAGTATTTGAAAATTAATTGATCGTTACATTTTTAATTTAATTACCATTACTTGTAAATAAACTACTTTTATTTTCACATTATATTCAATAAAAATTGTAATGCATTGCACTTAATTGGCATTGCATTTTTAATTACCCAATGTCTGATACCAACCTGAACATGCTTGTCTTACATACCGCCATACATGTATGTGTTACTCATGTGGTGTTAAATGTTACTATATCATGTGGTGTTAAATGTTACTATATCAGGTGGTGTTAAATGTTACTATCTCATGTGGTGTTAAATGTTACTATCTCATGTGATATTAAATGTTACTATCTCATGTGGTGTTAAATGTTACTATCTCATGTGATATTAAATGTTACTATCTCATGTGATATTAAATGTTACTATCTCATGTGGTGTTTAATGTTACTATCTCATGTGGTGTTAAATGTTACTATCCCATGTGGTGTTAAATGTTACTATCTCACGTGGTGTTAAATGTTACTATCTCATGTGGTGTTAAATGTTACTATCTCATGTGGTGTTAAATGTTACAATCTCATGTGGTGTTTAATGTTACTATCTCATGTGGTGTTAAATGTTACTATCCCATGTGGTGTTAAATGTTACTATCTCATGTGATATTAAATGTTACTATCTCATGTGGTGTTAAATGTTACTATCTCATGTGGTGTTAAATGTTACTATCTCATATGGTGTTCAATGTTCCTATCTCATGTGATATTAAATGTTACTATCTCATGTGATATTAAATGTTACTATCTCGTGTGGGGTTAAATGTTACTATCTCATGTGGTGTTAAATGTTACTATCTCATGTGGGGTTAAATGTTACTATCTCATGTGATATTAAATGTTACTATCTCATGTGGTGTTAAATGTTACTATCTCGTGTGGGGTTAAATGTTACTATCTCATGTGGGGTTAAATGTTACTATCTCATGTGGGTTTAAATGTTACTATCTCATGTGGTGTTAAATGTTACTATCTCATGTGGTGTTTAATGTTACTATCTAATGTGGTGTTAAATGTTACTATCTCATGCGTTGTTAAATGTTACTATCTCACGTGGTGTTAAATGTTACTATATCATGTGGTGTTAAATGTTACTATCTCGTGGTGTTAAATGTTGCTATATCATGTGGTGTTAAATGTTACTATCTCATGTGGTGTTAAATGTTACTATCTCATGCGTTGTTAAATGTTACTATCTCACGTGGTGTTAAATGTTACTATCTCACGTGGTGTTAAATGTTACTATCTCATGTGGTGTTAAATGTTACTATCTCATGTGGTGTTACATGTTACTATCTCATGTGGTGTTAAATGTTACTATCTCATGTGGTGTTAAATGTTACTATCTAATGTGGTGTTAAATGTTAGTATCTCATGTGGTGTTAAATGTTACTATCTCATGTGGTGTTAAATGTTACTATCTCATGTGGTGTTACATGTTACTATCTCATGTGGTGTTAAATGTGACTATCTCATGCGTTGTTAAATGTTACTATCTCATGTGGTGTTAAATGTTACTATATCATGTGGTGTTAAATGTTACTATCTCATGTGGTGTTAAATGTTACTATCTCGTGGTGTTAAATGTTACTATCTCATGTGGTGTTAAATGTTACTATATCATGCTGTGTTAAATGTTACTATCTCACGTGGTGTTAAATGTTACTATCTCATGTGGCGTTAAATGTTACTATCTCGTGGTGTTAAATGTTACTATCTCATGTGGTGTTAAATGTTACTATCTCATGTGGTGTTAAATGTTACTATCTCATGTGGTGTTAAATGCTACTATATCATGTGGTGTTAAATGTTACTATCTCATGCGTTGTTAAATGTTACTATCTCAAGTGGTGTTAAATGTTACTATCTCACGTGGTGTTAAATGTTACTATCTCATGTGGTGTTAAATGTTACTATCCCATGTGGTGTTAAATGTTACTATCTCATGTGATATTAAATGTTACTATCTCATATGGTGTTAAATGTTACTATCTCATGTGGTGTTAAATGTTACTATCTCATGTGATGTTAAATGTCACTATCTCATGTGGTGTTAAATGCTACTATCTCATGTGGTGTTAAATGTTACTATCTCATGTGGTGTTAAATGTTACTATCTCATGTGGTGTTAAATGTTACTATCTCATGTGATATTAAATGTTACTATTTCATGTGATATTAAATGTTACTATCTCGTGTGGGGTTAAATGTTACTATCTTATGTGGGGTTAAATGTTACTATCTCATGTGGTGTTAAATGTTACTATCTCATGTGGTGTTTAATGTTACTATCTCATGTGGTGTTTAATGTTACTATCTCATGTGGTGTTAAATGTTACTATCTCATGTGGTGTTAAATGTTACTATCTCATCTGTAGGTATGTTAGACGTGATAATCATCGCCAGTACCTTTGAATTCCAACAATATTTCATAACATATAACATTTAATACTCTGTCATATGAAAACAAAATCAAGCGTTTTGGTGTACATGAATTTGTCAAATTATCGAAATGTTTACAAAATGGAATAATTCTAACATGAAAATTGACACTCTCCTGAAAAACAACATTTTTTAAATGGTATTTGCATTACTGTAGTCTTGTTCCTACCATAAGTCAATGCCTTGCTTTGTCAGTGATCGTACGATATAATGTAATTAGACGTTAAAGGCAATGCATACAAAGGCAGATAACTCTCGGAATCAATGCTGAAGATGCTTTATCGTCAACTAAAGATATGCTGTTTTGTTGTGATGTTTTTTTTTTCTCTTTTTCGCTGTCGTGTACCCGTTAGGAAATGGTCTTTCCCAGATGACAGACCGTTTGATTCCAGAAGATAGCAATACACTTTAAGCTCCAAAAGCACCTTATTTGTAAAACCCATCTGACCGGAATATCCATGACAGTCATTATTTGGAACCAAATCGTAAAATTTGGGGAGTCAAATACGTAACGTAAACAAAATATTTTCCTTTGTTTTTGTAAATAGTATAGGGCTGGTAGCGTAAACATCGTAATGCTTAAAAGCTGGTGTCATTGAGGAGTCTTCCTGACAAATAAAGATAAACGTTTGGCTGTTTTGATCGTTATATTTGAGCAAAAACTCAAGGTGAATCACGCTTCGATGCCGAATTTTACAGCTCGCCCACCTTTACGAAGGATATACAGTTATTTATGTAAGAAACAGCATCTGATAAATGTTCTAACATAAATAATAACTATTTCTGGGCGAGACACTGGTCTCAGTAAGATTGTTCTGGTGATTAAGTGATTTTGTTGCTTAAAGTGCATTGCTATCATCTGTGATGATGATGATAATGGTCCATCATCTTGAAAAGACCATTTCCTTACGGATACACGACAGTGCTTTTACTCTTTGTCTTCTGGGTGTCACAAAATAACGTCGACTTTGAAATATCATGAATCATAATTATGTACTTTCAGCGAATTTCATGGCCTTGGTGATAGAGTAAGAAGGAAGACATTTCCTCTAACCAAGGACAAGAAATATATCTTGATTACAGGACACTCATTTCATAGCAGATCAGAAAAATGTTATTACAAACGAGTAGGGTTATAGCTGAACTTTAGTTCCTTTACATCTAACTCACGTGGTATAGATATTCTCTTGAACAATAATAATTTAGACTACAAAGTATACAAGGAAAAGGGAGAACTTAAATGGAAATGTCTTGCTCTTAACACTGACGGTTCCAGGACAATGCTTGTTTTCTCTTTTTGGCCCAAACCGAGATAACACAGAATTCTATAATCTAATTTCAGATATATTTGATATTTTTTGGAATTATAATATAATCGTATGCGGGGATTTTTAAGTTAGTTCTGAACCCAGACTAGGATTATCATGATTATCACACCAATATAAATAATGGCGCTGCTAGGTATAAGGTTTGTAGAAATTCATAGTCTGATGGACACTTTCATAGAACAACAGTTATATCTTTAATGTTAATGAAATTTAAAAGAGGTAGGTGTTTTTGAAACTGAATGATTACTACATGAACCTGCGTACTTGGATATAATGAAACATAGTATTGAGAGTATCAATTATCTGCTTACAAAAATGCAGGATACTGTTGTTGTAACGAAACAGGAAGATGTACATGTACTAGATGAAGTATGGTTATTTCATGAAGAATTATATGACACCGAGTCAAACAGTCTGGAAAGTAAAATGACTTTAGAAGAAGATAGACATATGGAAAATATGAAAATAACAAGACCGCAGGATCTGATGGTTCTTATGCAGAATTTTTTTTTTTATAAAATTTTGGAAATGCATGAGAACAAGTTGTAATCAGAACTGTTCCGTTTAACACCTTAGTATAAATAATATACCGTCCTCACAGACAAGCGGATATCAAACTAAATTGTCCAATGACCTAAAATAATGGTTTATTATTCTGAAAGAAGGGACTCTTAAACCTTTATTAGTTGTTCTAACATAAATTAAATTGTTCTTGACCGTGCTATACTACCTTTAATCTTCCTTAGCTGTATAGACTCTAATTACTTTCCTTTATCACACCATTCGTCCTGGTCTGAATTGGCATTAGCTCTCAAAATTGCGATTGATTTCTTAACATCTTCTCTCAGATTCTGTTGCTTTTCCCTATAAGATACATAATCGTTGATTTCCATTAGTGAGGTCTCTTAAAAGAATCGATTATTAACAAAAACCTGAATATCCCTATTGGCAATAAGTGGCACAGAGTTAAATCTATCAACAGGCAGATAATTGATACTCTAAATAGTATGGTTTATTATATCCAAGTACACAGGTTCATGTAGTAATCATTCAGTTTCAGAAACACCTACCTCTTTTACATTTCATTCACTTTAAAGTATAGCTATAGCTGAATGATTAGATCTATAGCTTGGTTAATACTTGACTTGTTTAGAGGAAAGGTTTTACGAAAACATGAAAAAGTCTAACCTGGTCTGTTTTATTGGATTACGTCTAGGCCGCCTACTATTCGGATGTTGTTCTCTGAAAATGTCAATCAGACTATGAATTTCAATGAGGTCTACAAACCTTATACCTAGCAGCGCCATTATTTATGTTGGTGTGATAATCATCATAATCCAAGTCTGGATTAAGAACTAACTTAAAATCCCCGCATATGATTATTTTATCATTCCCACAAATATCAAAGATATGTGAAATTAGGTTACGGAAGTCAGGATAATCTGGGTTTGGGCCACAAATAGAAAACAAGCATTGTCCTGGAACCGTCAATGTTAAAATGACATTTCCATTTAAGTCCTCCCCTTTCTTTGTATACTTTTCAGTTAAAACTATTATTGTTTAAGAGAATATATGCACCACGTGAGTTAGATGTATGAAATGAGTGTCCTGTAATCATAAGATATTATATTAACTTCCTTGTCCTTGGTAAGAGAAATGTCTTTCTTCTAACAGTATCCCCAAGGCCCTGAAATTCGCCAAAAATTACATACTCACCCAGAAATAGTTATAATTGATGTTAGAACATTTATCAGATGCTGTTTCTTACATAAATAACTGTATATCCTTCGTAAAGGTGGGCGAGCTGTAAATCTCGGCATCGAAGCGTGATTCGCCTTGAGGTTTTGCTCATATTAAACGATCAAAACAGCCAAACGTTTATCTTTATTGTCAGAGAGACTCCCTAACGACACCGGCTTGTTTACGCTACCAGCCCTATAATATTGACAAAAAACAAAGGGAAATTATTCTTTTAACGTTACGTATTGGACCCCCAAAATTTCAGCAGAAATATTACGGATTGGTTCCAAATGATGACTGAAATCGAGATTCTGGTGAGATGGTTTATACAGTGGTTTTGGTAGCTTAGTGTACTGCTTTCTTCTGTGTTCAGACGGTCTGTCATCTGGGAAAGACCATTTCTTAACGGGTACACGACAGCGAAAGAGAGAAAATTATTATTAATTTTTTGTATCATAAAACAACAGCATGTTCTTGTTTTGAAATGATAATTCTTATTCTTTAGTTGACGATATAGCATCTTCAACATTGATACCGAGAGTTATCTGCCTTTGTATGCATTACCGTTAACGTCTAATTACATTAAATCGTACGATCACTGACAAAGCAGGACATTGCCTTGTGGTAAGAACAAGCTTTAATTAACGGGGGGAAATTTAAAGAATATTAAACAATTACACCAATGCAGAAAGACCATTCAAAACATTTTTTACAGCAGAGTGTCGATTTTCATGTAAAAATTTTGTAAACATTTCGATAATTTGAAAAATTCATGTACACAAAAACGCTTGATTTTTTTTCATATGTAAGAGTATTAAATGTTATATGTTATGAAATATTATTGGAAATAAAAAGTACTGGCGATGATTATCACGTTAAACATACCAACAAATGAGATGGTAACATTTAACAGTTTCACTGAATACCACATGAGTAACACACACATGTTCAGGTTGGTATCAGACATTTGGTAATCAAAAAAATAATGCTAATTAAGTGCAATTTATTAACTTCCCCCTCCCAAATAATTGAATATAATGAGGATTTGAAGGTAAATTTATTTACAAGTAATGGTAATTTAATTAAAAATGAAATGCCCAATTGCATTTCAAATACTTAGATTATTTTCTTCGAAGATTGTCCCCTTGGATTTTGAAAGTTATATCAACAAACAGTAAAATTTATATTAAAGACTATATTGACCGTGCAAAATGATCGACATAGTGTAGCAGTATATTCTGCCATTTATATATATATATACATTTATATTAAAATGCTCTAGCCCTCAGTGTCTGCTGTATATATATTTTCAGTCTTAAGATACTTTACATTGACAAACGAGGAATTACTACGTATGGTAACATCTTGGCCTGCTGAGATGTAAAGCATCTGAAAATTGAAAATGAAAGCGACTATGCTTTACAAACCGGTTTTTTTTTTAAAAATGTAATAGTTTATATAGAAATATGTATTTATGTGTATTTGCATATGTATATGAGTTGGATATTCAATACAGTGTTTTTATTGATTTGGAAAAAAAAGGGTTTGTCGCAGGTATAGTTGTAATTTTTACCTAAAGTAAGTTAAATATCGGTAAAGTAAGTTAAATATTGGTAAAGTAAGTTAAATATTGGTAAAGTAAGTTAAATATCGGTAAAACAAGTTAAATATTGGTAAAGTAAGTTAAATATCAGTAGAGTAAGTTAACAATTTAAAGGAAGTTAATTATCGTTAATTATCGGTAAGGTAAGTTAACTATCGGTAAAGTAGGTTAACTATCGGTAAGAAGACATTAAAACCACTTTGAAAACAAAATATAAATTCAAACTACCGTGCCAGGTAGACTAGGCGAAGCGCTTCGGTTACATTGTCGATCTACTGGGTTACCTAGTGTATGGATTGGATACATTATCGATCTACTGGGTTACATAGTGTACTGATTGGATACATTATCCATCTACTGGGTTACCTAGTGTATAGATTGGATACATTATCGACCTACTGGGTTACCTAATGTATAGATTAGATACATTATCGATCTACTGGGTTATCTAGTGTACAAATTGGATACATTATCCATCTACTGGGTGACCTAGTGTACGAATTGGATACATTATCGAACTACTGGGTTACCTAGTGTACAGATTGGATACATTATCGATCTACTGGGTTACCTAGTGTACAGATTGGATACATTATCGAACTACTGGGTTACCTTGTGTACATATTGGATACATTATCGAATTACTGGGTTACCTAGTGTACAGATTGGATACATTATCGATCTACTGGGTTACCTAGTGTACAGATTGGATACATTATCGAACTACTGGGTTAACCTGTGTACGGATTTGATACATTATCGAACTACTGGGTTACCTAGTGTACAGATTGGATATATTATAGATCTACTGGGTTACCTAGTGTACAGATTGAATACATTATCGATCTACTGGGTCACCTAGTGTACAGATTGGATACATTATAGATCTACTGGGTTACCTAGTGTACAGATTTGATACATTACCTAACTACTGGGTTACCTAGTGTATAGATTTGATACATTACCTAACTATTGTGTTACCTAGTGTATCGATTGGATACATTATCGATCTACTTGGTTACCTAGTGTACATTGGATACTTTATCGATCTATTGGGTTACCTGGTGTATAGATTGGATACATTATCGAACTACTGGGTTACCTAGTGTACAGATTGGATACATTACCGATCTACTGGGTTACTTAGTGTATAGATTGGATACATTACCTAACTACTGGGTTACCTAGTGTATAGATTGGATACATTATCGAACTACTGGGTTACCTAGTGTACAGATTGGATACATTACCTAACTACTGGGTCACCTAGTGTACATATTGGATACATTACCTAACTACTGGGTTACCTAGTGTACAGATTGGATACATTACCTAACTACTGGGTTACCTAGTGTACAGATTGGATACATTATCGATCTACTGGATTACCTAGTGTACGGGTTGGATACATTATCGATCTACTGGGTTACCTAGTGTACAGATTGTATACATTATCGAACTACTGGGTTACCTAGTGTATAGATTGGATACATTACCTAACTACTGGGTTACCTAGTGTACAGATTGGATACATTATCGAACTACTGGGTTACCTAGTGTACATATTGGATACATTATCGAACTACTGGGTTACCTAGTGTACAGAATGGATACATTATCGAACTACTGGGTTGCCTAGTGTACAGATTGGATATATTATCGATCTACTGGGTTACCTAGTGTATAGATTGCATACATTATCGATCTATTGGGTTACCTAGTGTATAGATTGGATACGTTATCGATCTACTGGGTTACCTAGTGTACAGATTGGATACATTATCTAACTACTGAGTTACCTAGTGTACAGATTGGATACATTATCGATCTACTGGGTTACCTAGTGAACAGACTGGATGCATTATCGAACTACTGGGTCACCTAGTGTACGGGTTGGATACATTATCGAACTACTGGGTTACCTAGTGTACAGACTGGATACATTACCTTACTACTGGGTCACCTAGTGTACAGATTGAATACATTACAGGGGTGTACCTAACTACTGGGTTACCTAGTGTACAGATTAGATACATTATCGATCTACTGGGTTACCTAGTGTACAGATAGGATACATTACCTAACTACTGGGTTACCTAGTATATAGATTGGATACATTATCGATACCATTGGGCTATCTAGTTTGATAGACTGATTCATTATTTGGAGTAATTCTTTAGACTCATTGTTTACTATTAGTTGTACAATGGTCACTTAGCGATCGTATGACTATGTAATCTGTATTTGATTTACATCGCTATTGCTTTTATAAGAGATTCCTTTTATAAATACACTTCTGAAGCGGATTGAATTCACTGTATATAAAGTGTTAACGTTGAGGGAATCATTACCCACACTAGGTACAATTGTAGGCAGACACACGTGTGGATATTGTTGAGCACGATTACCGATTCATTTAGACGTTTCAGATGTTTTACATGACTTTTGGTGCAGTAAACAGGAGGTCGCGCGCTCTATTTCTTTATAAAACACATTTAACATAATTGATTCTTTTGACATACTCAGGCTATGGAGTACATCTACCGCATGCAGTGGCCAGGTAGTTTCGCCTGGTGATATTGCCATTTATATTGAGTGCAGTGGGTAGGCGGACCTCGCTCATCACTGCCCCGGTGTATGAGACGGGAGCACAGAGCCGTAGACGAACCTCAACTACGCTTGATGGCAAATTATTTCAATAACTAAATATCCTTTCTGGTGTCAATTTGGCTCCAGAATACATATCAATACAACAAGTATAAATGTACTTGCGAGTGTTAATAACTTATTTTAAAAACACATAATTTTGTTAATGATCTAATGCAGACGCATAATATAGCTAAAAGATATGACACCAATGTCAAACTTTTACAAATATTCTGAAAAAGACCAACAGAAGAAAACAGAAGAAACAAAAATCAAATAGGGAAATGATAAAGACTTCACGAGTTGGGGAAGCCAGACAACATCGGTCAATGTCCTTAAGTAAGTCTAAAGTTCATAGTTCACAGTAGGTGACGTCACCATCCTCTTGCTTCTAATGTCATTTGGTGATATAAAACATGGTTGACGTTGGCAATAATTAAACCTGGGGTTCTCGGATAAACATCTGAATCATTCCAGAAAGTAAATCAAACAATTTGATTGGACGAGAAAAATCATGTGGTCCTGTAGACAAACTTATACAATGAAAAGTCAATTGATGACGTTGCCCTTTTGTTTCATTTTTAGAGTTTATTGCCACATCCAGCGACACACTTTACAGATGTTGGCTGGATACATATTCATAGAAATTGATACTTGATCATGCATTAATATTTATATTTCCACTCAATTCAGACTCAATGAACCTACCAAGGTTAACTCGAGTCATTTTTCAATGAACTATATCAAGTCCGGCGTAGGAATGCATTTGTCGAGCTTGGACTATATTTTTTTAATTCCTTTTCAAAAGTGATCATATTTATATGAAATAAATTCCTTTAAAACTAATATTTGTTTAAAGTTCTGTGGTAGACTTGCACAAGTCCCTATTTGTCAAAGACAAAATATTGTACAAAATATCAAACAAATATAAATATAAGGATCGAATAAAGTTATTTTGAGGTGTATGGGGGTATAAACCTCCAAAGCAGTTCATAATAAATTTGTCTCAAGACCTATTGAGGTTTATACCCCCATACACCTCAACATAACATTATATAATCCTTAAATGACGACAGCACAGACAAGTAAATTGTCGATGTTTTCGAGGCATTCTGCGCCTTCATTAAGACACAAAATCACAAACGATCACATGCCTATAAACATATAAAATAAAACAGTTACACAAGTTTAGTTAATAACATAACTATATTGTTCGTTTTTATCGACTTAACTTACGTTACTGTGTGATGTTCTATTTCAGTATTTGAACGTTTTTAATTTACCCTTGTCTTGGATTGCAATACGACTGCGCCATTGAAACGTTATTTGACGAGACGAAATCGCGCGTGACGCGGTACATATAATACCTCATGGTGAAAAAAGTTTCCTGTGATACTTTAATCACGTGATTCCTATTACAAATATGGCCGCGAAATATTTTAATACTTTTGAGTTAAATTATAAAATGAGTGGATTGACCTGTTTATGTTTGTTGAAATGTATGCCCGTATGGTGAAGCATGTCGGAAAATGATCGATGTTTCCATATATGTGTGTTTTCTATCCGCACCACCATATGGAAAACATTCACTGAAGGGTTTTCCCCTCTGTTCACTTTGGCAGAAGTTCTGATATTAGTCGGCCCATGTCAGATTTTTAAAAGGCCGATAAATATCAGAAACCTTCTGACTAGGCGATTTAATGCCGTCGATCGTGAGTTCGAGGCCCGGCCAGGGTACGAATCATGAAATTGTCTTCCTTCGTCATTAGTGTTTATTGTCATTAGTGGTCATTAGTATTTCTATCAAGAGACACTCACATGAAAAGACGCAAATGTTAAATAGCTAATGAAAACAATTCTTGCAGACGTACAAACCAAACAACCCAAGATCCACCAGCTTACTGATAACGATAACCAATTTCCAAATTTTCCTCTGGAGTTGTCCTTATTTGTATGAGATGAATTCTCTTCTTTTCTATGTTACCGATACAAATTCAACCTTTCAAGCTTCACTTTCAACACCCGAAATTAAAATTCAACCTTTCAAGCTTCACTTTCAATATCCGAAATCAAAATCAGCCTTTCAAGCTTCACTTTCAACACCCGAAATCAAATTCAATCTTTCAAGCTTCACTTTCAACACCCGAAATCAAATTCAATCTTTCAAGCTTCACTTTCAACACCCGAAATCAAATTCAATCTTTCAAGCTTCACTTTCAACACCCGAAATCAAATTCAATCTTTCAAGCTTCACTTTCAACACCCGAAATCAAATTCAATCTTTCAAGCTTCACTTTCAACACCCGAAATCAAATTCAACCTTTCAAGCTTCACTTTCAACACCCGAAATCAAATTCAATCTTTCAAGCTTCACTTTCAACACCCGAAATCAAATTCAACCTTTCAAGCTTCACTTTCAATATCCGAAATCAAAATCAGCCTTTCAAGCTTTACTTTCAACACCCGAAATCAAATTCAATCTTTCAAGCTTCACTTTCAACACCCAAAATCAAATTCAATCTTCCAAGCTTCACTTTCAACACCCGAAATCAAATTCAATCTTTCAAGCTTCACTTTCAACACCCGAAATCAAATTCAATCTTTCAAGCTTCACTTTCAACACCTGTGAAGTTATCGAGGATAGATAACGATGTTTCATTGTATGCGCGAAATTTGTTCCGGACAGCATATACTTCTTGACCGAAAGTCACCTTGCATTGTTCAATAAATCTCAAATCAATAACACAACTGTACTTATGATAAATGATAATGTCGTACACTGTTTTGTTTACAAATATGCACGCAACAACTGGCTGCTCCGATTGTTGAACACCAATGTGTCGGCGAGGCAGTATTTGTTTTAAAGATTACATGATAATGTACATGTACATGTATTTGGTGAATTCGGGAAGTATTCGAGGACTGTCCGTACATATGAAGGTGCGCACTAGAAAAAGTCAGGTTTACAGTCTAATAGGGAGAGTAGGGGTGGACATGCAATGAAATATATATGAAACGCGTTCAATAATACCTTGATATGTTCTGCATTTCACATCTTATGGTATGGATCGCACTGTACTACCCAAGAGGTGATGCCTCTTGGCAATCGTTGTGCAATAATATAACCCCGGACACACGTACGGACACATTTAATGAGAACGGTCCCATTACACTCATAGAGTTTACATGTCCTGTGGTGGAATGTGTCCCATAACAGGGTCATGTCAAATGTACCTGATTATTACAACACGAACGGGGAAAACGAATGTCAATTCAATTGTTATCGTGCAGCATGATTCACATCAATGCTATATCATGGTTAGTAAACTAATTTGGCTAAGGTTGTCTCCCCTAGAATTTACCCTCTGACCTTTATCAGGGTATATTTAAACACGCATACAAATGCCAACTGTTAAATATATGTTCTGTAGTGAACAGTACAAACCAGATGGCTCGAATCTTATTGAAATATTTCTGTTTTAATTAACTGGGTACATGTACCTTGGCGCCCCCAATCTCGGTAGAGTGCCAACGTTCCGGACACCTGGGCTGCTTATTATCTCCCATTTCTGTATTAGAATCACCTTCAGTGGCACCTCAATGCCAGTACAGATATCTTGAAGGTCGAATAGGCTTTAATTGCATCTACGGCTTACATCACACTTGAGTCTCCTATTGTTAGTAACACGGGCACTTCTTACCTTAAGTATGTGCTTGACCCGGGGCGAAGGCTTCTTATTCAACAGCAAATCTACTGATATTGTTTTTAAAGCGATTCGTATGTAACGAGCTAAAACTATCTACCAAACGTATTGCAGTACTTCAGTAAAGGTTTTTTCCCCCGTCAGTGGCGTTATCGTACATGTATATCCGTTTCATGCATGTTTAACAAACAGGTTTGACTGACTAAGGTGTCATCCTCCGTCGTGGAACATACACGTACCTCCTACAGGAAAAACAGTGACGATAATACGTGGAATATTGCATGTCGAATTCAAATGCTGATAATTCATTTTATTAAATTTTAACTAAAATCAATTTCATAAGAAGTATTTCCTCTTTCGTTTTCATTTAAATTGGTTTTGTTTGTTCATTTCGTGTAGATGCTTGTTTTTGTTTTTGACGAACCACTGTTTTATAAACTAATTGTATTTAAACTGCGTTAACTTGTAACGTTGTAAATGTCTTGAACAGACAGATTAACCCTCGCAATGGTAATTTTATCCTCAGAAACCTCTGTTATGGGTTTCTATTGCTTGGACTTCAATAGGTAAGTCTTCAATGCACCAAATGACTTGATTTTGCAATATAAGTGACAACGTAGTATAAAGTGGTGTACTAAAATATACAATATAACCGACAACGCAGTATAAACTGGTGTACTAAAATCAAATAGATGTTTCACTATCTGGTGTATCTAAGGATTGTGTTTAGACAACGATACTTTATCACATGTAAAATGGAACATCTACAAAATGTATGGACCATGATTCTCGGTGACACGTTATGTTATCTCTATGGATGTCACTAATATGTTTCACTAATAGTAATTTATTTTCCGTGTATCTATTTGGTAGTTGTTAATACTGTCGTAAAGCACAGGTCTATGTCCTTGTTGGTTTGTCCGACAAACAGATCTCTGTCCTTGTTGGTTTGTCCGACAAACAGGTCTATGTCCTTGTTGGTTTGTCCGACAAACAGATCTCTGTACTTGTTGGCATAAAAGGAACCACGGACCTGTAAATAGAATGTTTACAAATTTTACCAATTTGAACTTTTTTTTTTTATATGGGGGCCACCATCTTGTATTGAATTCAGCCCCAAAAATTCATCTAAATTTACATCAAAATACACACTTGCATGTAATTACTGTAACTCCCCCTGACAAAAACAGGCTAGGAAATTTGTTTTTCTTTATATTTTACATCTAAATGTATTGCCCAGCCCACACATAAAACTCCTATCAGTAGGCCCCGATACATTCACCTTCATATTAGATCTTCTGCCCAAACGGGGAAAACCCACAATCTATTTTTGATTTGGTTCCGTGATCCCTAAAGTGTAAATATTTTGTATATCGATATACTCATTGCAGATTTTACGTTTACGACCGATAAGGACTTTTGAATTAGAATAATAGATTTTGATCAAAAGAAACCAGAATGATACGTCGTATTGAATACATAAAGTCAGCACTGATGTGATTTTTGCTTGACTGACCGAGGATCACAAGGAAGGACTCCTTAGTATTGAGTTATATGATGCCGGTCACAAAAATAAGCCAAGCATTCCTTGCCTTGAGTATAAAATTGTCTACACAATGAGTCTTTAGGTTTTACAAAAGTGTAAGCCTGGCTTTTAGTAATAAAAATACATCAATTATTATGAATTTGCATGGAAACACATTTGGCCCCTAGCATCATTGACGAATCTTAGAAAGACGAAACGGCTGTATGACGTCACTGACATCACGAATGAGTCCTAACTAAGGAAACGGCTGTATGACGTCCCTAGCATCATTGACGAATCATAGGCAGACGAAACCGCTGCATGCTGCAATGTAATGTTCATTATTTGGCCTATATTGTATCTATAACTGAATACTTGTCTGAAGATGCAGTTCACATTGGGGACTTTCATACAATGGATTGCTGGGTTGTAACCTTTTTTTATAATACTTAATCCATCACGCTAATGGCATTACCTAGTTCGCCGGTGTGAAGTCTATCTGATGTATTTCACATGAGCATTAATACCGTGACATTCGTCTCGTTTGGGATTATTTAACGTCTTAGCACAATAATGTCATTAGAGGACTGCCATGAAGTAATAGGACCATTGATTGCTGCTCTTAAAGTGTCGTCACATTACGGTGCCATACCACCTGGATACGCTAGTTTGAAACTCCACTATTTTGTATGCAGTATTCTCACAAACAGGAATACAGAAGCAATGTATACTTAATAGTATTGAGTCCGATTTAAAGGTGAAATAATAAACTATTTATCTAAACATTAGAATTTCTACAGACTGATTGCTGTAATTTAATCATAGAACTATTGCGACGAGGTATTTCCCCACATTTAACCTCGCCACATCTTATCATTAATTAGTTTAACTTATCAACAAGAAATCCGAGAAGAATGTTTGAATGGAAAAAGAAAAACTATTTTGACCAATCGAGTTTACGAAATAATATTACGATATTTTAGAATGTAGTAATAGTGTAACCGAAAGATCCCTAGGGAATCATTCTGTCGTCTAAAAAAACACATCCTCGTCAGATTCTAGTTGATCATGACCTCTCCCGGATGGAACATTTATGGGACAAGTCTGACAGAAGGATAAGAACACTTCAATCAACATCGCTCAGCTGATGTTGGAGCTGGATCAGAAATGGAGTCGTATACAAATGAGTCAATGTAACTACTGGAACTCAAGCGGGTGAGGGGTAGGGGCAGGTAGGTATTGATATGCCACGATTAAGAACGCTATGCATTTGGAGAGTGGTACCCGTAGATTAAGAACGCTATGCATTTTGAGGGGGTACCCGTAGATTAAGAACGCTAATCATTTTGAGGGGTTACACGTAGATTAAGAACGCTAATCATTTTGAGGGGGTACCCGTAGATTAAGAACGCTAATCATTTTGAGGGGGTACCCGTAGATTAAGAACGCTAATCATTTTGAGGGGGTATCCGTAGATTAAGAACGCTAATCATTTTGAGGGGGTACCCGTAGATTAAGAACGCTAATCATTTTGAGGGGGTACCCGTAGATTAAGAACGCTATGCATTTTGAGGGGGTACCCGTAGATTAAGAACGCTAATCATTTTGAGGGGGTACCCGTAGATTAAGAACGCTAATCATTTTGAGGGGTTACACGTATATTAAGAACGCTAATCATTTTGAGGGGGTACCCGTGGATTAAGAACGCTAATAATTTTGAGAGGGGTACCCGTAGATTAGGCTAACATTTGACGAGGGTACTAAACGTTCATGGATGGAATTTCCAGACGACAGAGGGGTTCCCAATCTTTTTAATACTCTATAATTTTATTTTATGTTTTTATTAACAGTAGCAAATCGGGCTATTTCTAATTGTATGTCTCTTCCCTTTCAGTATATGAAAATTGGGAAAGTTCCTTTAGATGCTTCTCGGAGAAAAAACGATTATATCTTCGGAGGGCGATTTGACCAGTTGATGTTGGTGTGTTAAAATATCTGTCTGTGATCTTCATTTTATCTTCCATGCATGTATCCCTCTCAATTCTGTGTTTTATGTTCTTTTCTTGGCTCGCTCATGTCAGGATGAGACGAACTTGATTCTATAAATGTATTAATTGTTTTGTTTTGTATTATCAACATCCTATCGACAGCAAATGTCATTTAAGGACGGCCTCCCCTGTGTATCATTTAACATCCTATCGACAGCAAATGTCATTTAAGGACGGCCTCCCCTGTGTATCATTTATCATCCTATCGACAACTAATGTCATTTAAGGACGGCCTCCCCTGTGTATCATTTAACATCCTATCGACAGCTAATGTCAGTTAAGGACGGCCTCCCCTGTGTATCATTTAACATCCTATCTACAACTAATGTCAGTTAAGGACGGCTTCCCCTGTGTATCATTTAACATCCTATCGACAGCAAATGTCATTCGAGGACGGCCTCCCCTGTGTATCATTTAACATCCTATCGACAGCAAATGTCATTTAAGGACGGCCTCCCCTGTGTATCATTTAACATCCTATCGACAACTAATGCCATTTAAGGACGGCCTCCCCTGTGTATCATTTAACATCCTATCGACAGCAAATGTCATTCGAGGACGGCCTCCCCTGTGTATCATTTAACATCCTATCGACAGCAAATGTCATTTAAGGACGGCCTCCCCTGTGTATCATTTAACATCCTATCGACAGCTAATGTCAGTTAGGGACGGCCTCCTCTGTGTATCATTTAACATCCTATCGACAACTAATGTCAGTTAAGGACGGCCTCCCCTGTGTATCATTTATCATCCTATCGACAACTAATGTCATTTAAGGACGGCCTCCCCTGTGTATCATTTAACATCCTATCGACAGCAAATGCCATTCGAGGACGGCCTCCCCTGTGTATCATTTAACATCCTATCGACAGCTAATGTCAGTTAAGGACGGCCTCCCCTGTGTATCATTTAACATCCTATCTACAACTAATGTCAGTTAAGGACGGCCTCCCCTGTGTATCATTTAACATCATATCGACAACTAATGTCATTTAAGGACGGCCTCGTCTGTATGCAAGATACATGCGTGTGGTGAATTTCGGGAGGCTGGGGTATATATTCGTGTTTGTCTCCTTGTGATAGCATGCAACAGTGCTACATAGACACGAAGCTGGACACCCTACCCGGTCAGATTATATACCGACAATGGACGAACCAGATGCCCTAATCCCTAAACTGTTGAGGGCTAATCAAAAGTAGCAACTTTCATTTTTACATATTTTGGTATGTCTCGGCCAGAACCCAACGCCTTCCCCACAATGACCAACCCAAAACTAAAGGCCAAAACATAAGGCAGTTTCTAGGGAGGCATTAGGACAAATAACGTCGCTAGAAAGGCCTGACAAGATAAAATCCCAAATTTACTCGTATCTTACAATCATGCAATGGGGTAAAATTCTTACGCCTCAGATGTAGGGCAGATACATGTATTTGTCGCTTTTCTATGTTTGATATCCCCCTTCCAGACGTTAGTAGTTCCGCCATTTATGGACACCTCTAGGGAATGTACTATATTTGCTAAAAGGATGTGAAGCAATGTCAAACCCTTCATGGGTGTTTCCTTTGCAATTGTCGGAAAGATGACTATTACATGGACGTAAACCCTGGAAAGCAAAACACTTGGTGAGGTTGTTTTTATCAAAATTGTTATATATACCATTGATTAAAGAGAGAAAACCCTTACAGAAATATATAACTACTACAACCTTATAATTATGTACAAAGACTTTTCTGGAATGTTCTGGAAGAGAACGCGACAATTGGTTGTTTACAACAACTTTATTAGAAAATTACAGAAAAGAAAGGGTTGGAGAATGTATTTGAAAGATTTGGCAATATAGTATAGATACCACGAGATACAAATTGTTATTCAGAACTTGTTTACAATTGTCAAGGAGAGCTATATGAAATCTGTTGGATTGTTAATTGCCTGATACTGAGAACTGATTTATAAGGGTTCAGGAGGGCTTTATGAATTCTATTGGATAATTAATTGCCTTAAACTGTGAATTATTGGATTCAAAAACATTCTTTATTCTGGAAAAACGGACAGCTGTTTTAAGAAAAGTAATTAACAGACTTGATTAAAAACATCACATGTACACCACTCTCATTTTAATTGCGGATTGGCTTTGTAACTTGCATAGTTTTGTATACATCAATAATTAATTTTTCTTTGTTTTCATGGTAAATACTCAAATGTGATTGGTCGAAAAATTCTTTTCATTCTTCTATGAAAGAAATTCCGAGAATGGCGCGAAAAATGTGACGTCACAATACGACAATTGACGTTGCGTATTGATTTGAGAAAAAGAATCCCAAATAAAACCAGTAAAATTGTACATAAAACATGTTTTGAATTAGAAAAAGACAATTCATGAAAAGAATTTTTTTGCAAACTTTGTAAGAATCCGCTACGCGGATTCATACAGTTTGCAAAAAAAATTCTTTTCATATCCGGATGAAAATAAAAAAAATCAACCTCAATGCTTAATTAAATTGTGTTTTGAACTCAGCTGCTTGTTTTCATCTTTCTGTTATTATCACGTAACAGAAAATATTAAAAGGATTGTCGTTAGCGCCATAAAAAGATGAGTGAAACTGTGAAATATTTACACGGGAGGTATATACAACAGCTGCCTCATTAGGGACGCCTACTAACTAATTAACACGCTGAAGATCAAGGCTTTAGTACAGCTTGTAAAAGGCATGGTAAAAGTGTAGGGCTATTTGATTCATTTAGGGTACCTTCCTCATAATAGGCATAGAAAGGCACATTTTTAGTTTAGATAGACCCTAGACTCAAATGTGAAAAGGGAGAGATATCATATGAAGATATCAAGGAAGATAAAGGTAGTTTAGAAGTGGAGATATCAGAATTCAAAATGTAACACGCAGATTTAAGACATATTTCAAGAAAATAATTCTTGAATGGTTCCGTCTTTGAATCTATAGCATTTATTTCATTATTACCTCTATAAACTGAAGCAATTCTGGCCGATGGACTATAATTATTTGAGTACGTACCTAAACAGGTCACACATGTCTGTAAATACACCTAATTTATTAGACACGGAAATAAAAACAGACACAATGTAATTTGCACTTTAAATGATTGTCGAGCTCCTTGGGGTACCTGCTATTCAATGAGGTTTCGTCTACAACCATAAACAATGGTAATCTGAGCGTTGTGTGGATAATGTAGACCAGGTTTTGGGCAATGTCGGTAGTGTGAAACACCCGACATACTTATTAAATCTTACAATCCGGGACCAGATATTATCAGGACAACCTTGTCAGAAAACAGTAGCATTAAGTCGGTGCTCAGCCATGCTCAAGACTTTGGCGATCGCTATTAGACAAATGATAATTTATCTGCTAAATTTACATACCTTCCTAACAAAGCTATACAATAAACGCTAAATCATGTACAGGGGGAAGGTTATGTGTTGTCATTATTTAAATGTCTGTATTCAATGTCTAATTGAATTTTGAGTTTCAGCACCCGTCAATTATATCAACGGGCTTGCATTCCACATCTTATATATTTTGTATACACTGGCTCAGTTTACATACACAGCGCGAGGCTTTCACCAGAAATGTTCAAATTAATAATATTACTACTCCTGTCTTTTTGGTTTGGTTTAGTTTTGTTTTATGTCCTATCAACAGCTAAGGTCATTTAAGGACGGCCTCCCGTGCGTGCGACATGCATGCGTGTGGTGAGTGCGTATGTGTGTTTTGGGAGGCTGCGATATGTTCGTGTTAAGTCTCCTTGTGATGGGCCGGAACTTTTGCCGATTTATAGTGCTACCTCACTGAAGTACACCCAGCCTTTGGCCTTATGCGTTTATATCTTCTCTCACCCTCTCATATAATCAGTACCTGCCTTACTAGTAACCTTACGTGGTTATATATCTCATCCTCTCATACTCTCTCATCCTGGGGTACCAGTAACCTTGCATGTGATTATATCTCTCATCCTTTTATATTTCTCTTCCCCTGCCGTACTAGTCACCTTGTGTAGTTATACATCTCACCCTCTCATACTCTCTCATCCTGGGGTACCAGTAACCTTATGTGATTATATCTCTCATCCTTTTATATTTCTCTTCCCCTGCCGTACTAGTCACCTTGTGTAGTTATACATCTCACCCTCTCATACTCTCTCATCCTGGGGTACCAGTAACCTTATGTGATTATATCTCTCATCCTTTTATATTTCTCTTCCCCTGCCGTACTAGTCACCTTGTGTAGTTATATCTCTCACCCGCTCATACACCCCTTCATCTGTTGTACCAGTAACCTTATGTGGTTACATATCTCATCCTTTCATACTTTCCTCCCCGTCGTACCAGTAACCTTATATGTTTGTATCACTCTTATTCTCTTCCGTTAATCTCCTCCCGTCGTACCAAAAGTCTTATGTGGCTACATAGCTCTCATTCTCCCTTCCTTTTTCGTACGGTAAGTGACCTTTTTCTGGCTACATAACTCTCCCTCTCTCCCTCTTCCTTTATCGTACGGTAAGTGACCTTTTTCTGGCTACATAACTCTCCCTCTCTCCCTCTTCCTTTATCGTACGGTAAGTGACCTTTTTCTGGCTACATAACTCTCCCTCTTCTTTTTTAGTATGGTCAGTGACCTTTGTATGGTCAGTGACCTTTTTCTGGCTACATAACTCTCCCTCTCTTCCTCTTTCTTTTTTAGTACGGTAAGTGACCTTTTCTGGCTACATAACTCTCCCTCTCTCCCTCTTCCTTTATCGTACGGTAAGTGACCTTTTTCTGGCTACATAACTCTCCCTCTCTCCCTCTTCCTTTATCGTACGGTAAGTGACCTTTTTTCAGACTACATAACTCTTCCTCTTTCTTTTTCGTACGGTAAGTGACCTTTTTCTGGCTACATAACTCTCCCTCTCTCCCTCTTCCTTTTTCGTACGGTAAGTGACCTTTTTCTGGCTACATAACTCTCCCTCTCTCCCTCTTCCTTTTTTCTTACGGTAAGTGACCTTTTTCTGGCTACATAACTCTCCCTCTTCCTTTATCGTACGGTAAGTGACCTTTTTCTTGCTACAAAATTCTCACTCTCAGTCTTCCTTTTTTCAACGGTCAATGGCCTTGTATGACTACGTAACTCCTTTATCTACTGATTATATTGCACAGTGACCTTATATGCCTTCATCCCTTCCCTTCTACTATCGTACAATTGTTCTTGTGTGCCTCAATCACTCTCAGATTTTTCTCCTCTGGTACAGATGACTCTATGTCCTGACTTGTACCCAAAAACCAAAAGACAAAGTTTCTTTTTAATGAAGGTATTGAAACCTTCATGTGATGCCTGATGTAGACCCTATTATCATGCGGTCGGTTTGTTTTACGAGATCATTATATAGATATCGACAAAGTGATGAGCACATTTAAGTACAAATTATTGGTGTTAGACCGCCCCTGCCTGGTACTAAGTGGTCCACGCCTGTCATAACTCACTGCGCTGCTGGTAAGATATGTAACCCGCCAACATCAGCAACAAACAACGTGTTGTCTTTTAGTAATTGAATTATGTCAGACTACCATCTCAAACAAATTAAACAGGTGTTTCTATCATGATAGACCGAGAAGATACAGTGGTGTGTGTCGACTGGTACACAGGTAGACTTACAAATCATGACGCCTCTACCCTGTTCCTTAGCATGCCTACTACACAATACGCCTTCAATTGATAAATATTATGACATTATTGCAATTATCAGGTCATTATCCCCCTCTTCAGTTTGTTGACAATTCCAAAGACCTTAATTTTCTTGTTTTGACTCCTGTAGCACCACTGATGAATCCTACAGGATAAACTTCTATATTCATAATTCGACATTCGTTGTATCTACATGTATTGCCAAATTGATATTTTAGGGTGAATTAACTTAATCATTCTAAACTCAACTTAGAAATGTCTTTTTGAAGGAACAAACTTTTTTTTTTATTTTAGAGTTAGAGCATACGGTTAAAGTTTCCATGGTTATCTTAGCTGGTGTGGAAAGGATATTTTTGTGTAAATGTAAACGTGCTTTTTTGAGAATTGCGTTCTGCTCTAAATACGCCCCCTATCCAACCTCAAACAGGTTCCAAGATAGTTATGTAATATTTGGATAAGTGATATGTGAGAACAGTTAGATAGGAACTGTAGAGCTTCCACTATCATACAACTTGGAATCAGTTTGGGAGTTCTCCATGCGATACGACCTATGTACCTAGCGAGCCGTAGCCATGGCTGGGCGGGTGCCAGTGTGGAGGTCCATGGGTGTATCGGATGGGGTCGAGCCGTAGGACGGGTCACATACCGTGTATACCACAAAAACAATAGATCCTCTGCTATCACGATTACAGTATATCACATGTACTGACCGCTTGAACCCACAGGAATATAGTACTGCCTGTCCTCTCAAGGCCGGTAAAGGTTACACCAATTAAAACTTCTCCGATTTATTTTGATATCTTAATATACGGTTATTATACACTCTAGTTATCGTTCTCTGTTCCTACTACAGGATACATACATTGCTGTAATCTGAAAACTGTCCCAGAAATGGTTCACAACGTCGTCTGACCGATTAAATAACGCATCATTTCAAGGGAGCTATGTTTACTTACAATTTACATCTATTCGAGTGTCTTGTAAATAGCTTAGGTAGGAAACTTATATTCAAAGTGAATCACATTACCCAGAAGTTAAACGGCATTTATCATTGATGCTTAGTGTAACAATTTACAACAGTTAAGTTATATATTTACATTTACTCCACAATTCCCCATTGACACAGTATTAAGAGGCAGTTGCCATCATACGCCTATAACACCCAGTGTCTCAGGCTATAACATCCAGTGGATGTAGGAATATACAGACAACTTTTTTGTGTAAACAAACTATATGGCCGCCAACAACTAGGTTTCGTTTGATGGAGATTTACACAAACACTATATTGTAGCTTATTAAAATTGCCATTAAACGTGTTTATTGTTTTTCAGTTGAAATCCCGAGCAATGTCTCCACTTCTAATCAAGTGACACTTCAAAATACCCCAGGTTACTGCGCGTTTTCCACTTTTAATTTCGTGCGTGTTCAATCTCCATAGCAAAACATGGCGGTCGACTGCATCATTTATGCTTTCCGCGAACATGACGTCACTGGGTTTCGTAGTTCAGAGGGAAATAGTTTTGCAATAGTTTATCAATTTAAAAATGTATTTTGTGTATGCTTAATGTCTATACAAAATCAAATGTTGAAAAGTGAAAATTGTTGGTTATTTAGCTAAATTTTCAAACATGTAAAACTAAGAAATAAAGGCGGTAATTTAGTTTGTTCATTTTGAAATTTTAAAAATAAATGTTGAAAAAAAAAAAAATGAAAAGTGTTGGTAATTAAGCTAAATTTTCAAACATGTAAAAATAAGAATATCAAAATTGTCGAAAATGGAAAGGAAATGTAAATATGAGTATTGAACAGTACTGTTAATTACTTAAACGACGACAGTCTTTAGAGACAATAGGATCACTTAGTGACGATCAGATACCTTCACTCTGAACCGTCTACACATTGCCTAATCCAAGTCTTAATGCGGATACTAATTATTTGAAATAAAAGTACTATGTTATGGAGAGAACTTTGATATAGGCTCAAGCCTGATGTTCAATCCAATTGTTTACCAATAAGATACGTGAAATGAAATGCGTTTAACGACCTCTCAACAACCAGGGTCATATGAGGACGGGTGTCAAAGAGGCACCCTCTAAAGTAAGATAATAAAGGACAGAAAACAGAACGGTGAGGGAAGAACGGTAACACTTTAAGTGTTGTAATGGGGCAGAACATCCATTTTGGTCTCTTAATGTCGCGTAAAATGATGACACGGAAGAAAATCTCCGATTCTACATTCTACTAAACGATCAACATGTACAGTTGGTACAGCGGGCTTAAGTCTAGGGCTCTTCAATGTGACCTTGACAGCCAGCAAACATTGGAGAGAAACCACCCCCCACCCTGCAAGGGAATGGAGGAATGGGAATTAGTCGGCCCTTACTAAGGAAAGAATAAAATAATATTTTTTACAGCCCTACAGCAGTGGGTGTTTTTAGTTGGGCGTAATAACAATGGAATCACTGTCATTATATAATCCCCGTGCTTACTTTATGCTATATCTGAGCTTGGATACAGTGGTATAGGTCACAATCGTGTTTTAGCTGTAGATTTTGTTGTTGTTTGCTACACGTGGAAGGAGGTGGTAAGTTTACCGTACCATGACCTTAAATACCCGGGACACAGCGGAATCATTAGGATCAATGTTGATGTATGTATTTGGGAGTTAGTTTGTTACTTTTGTAGGCAGTGTAAGCATTATATTGTCAGTCGTGTATTAGGATCAAATTAATTACACTGTATCAACCACAAAGGCAATCATAATAGTGAACGTCAATAATTAACCATTAATTTGTAAGTGATTGACACCAGTTAAATATTGACCCAGTAATATCGGACCAATCAGTCCTACATTTTTACACAAGGCATTAACTCGTAAATGTATTACTTATTTATAGGATATATATCTTATACCTACATTGACTGATGTTTCCCTGATCTAATGTTATACATAACAAAATATTGGTATTAATCTTACAAACGACGTACTAACTTCTGAGTTTTTTTCATTACAAGGAAATTATTTAAAATCACTTCAGTTTCTTTTGTTTTGACTATAAATAACGAACATCGTCTGTCGTCTACAATGTACATGCTTAGGGCGGATGCCATTATATTACACAAATCATTCTAAATTTGTCAACAGTTCATCCTGGTTTAATACATCTAACTCATTTTTTCTTATCATTTATATATTTGAACATGGCTTCTGTTTTGCAGATGAATAGGAAAATACTTTTGTCATGTTTGATTATTTTGTAACGTGGGAAGGGGCTTTTCCGTTTTGCTCAATTCTGCCGTGTAAATTGTATAAAATTGAAAATGATTGAGAAAATAAGAAATTGCGTGGAAGCGGAAACCGTATGTACGAGTTATGTAAATCGTACCCACGCGCCATGCTGTATTTGTGAATGGAATCGGGCTATTGATCAGATCACATTTAAGGAGGCATACGAGTTCAAAATAATTTAACAAATTGATGCACCTGATGACATTGATGGCAGGAGGGGCGACACAGGAAAGGCGATGTAATCCATTGACTCCACACTAAATTCCGCACCCCGACCGAGTTAAGTTAATATATTCTTTGCATGATTAAGCAGGATATTTGTCTTATTAAAATGGAGTGTAGCTTAGAATACGTTGTTTTTATGACCGTTCATAGACGTTTTACAAGAATGCAGGAAATGCGGATTGAAAATGCATTATAATTACTCCTTGTTCCCCTGCCAGCGTAATATGTCTATTATGATCATCACCCAGACACCATACACATACATATATATTTATGATTATCACCCAGACACCATACACATACGTATATATACTGATCATCACCCAGACACCATACACATACATTGTACGTATATATTGATCATCACCCAGACACCATACACATACGTATATATTGATTATCACCCAGACACCGTACACATACGTATATATTGATTATCACCCAGACACCATACACATACGTATATATTGATCATCACCCAGACACCGTACACATACGTATATATTGATTATCACCCAGACACCATACACATACGTATATATTTATGTTATCACCCAGACACCATACACATACGTATATATTGATTATCACCCAGACACCATACACATACGTATATATTGATTATCACCCAGACACCATACACATACGTATATATTGATTATCACCCAGACACCATACACATACGTATATATTTATGTTATCACCCAGACACCATACACATACATATATATTGATCATCACCCAGACACCATACACATACGTATATATTGATTATCACCCAGACACCATACACATACGTATATATTGATCATCACCTAGACACCATGCACATACGAATATATGTATGAATATCACCCAGACACCATACACATACGTATATATTGATCATCACCTAGCCACCATACACATACGTTGTTTTACTATGACAATGCCAAATATTGTTAAAACCCTCGATCGTCAGAAAAAAAGTTAACAATGAGGAGGATGCTACTTGGGTACGGCAGTGAAACACACCATCTGGTCACATTCTACTTGGGTGCGGCAGTGAAACACACCATCTGGTCACATTCTACTTGGGTACGGCAGTGAAACACACTATCTGGTCACATTCTACTTGGGTACGGCAGTGAAACACACTATCTGGTCACATTCTACTTGGGTACGGCAGTGAAACACACCATCTGGTCACATTCTACTTGGGTACGGCAGTGAAACACACCATCTGGTCACATTCTACTTGAGTACGACAGTGAAACACACCATCTTGTCACATTCTACTTGGGTACGGCAGTGAAACACACCATCTGGTCACATTCTACTTGGGTACGGCAGTGAAACACACCATCTGGTCACATTCTACTTGGGTGCGGCAGTGAAACACACCATCTGGTCACATTCTACTTGGGTACGGCAGTGAAACACCTCATCTGGTCACATTCTACTTGGGTACGGCAGTGAAACACACCATCTGGTCACATTCTATACGGGTACGGCAGTGAAACACACCATCTGGTCACATTCTACTTGGGTACGGCAGTGAAACACCTCATCTCGTCACATTCTATACGGGTACAGCAGTGAAACACACCATCTGGTCACATTCTACACGGGTACGGCAGTGAAACACACCATCTGGTCACATTCTACTTGGGTACGGCAGTGAAACACACCATCTGGTCACATTCTACTTGGGTACGGCAGTGAAACACACCATCTGGCCACATTCTACTCCGATACGGCAGTGAAACACACCATCTGGTCACATTCTGCAGATTCTGCAACCTTGACCCTCTGCGGGCATTCTTTTAAAATATTATTGACGATTGGGTGAGAAACCTTGACCCTTTGCGGGCCTGGCTTTTAAATCCTCATTGGCGATTCGGTCTGAAAAGTTGACCCTCTGCGGGCTGGGCTTTTAAAACATTATTGGCGATTGGGTCTGAAAACTTGACCCTCTGCGGGCTGGGCTTTTAAACCATTATTGGCAAGTTGGTCTGAAAACTTGATCGTCTGCGGGTTGGCTTTTAAAACATTATTTGCGATTGGGTGTGAAACCTTGACTCACTGCGGGCTGATATAATCGTTCACAACCTGAACCATGACGTTTGTACCTCACGTAACGATAAAGATGAGATCGGTAGAATCGTTCACAATTTGAACCATGACGCTTACACCCCGCGAAGTAACGGACATTGCACCGGTAGAAATGTTCACAATCTGAACCAGGACACTATTACCTCTTGTAAAAACAAACAGGAACTTTTCGATAAAAGATAAAGACTTTTTTACGTTTCGAGGAAGAAGTATAGTGGCAGCTGTCACCCATAAAACAATATGGGAGATCCAGGATAAGATAGATTATTAAAGTCCTGTTAATCATACCCAGTTGGACCCGAAGATCAGTGTCTTAAATGTGGATCCTCATACATTGACTTAATTTTACACATAGTGACGATTAGTGACATCACGCACAATATCAGATCTGACTATATTTTATCAATTCTAGACAAATATGGTGAAGAGCTTGGTGTGTAACTAAATAATCTGCTAAACGAGGAGTTATTGACGTGCCCCTAGGTAAAGATAATGTGCAATCTTCAGCCATCAAAGACACAAATGCATTTTACCTAGATAGTGCGAATTATGTCTTCAGGACAGCGAAATGCTAGTTCGTAAATACGTAAATGTTAGTCTAACATATATGATATTCATCTATTTGAATAGATATGTGTAATTTGTAAATATGATGAAGTAAAGTCTTTGCCAATTAAAGCTAATGTGACATATATTATGTGATATTTTTTCACTTTTTTTTTTTTTTTTAAAAAAAAAAATTGTTTCTTTTAACAAGAGGAAATAATTGGTTTATTTGCTTGCTTGCATGATTGATTACAAAGCCGATTCAATTCAATTCAATTTATTTATTCCAAATGCAACACAGCATATAGGATAACACAATATTCATATAATATGTATATATATTGCAACTTGAATGACAAGATGGCGGAGGACACAACACAAACAATATAATTACGACACATAATAATGAATTATATAATGATTTTGAAAACGTGTAACTGAACGTGTAACTGATGCATAACAATTCAGCATTTACGTACTGCATGCCTATGACGTCATGACAGTATGACGTCATAATTTAAACATGTACTATTCAATATAAGTAACATACTTTCTAAATTTACACAAGAACACTATATATGAAAACTGTGATCTTAATTTCCACAACACATTTAATTCAATTACGAGGAGAGTTTTTTCTTTCTGCAGTGTAACAAAAATTTACACAATCTATTCAAAGTTTTAACACTTTTACTGGAAAATAATTCTATCAGTTTATAAACACTTGGACGAGAATAATAATACTTTTTGATGTATGGTTTTCTTAATTCAGAATATGCAGGACAAAGAAGCACAAAATTACTTCGTCCTCGACGTCATTTTTGTCACAAACTGTGCAAATTCGTTGACTTCTAGCTATTTCATTTTAGCGCCCAGATTCAATATAAAGACTGTCCTTGCATACGGAATTGACTCAATAACTTTTTATATTTATAATCAATTGGCTTAATAAGATAAAATTGAGTATTGAAGGTATCCACAATATGTTTGTATAAATAACATTTCGACGATATATCAAACTCACTGCGTAATTCTTGAATAAATACATCATGAACACGTTGGACATATACTTGCATCAAATGATTTTCATTTAAAACGTATTGGCTGTTCTAAATATAACCAAAACTCAAACTACAAAGCTCATTTTTAATATGATAAACCCAATTACTTTTACAATTACGTTTTTTTGTTATTCATTTCGACAAGTGCACCATAATATGATTTTAAAACAAAATTATTGGTTTTTAGTAATTTCAGCCAATATTTCATTACTGCTATTTTAAGTTGCACATGCAATGAATATCTACCAGTTTCGAAGAAGACCATAGCAGAATTTACAGATTTCTTAACATTAAGCAAGTTTTTGAGGAAAAGAAGATGATTTTTTTAATTTGTGGTGATACAGCTTGTCCCCATACTTCACATCCGTAATTCAAGACACATGCAACATAAGTGTCAAATAAAGACATTTTCGTTTCAATATTAAGGGTGAAAACTTTTCTTTTTCTTTTTAAATGATAATATGCTTTTCTTTCTTGGCAAGCCAAAGTATCTAATGCTGCAGTGAATCTACCGTTAAACTCAAAAAATCAGGCCAAGGTAACAAAACTTATCGACAATTTCTATTGGGTTTCCATTAAAAGTCCAGTTTTCAGAGGGTAGCATTCTTTTTCTTTTCCTAAAAATAACAATTTTTGTTTTATCTGTGTTTATTTTTAAGTTCCATTTAAGAGTATAGGTCTGTAAACTGTCAAGCATATTTTGGAGGTCGGCCGTGTCCTCTGTAAACAAGACTGTATCGTCTGAGTACATTAACATAAAAAGGAATTTATAAAATCACTTTCCATATCGTTTACAAAAAGAGAATAGAGCATTGGAGATAAAGATTCTTCTTGCAATAATCCGACATGCAAATCGAACATGGCGGATAATTTATCAATTAGTTTAACACATGAACGTACATTATCGTAAATTGATTTAATAACATTCAGTAATCGCCCCTAATACCATTTCTCCAAAGTTTATACCATAATTTTTGATGATTAACACTATCGAAAGCTTACTGTAATCAATAAAAACACAATACAGTCTCTTGTTTTGTTCTATTGAATTAATTCTTAAACTTTGTAATGCAAAAATTGCGTCTCAAGTACCAAAACCAGACTTAAAACCAAACTGAGCATATGAAACAACATTTTCGCGAGTACTCCATTTTAACATACGCTTATTTAATAAGGACGTGAACAGCTTAGCTAAATGACTAATTAATGTAATTCCCCTATAGTTATTAACATTATTTCTATCACCCTTTTTATGCAAAGGTATGATTACACCCTGAGCCCATGACTCTGGAAAATATCCACTTTGCAACATAGTATTAAACAACTTCAATAGAATTGGCAAAAATACATCTTTATATTCAATGAAATACTCATTAAGCACCATATCTACACCCGCAGTTTTACCCTTCGGTAAATCCTTAATTACTTCCAGTAACTCATTATTATTAAAATCAACATCTAATTCAGGGTATACACATTCGGCACTTTTCATTATTTACAATATTACTGTTATTCACCTCACCCACCATTTCTTTAAAATAACTGAAAAAATCTGCTAATGAAATATCACCAGTCTTAGATACCTTACGATTTGAAAAATGGCGAAAAAATTCCTTTGGATTATTACGTTTTAATATATCGAGCATGTTTCCTTCCATTCTTAAATATTCACGTTTTAACTTCCTCTCACATACTTTATACTGTTTTTTAGCCTGTGCAAGATTTGTTCTCTTTGGATATGACCGATACATCCGAGACATAAGACAATATATTAACATAAGTAAAACGTCTCCCTGTGTTCCCGCTAACTACCCAGATATACCGTCTTATGTAGTCCGGAATGAATCCCCTTTGAATAATAATGCCGAATATAGCAACTTGATATATTTTCCTGTTACATGTTCATGAGTGCTGTGTCAGGTTATGATATCCCTATAAAGGTCAACATCGTGCTCATCAGATTTGGTTAAAACCTAGGTTAACTACGTCGTGAACGTAATCGTCAAACACGGTATAACATTTCTATAGATTCGTCCTGTAAACAAAAGATTAGATGTGCTACCTGATAATTCTGTGATCATCAATATGTAACAAAACTAAGGGCTGTCGCACTAATCCTAGGAACACGAAATCCAGCTGCGGCTGTAAAGTGTTCTTCTGTGAGATCATATTCCAGGCGTCACATGAGACCTACAGAGGTTCGATATTAAAGAGTCTGTTGGCATTATCACGATGTACGTGATAGATTTGTTGATATGTGGTAAAATAAAAAACAAATGGCGAATTCCTGTGTTTTGGATTAATCATCTGTGAGGTGTACAATAACGGGACCACTGACGAACTTTTTTCCAGTGTCACTAACTAAACAGGACTGGCCATAGTAGACTGTGGAAGAATATATTTTTACAGTGCAATCATACTGGAATTACACAATGATACACCCACCCGACTTATCTAACTATCTTCTCAGTCTGTACATGTATACATCATTAACTTGACAGTCTGTACAAGAATACTTCAGAAATGGCGAGGAAAATATTAGAAAGAGAAAGTCAAGTAGAAAAACAAAGGTCAAGATGTTGTAACATCTGTGCCTAGTACATCATACAAAATAAAACATTCTCTAAAGGGCTCTAACATTGGTAGTTAATTATATAGGCTGTCACAACATGTATAATTAATTATCGATAGCGGTAACATGTCATTTAGAGTCATCTTACCATCTGGATGGTAACACGTCATTACAGTCCTCTTACCATCTGGATGGTCACATGTCATTTACAAACCTCTTACCATCTGGATGGTAACATGTCATTTACAGTCCTCTTACCATCTGGATGGTAACATGTCATTACAGTCCTCTTACCATCTGGATGGTAACATGTCATTACAGTCCTCTTACCATCTGGATGGTCACATGTCATTTACAGTCCTCTTACCATCTGGATGGTAACATGTCATTTACAGTCCTACCACCATCTGGATGGTAACATGTCATTACAGACCTTTAACCATCTGGATGGTAACATGTCATTTACAGTCCTCTTACCATCTGGGTGATATGAAACTCGCATGCGATTGTCAAATTAGTCATCAAACGTTTACTTTTTGCATAAATGCTTTACCGTGGAAAGGAAGGATTTTGTGTCACCTAAACGTCACCTTGTAACATTATATTCAATACATATTAAAACCTATTCCTGTAGAGTGTCCTCCCTGGAATATGCGTTCGTTTGTCTAGTGTTACCAAGGTTGGTTCACCAAATTTATCAAGCAAACAATCTCTTAACATGAAACAGTTTTGAAAAATGTCACCATATCATGGATGTGTTCTACAAATTAAAAGACATTTCACAGTATGAATGTTTATTGTTGAAAGACGTTCAATCAACATATATCGAATCACAGTCGTATTCATTGTCGATGGACCTACAATAAACATATATCGAATCACAGTCGTATTTATTGGTGATGGACCTACAATAAACACACATCGAATCACAGTCGTATTTATTGGTGATGGACCTACAATAAACATATATCGAATCACAGTCGTATTTATTGGTGATGGACCTACAATAAACATATATCGAATCACAGTCGTATTTATTGGTGATGGACCTACAATAAACACACATCGAATCACAGTCGTGTTTATTGGTGATGGACCTACAATAAACACACATTGAATCACAGTCGTATTTATTGTCGATGGACCTACAATAAACATATATCGAATCACAGTCGTGTTTATTGGTGATGGACCTACAATAAACATATATCGAATCACAGTCGTGTTTATTGGTGATGGACCTACAATAAACACACATCGAATCACAGTCGTGTTTATTGGTGATGGACCTACAATAAACACACATCGAATCACAGTCGTGTTTATTGGTGATGGACCTACAATAAACATATATCGAATCACAGTCGTGTTTATTGTCGATGGACCTACAATAAACATATATCGAATCACAGTCGTATTTATTGGTGATGGACCTACAATCAATTTGTTAAATCATAGTCACAGTTACACACATTATAGATCTATATATCTATCTGATGAGCATTTTACTGATCTTGATAAAAAGAAGATGCTACAAGTCTTATATCATTCGTTAGACATCCGTTCATGAATAATTAAACAGCAATTAAAATGTTAAGCTGATTTCAACAATTTGTAGAAAATATATATAAGATATATGATACATATTTCATTTATTGAAGACAAATTTGATATCTGTCTTGTTTTTCTTTAAAGATGTTTTGTCCAAAAAAATACAACAGGGATACGCACCAAATAAAAATTCTCCAATGTAACTATGTCCCCCGACTCATGTGGTACCAATCTAAGCCAAGGAAAAGGTTCAGAATTCTTGGCCGTAAAATACACTTTTAGAATGAAACATACATTGAAAACTGTTTTTTTTTTTTTTTTTTTTTTTAAATCTAAGCTTCTTCAGAAAAATAGCGCAATAAATACAGACACAAAAATCATACATCAACATGAAATACATAACAATATCACTGGATATTGACATTAAATTCAATTAAAAAATCAACGGCATTTAGGGAGAAATTATTACAACTTTGTACACGCTTTGATTAAACATAATATTAATAAATTTAAGTAAGAAAATAGTGCAAAACGTTCAAAGGAAGCGATAGGTCTGATTTTGATACAATTTATCGTGGACGGTCTAACACATATCTAAATAGATATTTTTTTAGATATTAGAGTTTCTGCAACATTTTATGTCATTTATCTGATATTAAGTAGAAACTGTATTTTAAAACCTGCTCATTATACATAAATCGCAGATATATATGCAGATGAAAGATATGAATTCATGCTATGTACATATTAGTCTCAGGTTACAGTTTATCAGATTATTACATCTTGTATTTACGATACTATCGCATGTTTAATATTATAACACTGTTTTATTATTTATAGATTTGTCATTGACGGTGTACTTGAACCTATCCCACTGCGTCTAACTGAATTACATCGACACCCATCACAACACCACCTCCATGTGTACAATATACCATTATAGTAAATATATACATAGATTAGAATAACGCCCCTCGACCTACGTTAGGTTTCCCTAACATATACAAAGAATGTCTTTCATTATTAGTTTATATCGGGAAACTCGAGTTGTGTATTCATTTTCACGCCCCAAGATGGAGCAGGGAGTGACACTGGTTATCTGTACTACCGCCAGGGACTGGCTACGGGTGTCGCAGCTTCAGAACCAGGTACATCGGGAGCACGCCCAGACTGACCAGGATACCAATAGTCTCACAATTCCCAATGATCCCTCCATATTAGACTTTCTGGCGTATGATGTATTAGGTAGAGTTCTGAGTTAATTCCTACTTCTTCCTAAAGTACATTACGATTAAACATTATCGGCGTTTAAATGAAAACAACAGATACATTTCACTTTAAATTAGTCTCTAATTTAAAAGAACTGCAGATGTAATTCGAGTACTATTCACAAACACACGTACCTATTTAACGGATCAATTCGCTTTCTAGACCCACCCCTTTTGAAAGAGAAAGTATTTAAACAGACGGAGTGCCCGGTGAAATGTTGAGGATTAATTCAATACTAAGTGTATATGTAATATTAAACCACAATTCACTAATGTAGACAGGAGACTATGGAGGGATTGATTATCATACACTCCACTTATTGTTTGTTTGGGGAATGTTACTAACTGTTGAAGGATTGTACAGAAGACTTAATAGACCCTTGAAAACGTATTTAGTAATAGAATACATTGCATTCCGAATAAGGAATATAAAAATGCATCACACTGTTGTTTTCTCCAAGGACTCGTAAGTGATGGTAGGGTCATTCTAAAGGTGTTTCCTCTCAGTTCTCGTCAGTTATGTTAGGACAGCCTAAAGGTGTTTCCTCTCAGTTCTCGTCAGTTATGTTAGGGACATCCTAAAGGTGTTTCCTCTCAGTTCTCGTCAGTTATGTTAGAGACATCCTAAAGGTGTTTCCTCTCAGTTCTCGTCAGTTATGTTAGGTCATCCTAAAAGTGTTTCCTCTCAGTTCTCGTCAGTTATATTAGAGACATCCTAAAGGTGTTTCCTCTCAGTTCTCGTCAGTTATGTTAGGGACATCCTAAAGGTGTTTCCCCTCAGTTGTCGTCAGTTATATAAGGGTCATCCTAAAGGTGTTTCCTCTCAGTTCTCGTCAGTTATGTTAGAGACATCCTAAAGGTGTTTCCTCTCAGTTCTCGTCAGTTATGTTAGAGACATCCTAAAGGTGTTTCCTCTCAGTTCTCGTCAGTTATGTTAGGTCATCCTAAAAGTGTTTCCTCTCAGTTCTCGTCAGTTATATTAGAGACATCCTAAAGGTGTTTCCTCTCAGTTCTCGTCAGTTATGTTAGGGACATCCTAAAGGTGTTTCCCATCAGTTGTCGTCAGTTATATAAGGGTCATCCTAAAGGTGTTTCCTCTCAGTTCTCGTCAGTTATGTTAGGGACATCCTAAAGGTGTTTCCCCTCAGTTCTCGTCAGTTATGTTAGAGACATCCTAAAGGTGTTTCCTCTCAGTTCTCGTCAGTTATGTTAAGGACATCCTAAAGGTGTTTCCTCTCAGTTCTCGTCAGTTATGTTAGGGACATCCTAAAGGTATTTCCCCTCAGTTCTCGTCAGTTATGTTAGGGACATCCTAAAGGTGTTTCCTCTCAGTTCTCGTCAGTTATGTTAGGACATCCTAAAGGTGTTTCCTCTCAGTTCTCGTCAGTTATGTTAGGTCATCCTAAAGGTGTTTCCCCTCAGTTCTCGTCAGTTATGTTAGGGACATTCTAAAGATGTTTCCTCTCAGTTCTAGTCAGTTATGTTAGGACAGCCTAAAGGTGTTTCCTCTCAGTTCTCGTCAGTTATGTTAGGACAGCCTAAAGGTGTTTCCTCTCAGTTCTCGTCCGTTATGTTAGGGACATCCTAAAGGTGTTTCCCCTCAGTTCTCGTCAGTTATATTAGGTCATCCTCAAGGTGTTTCATCTCAGTTCTCGTCAGTTATGTTAGAGACATCCTAAAGGTGTTTCCTCTCAGTTCTCGTCAGTTATGTTAGGTCATTCTAAAGGTGTTTCCTCTCAGTTCTCGTCAGTTGTGTTAGGGACATCCTAAAGGTGTTTCTCTCAGTTCTCGTCAGTTATGTGAGGAACATCCTAAAGGTGTTTCCTCTCAGTTCTCGTCAGTTATGTTAGGGACATCCTAAAGGTGTTTCCTCTCAGTTCTCGTCAGTTATGTTAGGTCATCCTAAAGGTGTTTCCTCTCAGTTCTCGTCAGTTATGTTAGGGACATTCTAAAGGTGTTACCTCTCAGTTCTCGTCAGTTACGTTAGGTCATCCTAAAGGTGTTACCTCTCAGTTCTCGTCAGTTATGTTAGGTCATCCTAAAGGTGTTTCCTCTCAGTTCTCGTCAGTTATGTTAGGGACATCCTAAAGGTGTTTCCTCTCAGTTCTCGTCAGTTATGTTAGGGACATCCTAAAGGTGTTTCTCTCAGTTCTCGTCAGTTATGTTAGGGTCATCCTAAAGGTGTTTCCCCTCAGTTCTCGTCAGTTACGTTAGGTCATCCTAAAGGTGTTTCCTCTCAGTTCTCGTCAGTTATGTTAGGTCATCCTAAAGGTGTTTCCTCTCAGTTCTCGTCAGTTATGTTAGGGACATCCTAAAGGTGTTTCCTCTCATTTCTCGTCAGTTATGTTAGGGACATCCTAAAGGTGTTTCCTCTCAGTTCTCGTCAGTTATGTTAGGGACATACTAAAGGTGTTTCCCCTCAGTTCTCGTCAGTTATGTTAGGGACATCCTAAAGGTGTTTCCTCTCAGTTCTCGTCAGTTATGTTAGGGACATCCTAAAGGTGTTTCCTCTCAGTTCTCGTCAGTTATGTTAGGGACATCCTTAAGGTGTTTCCCCTCAGTTCTCGTCAGTTATGTTAGGGACAGCCTAAAGGTGTTTCCTCTCAGTTCTCGTCAGTTATGTTAGGTCATCCTAAAGGTGTTTCCTCTCAGTTCTCGTCAGTTATATTAGAGACATCCTAAAGGTGTTTCCCCTCAGTTCTCGTCAGTTATGTTAGGGACATCCTTAAGGTGTTTCCTCTCAGTTCTCGTCAGTTATATTAGAGACATCCTAAAGGTGTTTCCTCTCAGTTCTCGTCAGTTACGTTAGGTCATCCTAAAGGTGTTTCCTCTCAGTTCTCGTCAGTTATATTAGAGACATCCTAAAGGTGTTTCCTCTCAGTTCTCGTCAGTTACGTTAGGTCATCCTAAAGGTGTTTCCTCTCAGTTCTCGTCAGTTATGTTAGGTCATCCTAAAGGTGTTTCCTCTCAGTTCTCGTCAGTTATGTTAGGGACATACTAAAGGTGTTTCCCCTCAGTTCTCGTCAGTTATGTTAGGGACATCCTAAAGGTGTTTGCTCTCAGTTCTCGTCAGTTATGTTAGGTCATCCTAAAGGTGTTTCCTCTCAGTTCTCGTCAGTTATGTTAGGGACATCCTAAAGGTGTTTCCTCTCAGTTCTCGTCAGTTATGTTAGGGACATCCTTAAGGTGTTTCCCCTCAGTTCTCGTCAGTTATGTTAGGGACAGCCTAAAGGTGTTTCCTCTCAGTTCTCGTTAGTTATGTTAGGTCATCCTAAAGGTGTTTCCTCTCAGTTCTCGTCAGTTATATTAGTGACATCCTAAAGGTGTTTCCTCCCAGTTCTCGTCAGTTACGTTAGGTCATCCTAAAGGTGTTTCCTCTCAGTTCTCGTCAGTTATATTAGAGACATCCTAAAGGTGTTTCCTCTCAGTTCTCGTCAATTACGTTAGGTCATCCTAAAGGTGTTTCCTCTCAGTTCTCGTCAGTTACATTAGGTCATCCTAAAGGTATTTCCTCTCAGTTCTCGTCAGTTATGTTAGGTCATCCTAAAGGTGTTTCCTCTCAGTTCTCATCAGTTATGTTAGGTCATCCTAAAGGTGTTTCCTCTCAGTTCTCGTCAGTTATGTTAGGGACATACTAAAGGTGTTTCCCCTCAGTTCTCGTCAGTAATGTTAGGGACATCCTAAAGGTGTTTCCTCTCAGTTCTCGTCAGTTATGTTAGGGACATCCTAAAGGTGTTTCCTCTCAGTTCTCGTCAGTTATGTTAGGGACATCCTTAAGGTGTTTCCCCTCAGTTCTCGTCAGTTATGTTAGGGACAGCCTAAAGGTGTTTCCTCTCAGTTCTCGTCAGTTATGTTAGGTCATCCTAAAGGTGTTTCCTCTCAGTTCTCGTCAGTTATATTAGAGACATCCTAAAGGTGTTTCCCCTCAGTTCTCGTCAGTTATGTTAGGAACATCCTAAAGGTGTTTCCTCTCAGTTATCGTCAATTATATTAGAGACATCCTAAAGGTGTTTCCTCTCAGTTCTCGTCAGTTACGTTAGGTCATCCTAAAGGTGTTTCCTCTCAGTTCTCGTCAGTTATATTAGAGACATCCTAAAGGTGTTTCCTCTCAGTTCTCGTCAGTTATATTAGAGACATCCTAAAGGTGTTTCCTCTCAGTTCTCGTCAGTTACGTTAGGTCATCCTAAAGGTGTTTCCTCTCAGTTCTCGTCAGTTACGTTAGGTCATCCTAAAGGTGTTTCCTCTCAGTTCTCGTCAGTTATGTTAGGTCATCCTAAAGGTGTTTCTTCTCAGTTCTCGTCAGTTATGTTAGGGACATACTAAAGGTGTTTCCTCTCAGTTCTCGTCAGTTATGTTAGGTCATCCTAAAGGTGTTTCCTCTCAGTTCTCGTCAGTTATGTTAGGTCATCCTAAAGGTGTTTCCTCTCAGTTCTCGTCAGTTATGTTAGGGACATCCTAAAGGTGTTTCCCCTCAGTTCTCGTCAGTTATGTTAGGGACATCCTAAAGGTGTTTCCTCTCATTTCTCGTCAGTTATGTTAGGGACATCCTAAAGGTGTTTCCTCTCAGTTCTCGTCAGTTATGTTAGGGACATCCTTAAGGTGTTTCCCCTCAGTTCTCGTCAGTTATGTTAGGGACATCCTAAGGTGTTTCCCCTCAGTTCTCGTCAGTTATGTTAGGGACATCCTAAAGGTGTTTCCTCTCAGTTCTCGTCAGTTATGTTAGGTCATCCTAAAGGTGTTTCCTCTCAGTTCTCGTCAGTTATATTAGAGACATTCTAAAGGTGTTTCCCCTCAGTTCTCGTCAGTTATGTTAGGGACATCCTAAAGGTGTTTCCTCTCAGTTCTCGTCAGTTATATTAGAGACATCCTAAAGGTGTTTCCTCTCAGTTCTCGTCAGTTACGTTAGGTCATCCTAAAGGTGTTTCCTCTCAGTTCTCGTCAGTTATGTTAGGTCATCCTAAAGGTGTTTCCTCTCAGTTCTCGTCAGTTATGTTAGGGACATCCTAAAGGTGTTTCCTCTCAGTTCTCGTCAGTTATGTTAGGGACATACTAAAGGTGTTTCCCCTCAGTTCTCGTCAGTTATGTTAGGGACATTCTAAAGGTGTTTCCTCTCAGTTCTCGTCAGTTATGTTAGGTCATCCTAAAGGTGTTTCTTCTCAGTTCTCGTCAGTTATATTAGAGACATCCTAAAGGTGTTTCCCCTCAGTTCTCGTCAGTTATGTTAGGGACATCCTAAAGGTGTTTCCTCTCAGTTCTCGTCAGTTATATTAGAGACATCCTAAAGGTGTTTCCTCTCAGTTCTCGTCAGTTACGTTAGGTCATCCTAAAGGTGTTTCCTCTTAGTTCTCGTCAGTTATGTTAGGGACATCCTAAAGGTGTTTCCTCTCAGTTCTCGTCAGTTATGTTAGGGTCATCCTAAAGGTGTTTCCCCTCAGTTCTCGTCAGTTACGTTAGGTCATCCTAAAGGTGTTTCCTCTCAGTTCTCGTCAGTTATGTTAGGTCATCCTAAAGGTGTTTCCTCTCAGTTCTCGTCAGTTATGTTAGGGACATCCTAAAGGTGTTTCCTCTCATTTCTCGTCAGTTATGTTAGGGACATCCTAAAGGTGTTTCCTCTCAGTTCTCGTCAGTTATGTTAGGGACATACTAAAGGTGTTTCCTCTCAGTTCTCGTCAGTTATGTTAGGGACATCCTAAAGGTGTTTCCTCTCAGTTCTCGTCAGTTATGTTAGGGACATCCTAAAGGTGTTTCCTCTCAGTTCTCGTCAGTTATGTTAGGGACATCCTAAGGTGTTTCCCCTCAGTTCTCGTCAGTTATGTTAGGGACAGCCTAAAGGTGTTTCCTCTCAGTTCTCGTCAGTTATGTTAGAGACATCCTAAAGGTGTTTCCTCTCAGTTCTCGTCAGTTATATTAGAGACATCCTAAAGGTGTTTCCCCTCAGTTCTCGTCAGTTATGTTAGGGACATCCTAAAGGTGTTTCCTCTCAGTTCTCGTCAGTTATATTAGAGACATCCTAAAGGTGTTTCCTCTCAGTTCTCGTCAGTTACGTTAGGTCATCCTAAAGGTGTTTCCTCTCAGTTCTCGTCAGTTATATTAGAGACATCCTAAAGGTGTTTCCTCTCAGTTCTCGTCAGTTACGTTAGGTCATCCTAAAGGTGTTTCCTCTCAGTTCTCGTCAGTTATGTTAGGTCATCCTAAAGGTGTTTCCTCTCAGTTCTCGTCAGTTATGTTAGGGACATACTAAAGGTGTTTCCCCTCAGTTCTCGTCAGTTATGTTAGGGACATCCTAAAGGTGTTTCCTCTCAGTTCTCGTCAGTTATGTTAGGTCATCCTAAAGGTGTTTCCTCTCAGTTCTCGTCAGTTATGTTAGGGACATCCTAAAGGTGTTTCCTCTCAGTTCTCGTCAGTTATGTTAGGGACATCCTTAAGGTGTTTCCCCTCAGTTCTCGTCAGTTATGTTAGGGACAGCCTAAAGGTGTTTCCTCTCAGTTCTCGTTAGTTATGTTAGGTCATCCTAAAGGTGTTTCCTCTCAGTTCTCGTCAGTTATATTAGAGACATCCTAAAGGTGTTTCCCCTCAGTTCTCGTCAGTTATGTTAGGGACATCCTAAAGGTGTTTCCTCTCAGTTCTCGTCAGTTATATTAGAGACATCCTAAAGGTGTTTCCCCTCAGTTCTCGTCAGTTATGTTAGGGACATCCTAAAGGTATTTCCCCTCAGTTCTCGTCAGTTATGTTAGGGACATCCTAAAGGTGTTTCCTCTCAGTTCTCGTCAGTTATGTTAGGACATCCTAAAGGTGTTTCCTCTCAGTTCTCGTCAGTTATGTTAGGTAATCCTAAAGGTGTTTCCCCTCAGTTCTCGTCAGTTATGTTAGGGACATTCTAAAGATGTTTCCTCTCAGTTCTCGTCAGTTATGTTAGGGTCATCCTAAAGGTGTTTCCTCTCAGTTATCGTCAGTTATGTTAGGACAGCCTAAAGGTGTTTCCTCTCAGTTCTCGTCCGTTATGTTAGGGACATCCTAAAGGTGTTTCCCCTCAGTTCTCGTCAGTTATATTAGGTCATCCTCAAGGTGTTTCATCTCAGTTCTCGTCAGTTATGTTAGAGACATCCTAAAGGTGTTTCCTATCAGTTCTCGTCAGTTATGTTAGGTCATTCTAAAGGTGTTTCCTCTCAGTTCTCGTCAGTTGTGTTAGGGACATCCTAAAGGTGTTTCCTCTCAGTTCTCGTCAGTTATGTTAGGGACATCCTAAAGGTGTTTCCTCTCAGTTCTCGTCAGTTATGTTAGGGACATCCTAAAGGTGTTTCCTCTCAGTTCTCGTCAGTTATGTTAGGTCATCCTAAAGGTGTTTCCTCTCAGTTCTCGTCAGTTATGTTAGGGACATCCTAAAGGTGTTTCCTCTCAGTTCTCGTCAGTTACGTTAGGTCATCCTAAAGGTGTTTCCTCTCAGTTCTCGTCAGTTATGTTAGGTCATCCTAAAGGTGTTTCCTCTCAGTTCTCGTCAGTTATGTTAGGGACATCCTAAAGGTGTTTCCTCTCAGTTCTCGTCAGTTATGTTAGGGACATCCTAAAGGTGTTTCCCCTCAGTTCTCGTCAGTTACGTTAGGTCATCCTAAAGGTGTTTCCTCTCAGTTCTCGTCAGTTATGTTAGGTCATCCTAAAGGTGTGTCCTCTCAGTTCTCGTCAGTTATGTTAGGGACATCCTAAAGGTGTTTCCTCTCATTTCTCGTCAGTTATGTTAGGGACATCCTAAAGGTGTTTCCTCTCAGTTCTCGTCAGTTATGTTAGGGACATCCTAAAGGTGTTTCCTCTCAGTTCTCGTCAGTTATGTTAGGGACATCCTAAAGGTGTTTCCTCTCAGTTCTCGTCAGTTATGTTAGGGACATCCTAAAGGTGTTTCCTCTCAGTTCTCGTCAGTTATGTTAGGGACATCCTTAAGGTGTTTCCCCTCAGTTCTCGTCAGTTATGTTAGGGACAGCCTAAAGGTGTTTCCTCTCAGTTCTCGTCAGTTATGTTAGGTCATCCTAAAGGTGTTTCCTCTCAGTTCTCGTCAGTTATATTAGAGACATCCTAAAGGTGTTTCTCTCAGTTCTCGTCAGTTATGTTAGGGACATCCTAAAGGTGTTTCCTCTCAGTTCTCGTCAGTTATATTAGAGACATCCTAAAGGTGTTTCCTCTCAGTTCTCGTCAGTTACGTTAGGTCATCCTAAAGGTGTTTCCTCTCAGTTCTCGTCAGTTATATTAGAGACATCCTAAAGGTGTTTCCTCTCAGTTCTCGTCAGTTACGTTAGGTCATCCTAAAGGTGTTTCCTCTCAGTTCTCGTCAGTTATGTTAGGGACATCCTAAAGGTGTTTCCTCTCAGTTCTCGTCAGTTATGTTAGGGACATCCTAAAGGTGTTTCCTCTCAGTTCTCGTCAGTTATGTTAGGGACATCCTAAAGGTGTTTCCTCTCAGTTCTCGTCAGTTATGTTAGGGACACCCAAAGGTGTTTCCCCTCAGTTCTCGTCAGTTATGTTAGGGACAGCCTAAAGGTGTTTCCTCTCAGTTCTCGTCAGTTATGTTAGGTCATCCTAAAGGTGTTTCCTCTCAGTTCTCGTCAGTTATAGTTAGAGACATCCTAAAGGTGTTTCCCCTCAGTTCTCGTCAGTTATGTTAGGGACATCCTAAAGGTGTTTCCTCTCAGTTCTCGTCAGTTATATTAGTGACATCCTAAAGGTGTTTCCTCCCAGTTCTCGTCAGTAACGTTAGGTCATCCTAAAGGTGTTTCCTCTCAGTTCTCGTCAGTTATATTAGAGACATCCTAAAGGTGTTTCCTCTCAGTTCTCGTCAGTTACGTTAGGTCATCCTAAAGGTGTTTCCTCTCAGTTCTCGTCAGTTACGTTAGGTCATCCTAAAGGTGTTTCCTCTCAGTTCTCGTCAGTTATGTTAGGTCATCCTAAAGGTGTTTCTTCTCAGTTCTCGTCAGTTATGTTAGGTACATACTAAAGGTGTTTCCTCTCAGTTCTCGTCAGTTATGTTAGGTCATCCTAAAGGTGTTTCCTCTCAGTTCTCGTCAGTTATGTTAGGTCATCCTAAAGGTGTTTCCTCTCCGTTCTCGTCAGTTATGTTAGGGACATACTAAAGGTGTTTCCCCTCAGTTCTCGTCAGTTATGTTAGGGACATCCTAAAGGTGTTTCCTCTCAGTTCTCGTCAGTTATGTTAGGGACATCCTAAAGGTGTTTCCTCTCAGTTCTCGTCAGTTATGTTAGGGACATCCTTAAGGTTTTTCCCCTCAGTTCTCGTCAGTTATGTTAGGGACAGCCTAAAGGTGTTTCCTCTCAGTTCTCGTCAGTTATGTTAGGTCATCCTAAAGGTGTTTCCTCTCAGTTCTCGTCAGTTATATTAGAGACATCCTAAAGGTGTTTCCCCTCAGTTCTCGTCAGTTATGTTAGGGACATCCTAAAGGTGTTTCCTCTCAGTTCTCGTCAGTTATATTAGAGACATCCTAAAGGTGTTTCCTCTCAGTTCTCGTCAGTTACGTTAGGTCATCCTAAAGGTGTTTCCTCTCAGTTCTCGTCAGTTATGTTAGGTCATCCTAAAGGTGTTTCCTCTCAGTTCTCGTCAGTTATATTAGAGACATCCTAAAGGTGTTTCCTCTCAGTTCTCGTCAGTTACGTTAGGTCATCCTAAAGGTGTTTCCTCTTAGTTCTCGTCAGTTATGTTAGGGACATCCTAAAGGTGTTTCTCTCAGTTCTCGTCAGTTATGTTAGGGTCATCCTAAAGGTGTTTCCCCTCAGTTCTCGTCAGTTACGTTAGGTCATCCTAAAGGTGTTTCCTCTCAGTTCTCGTCAGTTATGTTAGGGACATCCTAAAGGTGTTTCCTCTCAGTTCTCGTCAGTTATGTTAGGGACATCCTAAAGGTGTTTCCTCTCAGTTCTCGTCAGTTATGTTAGGGACATCCTAAAGGTGTTTCCTCTCAGTTCTCGTCAGTTATGTTAGGGACATACTAAAGGTGTTTCCTCTCAGTTCTCGTCAGTTATGTTAGGGACATCCTAAAGGTGTTTCCTCTCAGTTCTCGTCAGTTATGTTAGGGACATCCTAAAGGTGTTTCCTCTCAGTTCTCGTCAGTTATGTTAGGGACATCCTTAAGGTGTTTCCCCTCAGTTCTCGTCAGTTATGTTAGGGACAGCCTAAAGGTGTTTCCTCTCAGTTCTCGTCAGTTATGTTAGAGACATCCTAAAGGTGTTTCCTCTCAGTTCTCGTCAGTTATATTAGAGACATCCTAAAGGTGTTTCCCCTCAGTTCTCGTCAGTTATGTTAGGGACATCCTAAAGGTGTTTCCTCTCAGTTCTCGTCAGTTATATTAGAGACATCCTAAAGGTGTTTCCTCTCAGTTCTCGTCAGTTACGTTAGGTCATCCTAAAGGTGTTTCCTCTCAGTTCTCGTCAGTTATATTAGAGACATCCTAAAGGTGTTTCCTCTCAGTTCTCGTCAGTTACGTTAGGTCATCCTAAAGGTGTTTCCTCTCAGTTCTCGTCAGTTATGTTAGGTCATCCTAAAGGTGTTTCCTCTCAGTTCTCGTCAGTTATGTTAGGGACATACTAAAGGTGTTTCCCCTCAGTTCTCGTCAGTTATGTTAGGGACATCCTAAAGGTGTTTCCTCTCAGTTCTCGTCAGTTATGTTAGGTCATCCTAAAGGTGTTTCCTCTCAGTTCTCGTCAGTTATGTTAGGGACATCCTTAAGGTGTTTCCCCTCAGTTCTCGTCAGTTATGTTAGGGACAGCCTAAAGGTGTTTCCTCTCAGTTCTCGTTAGTTATGTTAGGTCATCCTAAAGGTGTTTCCTCTCAGTTCTCGTCAGTTATATTAGAGACATCCTAAAGGTGTTTCCCCTCAGTTCTCGTCAGTTATGTTAGGGACATCCTAAAGGTGTTTCCTCTCAGTTCTCGTCAGTTATATTAGAGACATCCTAAAGGTGTTTCCTCCTCAGTTCTCGTCAGTTATGTTAGGGACATCCTAAAGGTATTTCCCCTCAGTTCTCGTCAGTTATGTTAGGGACATACTAAAGGTGTTTCCTCTCAGTTCTCGTCAGTTATGTTAGGACATCCTAAAGGTGTTTCCTCTCAGTTCTCGTCAGTTATGTTAGGTAATCCTAAAGGTGTTTCCCCTCAGTTCTCGTCAGTTATGTTAGGGACATTCTAAAGATGTTTCCTCTCAGTTCTCGTCAGTTATGTTAGGGTCATCCTAAAGGTGTTTCCTCTCAGTTATCGTCAGTTATGTTAGGACAGCCTAAAGGTGTTTCCTCTCAGTTCTCGTCCGTTATGTTAGGGACATCCTAAAGGTGTTTCCCCTCAGTTCTCGTCAGTTATATTAGGTCATCCTCAAGGTGTTTCATCTCAGTTCTCGTCAGTTATGTTAGAGACATCCTAAAGGTGTTTCCTATCAGTTCTCGTCAGTTATGTTAGGTCATTCTAAAGGTGTTTCCTCTCAGTTCTCGTCAGTTGTGTTAGGGACATCCTAAAGGTGTTTCCTCTCAGTTCTCGTCAGTTATGTGAGGAACATCCTAAAGGTGTTTCCTCTCAGTTCTCGTCAGTTATGTTAGGGACATCCTAAAGGTGTTTCCTCTCAGTTCTCGTCAGTTATGTTAGGTCATCCTAAAGGTGTTTCCTCTCAGTTCTCGTCAGTTATGTTAGGGACATCCTAAAGGTGTTTCCTCTCAGTTCTCGTCAGTTATGTTAGGTAATCCTAAAGGTGTTTCCCCTCAGTTCTCGTCAGTTATGTTAGGGACATTCTAAAGATGTTTCCTCTCAGTTCTCGTCAGTTTTGTTAGGGTCATCCTAAAGGTGTTTCCTCTCAGTTATCGTCAGTTATGTTAGGGACAGCCTAAAGGTGTTTCCTCTCAGTTCTCGTCCGTTATGTTAGGGACATCCTAAAGGTGTTTCCCCTCAGTTCTCGTCAGTTATATTAGGTCATCCTCAAGGTGTTTCATCTCAGTTCTCGTCAGTTATGTTAGAGACATCCTAAAGGTGTTTCCTATCAGTTCTCGTCAGTTATGTTAGGTCATTCTAAAGGTGTTTCCTCTCAGTTCTCGTCAGTTGTGTTAGGGACATCCTAAAGGTGTTTCCTCTCAGTTCTCGTCAGTTATGTGAGGAACATCCTAAAGGTGTTTCCTCTCAGTTCTCGTCAGTTATGTTAGGGACATCCTAAAGGTGTTTCCTCTCAGTTCTCGTCAGTTATGTTAGGTCATCCTAAAGGTGTTTCCTCTCAGTTCTCGTCAGTTATGTTAGGGACATTCTAAAGGTGTTACCTCTCAGTTCTCGTCAGTTACGTTAGGTCATCCTAAAGGTGTTACCTCTCAGTTCTCGTCAGTTATGTTAGGTCATCCTAAAGGTGTTTCCTCTCAGTTCTCGTCAGTTATGTTAGGGACATCCTAAAGGTGTTTCCTCTCAGTTCTCGTCAGTTATGTTAGGGACATCCTAAAGGTGTTTCCCCTCAGTTCTCGTCAGTTACGTTAGGTCATCCTAAAGGTGTTTCCTCTCAGTTCTCGTCAGTTATGTTAGGTCATCCTAAAGGTGTGTCCTCTCAGTTCTCGTCAGTTATGTTAGGGACATCCTAAAGGTGTTTCCTCTCATTTCTCGTCAGTTATGTTAGGGACATCCTAAAGGTGTTTCCTCTCAGTTCTCGTCAGTTATGTTAGGGACATACTAAAGGTGTTTCCCCTCAGTTCTCGTCAGTTATGTTAGGGACATCCTAAAGGTGTTTCCTCTCAGTTCTCGTCAGTTATGTTAGGGACATCCTAAAGGTGTTTCCTCTCAGTTCTCGTCAGTTATGTTAGGGACATCCTTAAGGTGTTTCCCCTCAGTTCTCGTCAGTTATGTTAGGGACAGCCTAAAGGTGTTTCCTCTCAGTTCTCGTCAGTTATGTTAGGTCATCCTAAAGGTGTTTCCTCTCAGTTCTCGTCAGTTATATTAGAGACATCCTAAAGGTGTTTCCCCTCAGTTCTCGTCAGTTATGTTAGGGACATCCTAAAGGTGTTTCCTCTCAGTTCTCGTCAGTTATATTAGAGACATCCTAAAGGTGTTTCCTCTCAGTTCTCGTCAGTTATGTTAGGTCATCCTAAAGGTGTTTCCTCTCAGTTCTCGTCAGTTATATTAGAGACATCCTAAAGGTGTTTCCTCTCAGTTCTCGTCAGTTACGTTAGGTCATCCTAAAGGTGTTTCCTCTCAGTTCTCGTCAGTTATGTTAGGTCATCCTAAAGGTGTTTCCTCTCAGTTCTCGTCAGTTATGTTAGGGACATACTAAAGGTGTTTCCTCTCAGTTCTCGTCAGTTATGTTAGGGACATCCTAAAGGTGTTTCCTCTCAGTTCTCGTCAGTTATGTTAGGGACATCCTTAAGGTGTTTCCCCTCAGTTCTCGTCAGTTATGTTAGGGACAGCCTAAAGGTGTTGTCCTCTCAGTTCTCGTTAGTTATGTTAGGTCATCCTAAAGGTGTTTCCTCTCAGTTCTCGTCAGTTATGTTAGGGACATCCTAAAGGTGTTTCCTCTCAGTTCTCGTCAGTTATATTAGTGACATCCTAAAGGTGTTTCCTCCCAGTTCTCGTCAGTAACGTTAGGTCATCCTAAAGGTGTTTCCTCTCAGTTCTCGTCAGTTATATTAGAGACATCCTAAAGGTGTTTCCTCTCAGTTCTCGTCAATTACGTTAGGTCATCCTAAAGGTGTTTCCTCTCAGTTCTCGTCAGTTACATTAGGTCATCCTAAAGGTGTTTCCTCTCAGTTCTCGTCAGTTATGTTAGGTCATCCTAAAGGTGTTTCCTCTCAGTTCTCGTCAGTTATGTTAGGTCATCCTAAAGGTGTTTCCTCTCAGTTCTCGTCAGTTATGTTAGGGACATACTAAAGGTGTTTCCCCTCAGTTCTCGTCAGTTATGTTAGGGACATCCTAAAGGTGTTTCCTCTCAGTTCTCGTCAGTTATGTTAGGGACATCCTAAAGGTGTTTCCTCTCAGTTCTCGTCAGTTATGTTAGGGACATCCTTAAGGTGTTTCCCCTCAGTTCTCGTCAGTTATGTTAGGGACAGCCTAAATGTGTTTCCTCTCAGTTCTCGTCAGTTATGTTAGGTCATCCTAAAGGTGTTTCCCCTCAGTTTTCGTCAGTTATGTTAGGGACATCCTAAAGGTGTTTCCTCTCAGTTCTCGTCAGTTATATTAGAGACATCCTAAAGGTGTTTCCTCTCAGTTCTCGTCAGTTATGTTAGGGACATCCTAAAGGTGTTTCCTCTCAGTTCTCGTCAGTTATGTTAGGGACATCCTTAAGGTGTTTCCCCTCAGTTCTCGTCAGTTATGTTAGGGACAGCCTAAAGGTGTTTCCTCTCAGTTCTCGTCAGTTATGTTAGGTCATCCTAAAGGTGTTTCCTCTCAGTTCTCGTCAGTTATATTAGAGACATCCTAAAGGTGTTTCCCCTCAGTTCTCGTCAGTTATGTTAGGGACATCCTAAAGGTGTTTCCTCTCAGTTCTCGTCAGTTATATTAGAGACATCCTAAAGGTGTTTCCTCTCAGTTCTCGTCAGTTACGTTAGGTCATCCTAAAGGTGTTTCCTCTCAGTTCTCGTCAGTTATATTAGAGACATCCTAAAGGTGTTTCCTCTCAGTTCTCGTCAGTTACGTTAGGTCATCCTAAAGGTGTTTCCTCTCAGTTCTCGTCAGTTACGTTAGGTCATCCTAAAGGTGTTTCCTCTCAGTTCTCGTCAGTTATATTAGAGACATCCTCAAGGTGTTTCCTCTCAGTTCTCGTCAGTTATATTAGAGACATCCTAAAGGTGTTTCCTCTCAGTTCTCGTCAGTTACGTTAGGTCATCCTAAAGGTGTTTCCTCTCAGTTCTCGTCAGTTACGTTAGGTCATCCTAAAGGTGTTTCCTCTCAGTTCTCGTCAGTTATGTTAGGTCATCCTAAAGGTGTTTCCTCTCAGTTCTCGTCAGTTATGTTAGGGACATACTAAAGGTGTTTCCTCTCAGTTCTCGTCAGTTATGTTAGGTCATCCTAAAGGTGTTTCCTCTCAGTTCTCGTCAGTTATGTTAGGTCATCCTAAAGGTGTTTCCTCTCCGTTCTCGTCAGTTATGTTAGGGACATACTAAAGGTGTTTCCCCTCAGTTCTCGTCAGTTATGTTAGGGACATCCTAAAGGTGTTTCCTCTCAGTTCTCGTCAGTTATGTTAGGGACATCCTAAAGGTGTTTCCTCTCAGTTCTCGTCAGTTATGTTAGGGACATCCTTAAGGTGTTTCCCCTCAGTTCTCGTCAGTTATGTTAGGGACAGCCTAAAGGTGTTTCCTCTCAGTTCTCGTCAGTTATGTTAGGTCATCCTAAAGGTGTTTCCTCTCAGTTCTCGTCAGTTATATTAGAGACATCCTAAAGGTGTTTCCCCTCAGTTCTCGTCAGTTATGTTAGGGACATCCTAAAGGTGTTTCCTCTCAGTTCTCGTCAGTTATATTAGAGACATCCTAAAGGTGTTTCCTCTCAGTTCTCGTCAGTTACGTTAGGTCATCCTAAAGGTGTTTCCTCTCAGTTCTCGTCAGTTATGTTAGGTCATCCTAAAGGTGTTTCCTCTCAGTTCTCGTCAGTTATGTTAGGGACATCCTAAAGGTGTTTTCTCTCAGTTCTCGTCAGTTATGTTAGGGACATCCTAAAGGTGTTTCTCTCAGTTCTCGTCAGTTATGTTAGGGACATACTAAAGGTGTTTCCTCTCAGTTCTCGTCAGTTATGTTAGGTCATCCTAAAGGTGTTTCTTCTCAGTTCTCGTCAGTTATATTAGAGACATCCTAAAGGTGTTTCCTCTCAGTTCTCGTCAGTTATATTAGAGACATCCTAAAGGTGTTTCCTCTCAGTTCTCGTCAGTTACGTTAGGTCATCCTAAAGGTGTTTCCTCTCAGTTCTCGTCAGTTATGTTAGGTCATCCTAAAGGTGTTTCCTCTCAGTTCTCGTCAGTTATGTTAGGGACATCCTAAAGGTGTTTTCTCTCAGTTCTCGTCAGTTATGTTAGGGACATACTAAAGGTGTTTCCCCTCAGTTCTCGTCAGTTATGTTAGGGACATCCTAAAGGTGTTTCCTCTCAGTTCTCGTCAGTTATGTTAGGTCATCCTAAAGGTGTTTCTTCTTAGTTCTCGTCAGTTATATTAGAGACATCCTAAAGGTGTTTCCCCTCAGTTCTCGTCAGTTATGTTAGGGACATCCTAAAGGTGTTTCCTCTCAGTTCTCGTCAGTTATATTAGAGACATCCTAAAGGTGTTTCCTCTCAGTTCTCGTCAGTTATGTTAGGGACATCCTAAAGGTGTTTCCTCTCAGTTCTCGTCAGTTATGTTAGGGACATCCTAAAGGTGTTTCTCTCAGTTCTCGTCAGTTATGTTAGGGTCATCCTAAAGGTGTTTCCCCTCAGTTCTCGTCAGTTATGTTAGGGACAGCCTAAAGGTGTTTCCTCTCAGTTCTCGTCAGTTATGTTAGGTCATCCTAAAGGTGTTTCCTCTCAGTTCTCGTCAGTTATATTAGAGACATCCTAAAGGTGTTTCCCCTCAGTTCTCGTCAGTTATGTTAGGGACATCCTAAAGGTGTTTCCTCTCAGTTCTCGTCAGTTATATTAGAGACATCCTAAAGGTGTTTCCTCTCAGTTCTCGTCAGTTACGTTAGGTCATCCTAAAGGTGTTTCCTCTCAGTTCTCGTCAGTTATATTAGAGACATCCTAAAGGTGTTTCCCTCTCAGTTCTCGTCAGTTACGTTAGGTCATCCTAAAGGTGTTTCCTCTCAGTTCTCGTCAGTTATGTTAGGTCATCCTAAAGGTGTTTCCTCTCAGTTCTCGTCAGTTATGTTAGGGACATACTAAAGGTGTTTCCCCTCAGTTCTCGTCAGTTATGTTAGGGACATCCTAAAGGTGTTTGCTCTCAGTTCTCGTCAGTTATGTTAGGTCATCCTAAAGGTGTTTGCTCTCAGTTCTCGTCAGTTATGTTAGGGACATCCTAAAGGTGTTTCCTCTCAGTTCTCGTCAGTTATGTTAGGGACATCCTTAAGGTGTTTCCCCTCAGTTCTCGTCAGTTATGTTAGGGACAGCCTAAAGGTGTTTCCTCTCAGTTCTCGTTAGTTATGTTAGGTCATCCTAAAGGTGTTTCCTCTCAGTTCTCGTCAGTTATATTAGAGACATCCTAAAGGTGTTTCCCCTCAGTTCTCGTCAGTTATATTAGAGACATCCTAAAGGTGTTTCCTCTCAGTTCTCGTCAGTTACGTTAGGTCATCCTAAAGGTGTTTCCTCTCAGTTCTCGTCAGTTATGTTAGGTCATCCTAAAGGTGTTTCCTCTCAGTTCTCGTCAGTTATGTTAGGGACATCCTAAAGGTGTTTCCTCTCAGTTCTCGTCAGTTATGTTAGGGACATACTAAAGGTGTTTCCCCTCAGTTCTCGTCAGTTATGTTAGGGACATCCTAAAGGTGTTTCCTCTCAGTTCTCGTCAGTTATGTTAGGTCATCCTAAAGGTGTTTCTTCTTAGTTCTCGTCAGTTATATTAGAGACATCCTAAAGGTGTTTCCCCTCAGTTCTCGTCAGTTATGTTAGGGACATCCTAAAGGTGTTTCCTCTCAGTTCTCGTCAGTTATATTAGAGACATCCTAAAGGTGTTTCCTCTCAGTTCTCGTCAGTTATGTTAGGGACATCCTAAAGGTGTTTCCTCTCAGTTCTCGTCAGTTATGTTAGGGACATCCTAAAGGTGTTTCTCTCAGTTCTCGTCAGTTATGTTAGGGTCATCCTAAAGGTGTTTCCCCTCAGTTCTCGTCAGTTATGTTAGGGACAGCCTAAGGTGTTTCCTCTCAGTTCTCGTCAGTTATGTTAGGTCATCCTAAAGGTGTTTCCTCTCAGTTCTCGTCAGTTATATTAGAGACATCCTAAAGGTGTTTCCTCTCAGTTCTCGTCAGTTATGTTAGGGACATCCTAAAGGTGTTTCCTCTCAGTTCTCGTCAGTTATATTAGAGACATCCTAAAGGTGTTTCCTCTCAGTTCTCGTCAGTTACGTTAGGTCATCCTAAAGGTGTTTCCTCTCAGTTCTCGTCAGTTATATTAGAGACATCCTAAAGGTGTTTCCTCTCAGTTCTCGTCAGTTACGTTAGGTCATCCTAAAGGTGTTTCCTCTCAGTTCTCGTCAGTTATGTTAGGTCATCCTAAAGGTGTTTCCTCTCAGTTCTCGTCAGTTATGTTAGGGACATACTAAAGGTGTTTCCCCTCAGTTCTCGTCAGTTATGTTAGGGACATCCTAAAGGTGTTTGCTCTCAGTTCTCGTCAGTTATGTTAGGTCATCCTAAAGGTGTTTGCTCTCAGTTCTCGTCAGTTATGTTAGGGACATCCTAAAGGTGTTTCCTCTCAGTTCTCGTCAGTTATGTTAGGGACATCCTTAAGGTGTTTCCCCTCAGTTCTCGTCAGTTATGTTAGGGACATCCTAAAGGTGTTTCCTCTCAGTTCTCGTTAGTTATGTTAGGTCATCCTAAAGGTGTTTCCTCTCAGTTCTCGTCAGTTATATTAGAGACATCCTAAAGGTGTTTCCCCTCAGTTCTCGTCAGTTATATTAGAGACATCCTAAAGGTGTTTCCTCTCAGTTCTCGTCAGTTATGTTAGGTCATCCTAAAGGTGTTTCCTCTCAGTTCTCGTCAGTTATGTTAGGTCATCCTAAAGGTGTTTCCTCTCAGTTCTCGTCAGTTATGTTAGGGACATCCTAAAGGTGTTTCCTCTCAGTTCTCGTCAGTTATGTTAGGGACATACTAAAGGTGTTTCCCCTCAGTTCTCGTCAGTTATGTTAGGGACATCCTAAAGGTGTTTCCTCTCAGTTCTCGTCAGTTATGTTAGGTCATCCTAAAGGTGTTTCTTCTCAGTTCTCGTCAGTTATATTAGAGACATCCTAAAGGTGTTTCCCCTCAGTTCTCGTCAGTTATGTTAGGGACATCCTAAAGGTGTTTCCTCTCAGTTCTCGTCAGTTATATTAGAGACATCCTAAAGGTGTTTCCTCTCAGTTCTCGTCAGTTATGTTAGGGACATCCTAAAGGTGTTTCCTCTCAGTTCTCGTCAGTTATGTTAGGGACATCCTAAAGGTGTTTCTCTCAGTTCTCGTCAGTTATGTTAGGGTCATCCTAAAGGTGTTTCCTCTCAGTTCTCGTCAGTTACGTTAGGTCATCCTAAAGGTGTTTCCTCTCAGTTCTCGTCAGTTATGTTAGGTCATCCTAAAGGTGTTTCCTCTCAGTTCTCGTCAGTTATGTTAGGGACATCCTAAAGGTGTTTCCTCTCAGTTCTCGTCAGTTATGTTAGGGACATACTAAAGGTGTTTCCCCTCAGTTCTCGTCAGTTATGTTAGGGACATCCTAAAGGTGTTTTCCTCTCAGTTCTCGTCAGTTATGTTAGGGACATCCTAAAGGTGTTTCCTCTCAGTTCTCGTCAGTTATGTTAGGGACATCCTTAAGGTGTTTCCCCTCAGTTCTCGTCAGTTATGTTAGGGACAGCCTAAAGGTGTTTCCTCTCAGTTCTCGTCAGTTATGTTAGGTCATCCTAAAGGTGTTTCCTCTCAGTTCTCGTCAGTTATATTAGAGACATCCTAAAGGTGTTTCCCCTCAGTTCTCGTCAGTTATGTTAGGGACATCCTAAAGGTGTTTCCTCTCAGTTCTCGTCAGTTATATTAGAGACATCCTAAAGGTGTTTCCTCTCAGTTCTCGTCAGTTACGTTAGGTCATCCTAAAGGTGTTTCCTCTCAGTTCTCGTCAGTTATATTAGAGACATCCTAAAGGTGTTTCCTCTCAGTTCTCGTCAGTTACGTTAGGTCATCCTAAAGGTGTTTCCTCTCAGTTCTCGTCAGTTATGTTAGGTCATCCTAAAGGTGTTTCCTCTCAGTTCTCGTCAGTTATGTTAGGGACATACTAAAGGTGTTTCCCCTCAGTTCTCGTCAGTTATGTTAGGGACATCCTAAAGGTGTTTGCTCTCAGTTCTCGTCAGTTATGTTAGGTCATCCTAAAGGTGTTTCCTCTCAGTTCTCGTCAGTTATATTAGAGACATCCTAAAGGTGTTTCCCCTCAGTTCTCGTCAGTTATGTTAGGGACATCCTAAAGGTGTTTCCTCTCAGTTCTCGTCAGTTATATTAGAGACATCCTAAAGGTGTTTCCTCTCAGTTCTCGTCAGTTATGTTAGGGACATCCTAAAGGTGTTTCCTCTCAGTTCTCGTCAGTTATGTTAGGGACATCCTAAAGGTGTTTCTCTCAGTTCTCGTCAGTTATGTTAGGGTCATCCTAAAGGTGTTTCCCCTCAGTTCTCGTCAGTTACGTTAGGTCATCCTAAAGGTGTTTCCTCTCAGTTCTCGTCAGTTATGTTAGGTCATCCTAAAGGTGTTTCCTCTCAGTTCTCGTCAGTTATGTTAGGGACATCCTAAAGGTGTTTCCTCTCATTTCTCGTCAGTTATGTTAGGGACATCCTAAAGGTGTTTCCTCTCAGTTCTCGTCAGTTATGTTAGGGACATACTAAAGGTGTTTCCCCTCAGTTCTCGTCAGTTATGTTAGGGACATCCTAAAGGTGTTTCCTCTCAGTTCTCGTCAGTTATGTTAGGGACATCCTAAAGGTGTTTCCTCTCAGTTCTCGTCAGTTATGTTAGGGACAACCTTAAGGTGTTTCCCCTCAGTTCTCGTCAGTTATGTTAGGGACATCCTAAAGGTGTTTCCTCTCAGTTCTCGTCAGTTATGTTAGGTCATCCTAAAGGTGTTTCCTCTCAGTTCTCGTCAGTTATATTAGAGACATCCTAAAGGTGTTTCCCCTCAGTTCTCGTCAGTTATGTTAGGGACATCCTAAAGGTGTTTCCTCTCAGTTCTCGTCAGTTATATTAGAGACATCCTAAAGGTGTTTCCTCTCAGTTCTCGTCAGTTACGTTAGGTCATCCTAAAGGTGTTCCCTCTCAGTTCTCGTCAGTTATATTAGAGACATCCTAAAGGTGTTTCTCTCAGTTCTCGTCAGTTACGTTAGGTCATCCTAAAGGTGTTTCCTCTCAGTTCTCGTCAGTTATGTTAGGTCATCCTAAAGGTGTTTCCTCTCAGTTCTCGTCAGTTATGTTAGGGACATACTAAAGGTGTTTCCCCTCAGTTCTCGTCAGTTATGTTAGGGACATCCTAAAGGTGTTTGCTCTCAGTTCTCGTCAGTTATGTTAGGTCATCCTAAAGGTGTTTCCTCTCAGTTCTCGTCAGTTATGTTAGGGACATCCTAAAGGTGTTTCCTCTCAGTTCTCGTCAGTTATGTTAGGGACATCCTTAAGGTGTTTCCCCTCAGTTCTCGTCAGTTATGTTAGGGACAGCCTAAAGGTGTTTCCTCTCAGTTCTCGTTAGTTATGTTAGGTCATCCTAAAGGTGTTTCCTCTCAGTTCTCGTCAGTTATATTAGAGACATCCTAAAGGTGTTTCCCCTCAGTTCTCGTCAGTTATGTTAGGGACATCCTAAAGGTGTTTCCTCTCAGTTCTCGTCAGTTATATTAGTGACATCCTAAAGGTGTTTCCTCCCAGTTCTCGTCAGTTACGTTAGGTCATCCTAAAGGTGTTTCCTCTCAGTTCTCGTCAGTTATATTAGAGACATCCTAAAGGTGTTTCCTCTCAGTTCTCGTCAATTACGTTAGGTCATCCTAAAGGTGTTTCCTCTCAGTTCTCGTCAGTTACATTAGGTCATCCTAAAGGTGTTTCCTCTCAGTTCTCGTCAGTTATGTTAGGTCATCCTAAAGGTGTTTCCTCTCAGTTCTCGTCAGTTATGTTAGGTCATCCTAAAGGTGTTTCCTCTCAGTTCTCGTCAGTTATGTTAGGGACATACTAAAGGTGTTTCCCCTCAGTTCTCGTCAGTTATGTTAGGGACATCCTAAAGGTGTTTCCTCTCAGTTCTCGTCAGTTATGTTAGGGACATCCTAAAGGTGTTTCCTCTCAGTTCTCGTCAGTTATGTTAGGGACATCCTTAAGGTGTTTCCCCTCAGTTCTCGTCAGTTATGTTAGGGACAGCCTAAAGGTGTTTCCTCTCAGTTCTCGTCAGTTATGTTAGGTCATCCTAAAGGTGTTTCCTCTCAGTTCTCGTCAGTTATATTAGAGACATCCTAAAGGTGTTTCCCCTCAGTTCTCGTCAGTTATGTTAGGGACATCCTAAAGGTGTTTCCTCTCAGTTCTCGTCAGTTATGTTAGGCGCTAAAACTTGAAAATAAATAAGGGAACGCAGGGAAATGAAAATGGGCCGAAACTAACGTTTTGATATCAAAAGGAACCCAAACAAACGCTTCGATGTCAAAAGGAACCCAAACAAACGCTTCGATGTCAAAAGGGACCCAAACTAACGTTTGATATCAAAAGGAACCCAAACTAACGTTTTGCTATCATAAGTGACCCCTTTTTCACATATATTCATAAAAAAGCGCTGTCATGAATCATGAACAGAAGCATTGTACTCTAGTATCGTCGCAAATTAAGTCTCCGTTTGCGATATTTAGCATTTATAGTCTTTCACAAGATGGAAATCAAACAAAACCGTACTATGGCATGTACAGAAATAATATCATTGCGTCTGTATTACTTGAAACTCATCTCCGAAATAAATTGGGTCCCTTTTTAGGGGTGATGTCTATAGTTTTGTTTGTACTTATTTCAGTCAGTCAGTCAGTAAACACATCAGAATTAGTCCGACCAGAGTGACCTGTCCTGCCGAACTTTGATCAGCATATTGATTGTAGACGAGCCGAGGTATTAATTAGTGCTGTGTGAAAATTTTGTCTGTATTTTTAGTGTATTTGTTGCTCCCCCCCCCCCCCCCCCCCCCCCCCCCCCCCCCCCCCCCCCCCCCCCCCCCCCCCCCCCTTTTTTGTTTTAATGTTCTATTGTTTCAAATTCTGCATGCAATTATCGCCATCGGGCTTGCTGGCACCTTGCATATATTGTCTATTGACATATCAGACATTCAGCGAGAATATCCTGTCGGCCGAGTAAATTAGGTGTAACAAATTGTAATCATTTATACAATGAAAGAGTTGGATCATTCTAAATATTTTGTACTATCCAATATATTCCGATGGACTTAGATGTTTTACTAGTTCACATTTCCAGGATAGCAGCTCCCTTTTCTTACTTGTTTGTATAGAAGATTGAGCATGTGACAATGCGACCAGGATCAGTAAGTTTATTTATATGTTGCTTAACACATTAATAATGGTCATTTTGTAGGGGTTTTCACTATTCACTGCTGTCTGCCAAAATCGCTTGTTCAATTTTTAATCATCTTTAAATAATGTGCGATATCACATACAGACCATTCTACGCTTACATGATTACGGCCGCGTTACTCCACAACGAGTACACGAACGTTATACACGTGCGCCGGAACATGCATAATCAGTTTGACATACCTACGCACAAACAGGACGGCCTACATATGACACGAAAAGATCCAGGGGACCTGTCATTATTGTCATTATACTGGCGAATAAACATGCATTTCATCCAAATCCAAAATGGAAGAAACAAAAGCAAATATAAACAAATGCCATCCAGCGACCATGTGAAGAGTGAAAATGTTCTAATTTTGAACTTGCGCCTTCTGCTTTTTGACGACAATAACCATTACAATAACATCTCTCCCGCTCCATGTTATTGACACCAAAATAGACCAGCTATGTGTATATATGTATATTTACTGAGTATCAAGGTGCAGCGGAGGAAGGCAATGCTGAAGGACCAACTAAGTCAGTATTTAACTATCAAATCATCAGTGGCATTATAGGCCATCAAAATTAACCCGTGTCTGAAATATTCCAAAGCATATGTAATGCAATAAATGGGGTCATGGTTCATTCAAACGTTGTAATTCTCAGTCTCTATCGAACAGCTAGTTAAACATTTCGTTTCAGATTGATTTTTGAATACAAGGATACCCTCTATAGCCAGCTGTTAATTACAATTTGAAGTTAATGTCACGAGGGAACCATTTTAAAACATCATTTTATATCTAGGTCATGCGGAGTCTGATTTCTTCGCCAGATATAATGTTGATCAAATATTTCTGTAAAAACACCCACCTTAACTGTTAGCACTGTAATTTTGGCGCATTACTTTTATATCTGACGTATACAGCCCCACAGATCTAAATATAGAATATCAAGGACAGGAGTTTCAGTGCCTGACCACACCATCGTTTGCTTGAATATATGAAGCAGTGTGTCACGATATCTATGTGAAGCTCTTGTAACGATATACATATGTACCAGTGAAGTCGTCCGTCACGTTATCGGTACATGTACCTAGGACTTTGGTGTTAGAGAGGTACATGTACCTAGGACACGGGTGTTAGTGTAATAGTCGTCTTATTTCTTCAATAATACAACTCCGGGTTCTTGTTTCCAATATTTATTATTATACAAATAAACTCTCTTCAGTATGAAGAGGGTTTTCCCGGACTATGTCCGCCGAGTCCTCTGTACTCGTCTTAACGTTCAGTTAATAAGGTTTAATGACTCTAGTGTTCGCTACATCTTTTCGTCTCTATGCTGGCTATGATTACCAATATACGATGTTGTCCCTCTGACCGCTCTGTTCATAAGTGACCAGTGCGCCAGGTAAAACTACCCAACATTCAACACTCGCATTCCATAAATAGACAATACGTACACTACAAACAGGTTTACATACACGTTACATCACATCCGCTCATTAGCTCGCTCGCATTCTCACGTGCTATTCTACCGCGCGCGCTAAAACTATTGCCGCATTGCGTACCGTAGAATGCTTCGCGGAAAGCTGACTTCCGTTTCATACGGCGCGTATATTTAAAATACAAAAATATATTAAAAGTATATTGTCAAATAATGACACTACTACATTCTCCCCTCCATGGATGGAAGATGTCCCCATCTGCATATTCAGGACAGACTGTAAATAAAACATAAGATTAATACAACGAAAATCCATACCTAAAAAAAAATCATACAATGTAAAATCTGCAACTGAGGAAAAAGGAAAAAAATCTGTCTACTCCTCAATTTCATCAGGTATTCCCCCGCTCAAATGAAAGATGTCCTCATCTTCCAAAGGGTCCCAATTGCACCTACAACTACATCTACAAATGAAATATATAGTTATGCAAAAGTACACATACTTAACAAGTTAAAATATTCAACAGTGCCTGTTGAGCTGGAGCTGTCATATTTCTGAAGGATACTGAAGATGTTATATCCATCAGGAACATAGCTTTCACCCTCCATTCTGGTTCTGCTCCAACAGGTTGCTGTGAACAAACAAACTCGCCTGATGTCATCCAATTAGGCTGTCGTTTGTTCCTGGTAGACCGTCTTGGTATTGGAATCTCCGGATCAGGCAAAGTCATATTCCCCTGTACTGCAGTTGCAGGTTCATCTTCCGGTTCCGATTCCGATGTCTCCACATCAATAAAGCCAGTCCGAGGTCCAGGTACAAATGTCACATTCTCGCTCGGCTGTGCTTTGTCCTGTGTGGGTGGCCGTTGAACGTTGGTAGGAACGTTCATACCCACAAATTCCTCATCTGAGCTGTCAGTCACGGACGGCGAGTCGACAATCTCAGCCACAGACTCTTGATGATGTGGTCCACATTCCAGCTTCGACTTCCTAGCACGAGGTACCGGTCGAGGTGGATGTGCAATGGGTATTTCATCTGTTTCCAGTGGTATCGTTCCGATTGGAAGTAGATGATTCCGGTGAAGAGTTCTACTTTTTCCCTCTCCATTCTCTCTAAGTATGGTGTAGACAGGAATGTCTCTATTGGGTTGACTCTGCACGATATACACGTCAGGTTCCCAACGATCCGCCAGCTTATGACGTCCTTCAAAGGCCAGTACCTTAACAAGAACTCGGTCTCCCGGTTCCAAAACAGCTTCTCTACTGCGTAGATCGTAGCCTGCCTTTTGACGACTCTGCGATTCCCGAGCCTTTCTACTCGCTAAACTGAACGAATGAGACATCCTGTTTCTCATATTCTTAACAAAATCCGGCATATTGGTTGACGCTGCTTCCTCGTCCGTTCCACATAGTAGATCAACGGGCAGTCGTGGTTGTCGTCCAAACATTAGTTGAAATGGCGAATAACCCGTGGTCTTATGCCGTGTGCAGTTGTACGCATAGGTCATTGAACCTATATAACTCTTCCAGTCTTTCTTTTGATGTGGTTCCAATGTGCCCAACATATCAATAAGAGTCCTGTTGAAACGTTCGCACATTCCATTACCGCTAGGATGGTACGGTGTCGTTCGTGACTTGGTGATATGAAGCGTTTCACACAGACTTTCTATTACTTTTCCCTCGAAGTTAGCGCCTTGGTCGGAATGTAATCTTCGTGGAACTCCATAATGTTCGATGAATCCCTGCAACGCCTCAGCTGTTGCTTTAGCCGACTGACTCCGAGTTGGAATGGCTTTGGCGTAGCGAGTAAAGTGGTCTGTTATCACCAAGACATCTTGAAATCCACCTTTCGATGCTTCCAATTTCAAGAAGTCCATGCACACCAGGTCCATAGGTTGAGGGGTAACGATGTTAACCAAAGGAGCTCTGATGTTAGTCGATGATTTCCTGAGTATACATCTCTGGCATTCCTTCAACCACTTCTCAACATCTTTGGCCATTCCCGGCCAAAAGAACCTATCTCTCAACAAAGATAACGTCCTATCCCGTCCAGGATGGCCGATGTCATTGTGTAAAGACGTCATAACCTTCTCTCGCATAGTCATCGGAAGTACGAGTTGATCTACCTCAGTCTCACCATCCGAAAGTCGCCGATATAGCACACCACGTTTCAGTTTCCAGCTATCCCAGCATCGGTTTAGGTAGGCGTTCTCTGGAATATCTGATAACTTCTTCCGTGTGGGCTTCATATTCTTCCTTATGACGGGTAGCCATTTCCCAATAACTTCGTCCTCCGCCTGAAGAGTTCGCCACTGATGAGGTGTAATGGTCTGGAAACCATGTCCGTTATCATCGTCAAGCATATCCAGTACCTCTGTTGATAGGCTCAAGCATTCCACCAACGACCCATTACAATGTGTTGCTCCTTTACAGACAGCTTGTACAGATTCTGATGAAATGTTGCATCCTGGTAGCCGTGATAACGCGTCTGCATCAGCGTTGTTCCGTCCTGGTCGATACCTAATGTCGAAGTTATAAGCGGCTAGAGCAGATAACCATCTATGTCCCGTCGCGTCAAGCTTCGCTTTCGATAAGACGTAAGTCAGCGGGTTGTTGTCCGTTAATACGGTGAACGACTGTCCATATAGATGATCATGGAACTTCTCCGTAACAGCCCATTTTAATGCCAGGAATTCCAATTTATGAGCCGGGTAATTCCTCTCCGACTTGCTCAATCCTCGACTGGCGTAGCAAATAGGTCGTAACTGTCCATCCTGTTCTTGATAAAGAACGGCTCCTAGTCCGAGAGTACTTGCATCGGTGTGAAGCTCAAACGGCTGACTGTAGTTGGCATATCCGAGCACTGGTGGATTGCACAACGCCTCCTTCAGTCCGTTGAATGCTGTAGCATGCTCCGATGTCCAAGTCCACTTCACGCCATTCATCTCAGACTTGGTCCTCCCTTTGTTCTTCTTGACTCTGGTCGGTGGTAACAGGTCAGTTAAAGGTCTCGCAATCTTGGAAAAATCCTTTACAAATTTCCTGTAGTAACCTGCAAACCCTAAGAATTGGCGTAGTTCCTCGGGACTAGACGGCGTCGGCCAGTCTCGCACCTTCTCAATCTTCTTAGGATCAGCCTCAATGCCTTCTGGTGTGACGATGTGTCCAACATAGGCAACTCTGTTCATGAAGAACTGACACTTCTTAGGTGCTAGCTTCAAGCCGTTGTCCCTTAACCTCTGAAAAACCTTTCCGAGTCGTTCTAAGTGTTCCTCATAAGTCCGTGAAAAGATGATTAAATCATCTAGATATATCAGGCAAATAGCTAAATGTAGGTCTCCCATACATCTCTCCATCAGGCGCTGAAATGTCGCAGGAGCATTCGTAAGTCCGAAGGGCATCCGTGTAAACTCGTAAAACCCTAGTGGGCCGACGGAAAATGCGGTACGCTCCCTGTGTTCTTCCTCCAGCTCAATCTGATGGTAACCTGACTTCAAGTCCAACACTGTAAAGTAGTGTGATCCAGCTAAGCAATCCAGAATGTCCTCAACTCGTGGTAACGCATAGGAATCCCGGATGGTTCGTTGATTTAGCTGACGGAAATCCACACACATCCTCAATGATCCATCTTTCTTTCTCACCAGCACGATGTTTGATGACCAAGGACTGTAGGATGGTTTGATGACTCCGGCAGATAATAGTTGCTGTAGATGAGTCTTCACCTCGTCATACATGGATGGCGGTATCCTCCTATGGCGTTGTTTAAAAGCAACTGAGTCAGTCACATCGATTCGGTGTTTCACGAGATCAGTACATCCGAGGTCAGTATCACCATGTGAAAATATATCCTCGTATTCCTGTATGAGTTCCGTTCCTCGCTGTAGTTCCTCCTTCGAAACTGCTGAATTGGTAAAGTCTATCTTGTCCATAAATGACTTTGGTTTTCCAACCTCTCCATCGACAGTAGGAAGTTCTTGGACAACCACCGGCTGTATCTCGCATAAAATTGCCTTCGGAGGAATAATAAAGGTATGCGTTGTTAAATTTGACAGTTGGACGTCCAATGGATGTGAACTTTCGCAGTCATAGGAAAACACAGTAGGTGTAACATCAATATCCTTTGACAACTTGGATCGTTCTGAGGGCTGAATGATAGCACATGTAGTCGGATAAGCGCTCCGCTGGTCTACATATCCCTTCAGGGTGATAGTAGAGTTTGGTCTAAGGACGCAATCCATGTTTCCTGCATTCTTGACTAGGCCAATGCTGTTACGATTCCTAGCTAAATCCCGATCTCTCAATGTCATGCAGCGAAATGCCAAATACCATGGAGTATCCAATCCCCTCTGCAAGAACTTCGATCCATTCCTACCACGACATTCTTCCAACAATACTGACAAAACGTTGGTTCCAATCAACACTGGTACCTTGGAGTTATAGTTGCTGTTAGGGACTACCAACAAAAGACATCTCTGCTCACCTCTTCCGGACAAACCATCAAAACTGACTTCTGCTTCGATAAGTCCTGAGTAAGGCAACTGTTGTCCATCAGCACATTCTATGGCAAGCATCTCATTGATAGGCTGTAACTCCAAATGATTCAGATGACACTCATAAAACTCCTGACTAACTGTAGATACGGTTGCACCTGTATCCAATAACGCTCTGGTTTCCTTACCTTCTATGTTGACATCCACTTCATTAGCGTTGCCAATCATCTGCGTTCCCGTCCTTGTAGTCTTAGCACTTCTGTTCGGACCTTGAATTCGGAAATCTATGAGCGATCCGTCTTCATAGACTCCTTCCCTTTTAGCGAACTGCGTGAGTGGTCCAAGATTACTCTACATCGTGCTTTGATATGTCCAGGCTGCCTGCATCTCCAGCATATAATATCAGGCTTCTTGCCTGACGACGAGTCATCATGATCAGGCTTCTCTTGCGATGGCTTGGAATTGTAGACGGACCCTCCTCCGAAGTTGTTAGAGTTCCCTCTATTCCGGTTCCGGTAATCCCGGCTGTTCTTCCCAGAAGTTGCTCCACCATCGGATATCTGCTTTTCCAACCTCTGAATAGCAGCAGACAACTGGTTGACCATGGATCTCAAATCCTCCTTCTCCTCCCCCTCAACAGCTGAGTTGGCGGTAACGGTCGTCTTCAAGGATTTCTCGCTGTTCCTGGTCCTCTCTACTGATCTAACTGCTATGCAGAGTTCTTCATAGTCAGCAATGGAGTCATACTTGTGGCCGGTAATATCTCTTAACTCTGGCCTCAATCCAGACCAAAACTTGTTGTGCAATCGCTTATTGCGTTCCTCGGGTCCTATACAAGAATCAGCTCTCAGTAACAAATCTTCCAGTCTACATGCCCATTCCGTCACGTTCTCCTTGGGTTGCTGATGTGCGGCATAAAAGTTCTCAAGCAATGTCTCCTGGTCATCCACTATACCATACAACTTCTGAGTTTGGCGATCAACTGTGCCGGCGTGGCATTAGCTCCCAGTCGCATGGCTACTCTGGCTGCAGTGCCCTTCAAAGATCTCCGGATAGACTGCCCAATGACATCCTCTGACTTACCCGTGTCAATCAGACATTGTACCTCGTATTTCCACAAATCGAAAGTAGCCTCACCTTTTCCTTCATCTCCAGAAAATACCGGTAACTTGTAGAATCTGGTGTCCAGAGTGCCTGTAATAGAACCATTACCCTGACTAACTACATTACCACTTACCACTTGTTCAGCAATCGGTTGGTCAGCAGTGTCCAATCCTCCTGTGGAATTAAGAAAATCTAGCATCTGTTTCCTTAACGTAACTAAACTATCACCTTTAGGTCTAGCACCCAATTGTGAAAACAACTTAGACACATCCTCTACAGCGTTCCCCTCCGCCTGTAAAGGCATCGCTTCCGCCTGTGCAGGTTGCTCTGTAGTATCCGTCATGGCGAAATCGGTGGTACGATATATACAACAAAACACAAATAAAATATTCATGTAAATAAACACGAAGTTCATCTATGTGTTCTTACCAAACACAGAACAAGTATTTTACTCTTGTTCTCATAGATATACACACTTACAAATCAAATAAAATCAACTAGCTCTGCATCATCTACCGTCAATGAATGATCCAACACCTGAAAGAAAACTGAATGAATCCTGCAAAGAATGATATTCGGTCGCGTTCAGCCACAGTATTCGCGTATAAGTAACCGCAAATGTCAATCCGATAAGCGATAAATAGCACCTAACGCACCATCATTCATTCAACATAAACAGAAAATCCACACCGCACATGTAACATAGAACCCCAACTGCGACCAAGTACGTATCCACAAATAAATAAATCCCACTTACAACAAAAACTAAAGTAATCCTACATGTTAACTTTCGAAACTGAAGAACAAAAAAAAAAAATCAAAAAAAAAATCTAAACAAATCTATCAATGAACGACGACAAAAAAAAACTAAATGTCTAAACAGATAAAGCAAAAATAGAAAAAAATGAGAAAACAAATTCCGCAAAATTAACGAAGTCAATTTAAATGAAAAGCCAAAATAAAAAAAAATAAAAATTTTGCAAGTACGAGTGATTTCCCTGAAGCAGAGTTAAATGATTCAACAATCAAGCATAAATTAATCGAAAGACAAACAAATTAATACACTATTTAAGTTATTAATTTGAAACAACTATAGCAAAATCAATTAATACTAACAAAAGTTTTAAGCTAAATATGAAAACATTCAAATTAATCAAAGTAAATTACAATTGGAAAAGTAAAGAAAAACAAATCAATTTTAAATGCAAAATCCAAACTAGAAAATAAACTGAAGTGAGCGCACTACAAAAAAAAAATTAATAATCTGAAAACAAAATTCAAATTATTCAATTATTTTTAAGTGATTTTATAAAAAAATTATAAATCAATACAAAAGTCAATGATTTCCAACAACAAATATTATAGAATACTGAAACTTTCAAAAAAAAATATATCGCCGAAAGTTAACTACCGGAAGTATGAATAAACAGGATGTTAAAGTTTTACCGGAAGCAAAATATTTATCGGAAGTACAAAAATACCGGAAATACCAAAAACTGGAAGTTCCCTAAATTTACCGGAAATACGAAGCTATACCGGAAGTAATGAAACTATATGACCAAAAATATTACAAGGCAAAAACACAAATATATATCAAATTATGAAATGTATGAATTATATGTATATCAATTTACACTATTTAGAGTTCATATTTCACGAAAGAACATACAAGATTAATCAGCAAAATAGGTGGAAAGTCAGTGCTACACAAATGTCATTTACCGTGTAAGGTCAGCTACACTGGTCCAGTTCTTCTCCAGGTCCAAAACGGTTAGAATAACTGCGCACATCGCAGTCGCGTGATACACAAAACACACTCGCGATCGTTGGTCAAGGTCATCAGGAGGTCGTTCGAGCGTACGTGCGTGCCTCTCCGGTATACGAAATCCATCCCGTCAACAGGTGAAATTGGCCACTAAGGTTTACTCGGGTGAGTTTACCTGTCCGGTGTATAATATTTCACGGTCGTAGATATCTGTACAACATCCCGTCAAGCGGTGTCAGCGGGTACACAAGGCCATCAACGATACATGGGCGCCAATGTAATAGTCGTCTTATTTCTTCAATAATACAACTCCGGGTTCTTGTTTCCAATATTTATTATTATACAAATAAACTCTCTTCAGTATGAAGAGGGTTTTCCCGGACTATGTCCGCCGAGTCCTCTGTACTCGTCTTAACGTTCAGTTAATAAGGTTTAATGACTCTAGTGTTCGCTACATCTTTTCGTCTCTATGCTGGCTATGATTACCAATATACGATGTTGTCCCTCTGACCGCTCTGTTCATAAGTGACCAGTGCGCCAGGTAAAACTACCCAACATTCAACACTCGCATTCCATAAATAGACAATACGTACACTACAAACAGGTTTACATACACGTTACATCACATCCGCTCATTAGCTCGCTCGCATTCTCACGTGCTATTCTACCGCGCGCGCTAAAACTATTGCCGCATTGCGTACCGTAGAATGCTTCGCGGAAAGCTGACTTCCGTTTCATACGGCGCGTATATTTAAAATACAAAAACATATTAAAAGTATATTGTCAAATAATGACACTACTACATTCTCCCCTCCATGGATGGAAGATGTCCCCATCTGCATATTCAGGACAGACTGTAAATAAAACATAAGATTAATACAACGAAAATCCATACCTAAAAAAAATCATACAATGTAAAATCTGCAACTGAGGAAAAAGGAAAAAAATCTGTCTACTCCTCAATTTCATCAGGTATTCCCCCGCTCAAATGAAAGATGTCCTCATCTTCCAAAGGGTCCCAATTGCACCTACAACTACATCTACAAATGAAATATATAGTTATGCAAAAGTACACATACGTAACAAGTTAAAATATTCAACAGTGCCTGTTGAGCTGGAGCTGTCATATTTCTGAAGGATACTGAAGATGTTATATCCATCAGGAACATAGCTTTCACCCTCCATTCTGGTTCTGCTCCAACAGGTTGCTGTGAACAAACAAACTCGCCTGATGTCATCCAATTAGGCTGTCGTTTGTTCCTGGTAGACCGTCTTGGTATTGGAATCTCCGGATCAGGCAAAGTAATATTCCCCTGTACTGCAGTTGCAGGTTCATCTTCCGGTTCCGATTCCGATGTCTCCACATCAATAAAGCCAGTCCGAGGTCCAGGTACAAATGTCACATTCTCGCTCGGCTGTGCTTTGTCCTGTGTGGGTGGCCGTTGAACGTTGGTAGGAACGTTCATACCCACAAATTCCTCATCTGAGCTGTCAGTCACGGACGGCGAGTCGACAATCTCAGCCACAGACTCTTGATGATGTGGTCCACATTCCAGCTTCGACTTCCTAGCACGAGGTACCGGTCGAGGTGGATGTGCAATGGGTATTTCATCTGTTTCCAGTGGTATCGTTCCGATTGGAAGTAGATGATTCCGGTGAAGAGTTCTACTTTTTCCCTCTCCATTCTCTCTAAGTATGGTGTAGACAGGAATGTCTCTATTGGGTTGACTCTGCACGATATACACGTCAGGTTCCCAACGATCCGCCAGCTTATGACGTCCTTCAAAGGCCAGTACCTTAACAAGAACTCGGTCTCCCGGTTCCAAAACAGCTTCTCTACTGCGTAGATCGTAGCCTGCCTTTTGACGACTCTGCGATTCCCGAGCCTTTCTACTCGCTAAACTGAACGAATGAGACATCCTGTTTCTCATATTCTTAACAAAATCCGGCATATTGGTTGACGCTGCTTCCTCGTCCGTTCCACATAGTAGATCAACGGGCAGTCGTGGTTGTCGTCCAAACATTAGTTGAAATGGCGAATAACCCGTGGTCTTATGCCGTGTGCAGTTGTACGCATAGGTCATTGAACCTATATAACTCTTCCAGTCTTTCTTTTGATGTGGTTCCAATGTGCCCAACATATCAATAAGAGTCCTGTTGAAACGTTCGCACATTCCATTACCGCTAGGATGGTACGGTGTCGTTCGTGACTTGGTGATATGAAGCGTTTCACACAGACTTTCTATTACTTTTCCCTCGAAGTTAGCGCCTTGGTCGGAATGTAATCTTCGTGGAACTCCATAATGTTCGATGAATCCCTGCAACGCCTCAGCTGTTGCTTTAGCCGACTGACTCCGAGTTGGAATGGCTTTGGCGTAGCGAGTAAAGTGGTCTGTTATCACCAAGACATCTTGAAATCCACCTTTCGATGCTTCCAATTTCAAGAAGTCCATGCACACCAGGTCCATAGGTTGAGGGGTAACGATGTTAACCAAAGGAGCTCTGATGTTAGTCGATGATTTCCTGAGTATACATCTCTGGCATTCCTTCAACCACTTCTCAACATCTTTGGCCATTCCCGGCCAAAAGAACCTATCTCTCAACAAAGATAACGTCCTATCCCGTCCAGGATGGCCGATGTCATTGTGTAAAGACGTCATAACCTTCTCTCGCATAGTCATCGGAAGTACGAGTTGATCTACCTCAGTCTCACCATCCGAAAGTCGCCGATATAGCACACCACGTTTCAGTTTCCAGCTATCCCAGCATCGGTTTAGGTAGGCGTTCTCTGGAATATCTGATAACTTCTTCCGTGTGGGCTTCATATTCTTCCTTATGACGGGTAGCCATTTCCCAATAACTTCGTCCTCCGCCTGAAGAGTTCGCCACTGATGAGGTGTAATGGTCTGGAAACCATGTCCGTTATCATCGTCAAGCATATCCAGTACCTCTGTTGATAGGCTCAAGCATTCCACCAACGACCCATTACAATGTGTTGCTCCTTTACAGACAGCTTGTACAGATTCTGATGAAATGTTGCATCCTGGTAGCCGTGATAACGCGTCTGCATCAGCGTTGTTCCGTCCTGGTCGATACCTAATGTCGAAGTTATAAGCGGCTAGAGCAGATAACCATCTATGTCCCGTCGCGTCAAGCTTCGCTTTCGATAAGACGTAAGTCAGCGGGTTGTTGTCCGTTAATACGGTGAACGACTGTCCATATAGATGATCATGGAACTTCTCCGTAACAGCCCATTTTAATGCCAGGAATTCCAATTTATGAGCCGGGTAATTCCTCTCCGACTTGCTCAATCCTCGACTGGCGTAGCAAATAGGTCGTAACTGTCCATCCTGTTCTTGATAAAGAACGGCTCCTAGTCCGAGAGTACTTGCATCGGTGTGAAGCTCAAACGGCTGACTGTAGTTGGCATATCCGAGCACTGGTGGATTGCACAACGCCTCCTTCAGTCCGTTGAATGCTGTAGCATGCTCCGATGTCCAAGTCCACTTCACGCCATTCATCTCAGACTTGGTCCTCCCTTTGTTCTTCTTGACTCTGGTCGGTGGTAACAGGTCAGTTAAAGGTCTCGCAATCTTGGAAAAATCCTTTACAAATTTCCTGTAGTAACCTGCAAACCCTAAGAATTGGCGTAGTTCCTCGGGACTAGACGGCGTCGGCCAGTCTCGCACCTTCTCAATCTTCTTAGGATCAGCCTCAATGCCTTCTGGTGTGACGATGTGTCCAACATAGGCAACTCTGTTCATGAAGAACTGACACTTCTTAGGTGCTAGCTTCAAGCCGTTGTCCCTTAACCTCTGAAAAACCTTTCCGAGTCGTTCTAAGTGTTCCTCATAAGTCCGTGAAAAGATGATTAAATCATCTAGATATATCAGGCAAATAGCTAAATGTAGGTCTCCCATACATCTCTCCATCAGGCGCTGAAATGTCGCAGGAGCATTCGTAAGTCCGAAGGGCATCCGTGTAAACTCGTAAAACCCTAGTGGGCCGACGGAAAATGCGGTACGCTCCCTGTGTTCTTCCTCCAGCTCAATCTGATGGTAACCTGACTTCAAGTCCAACACTGTAAAGTAGTGTGATCCAGCTAAGCAATCCAGAATGTCCTCAACTCGTGGTAACGCATAGGAATCCCGGATGGTTCGTTGATTTAGCTGACGGAAATCCACACACATCCTCAATGATCCATCTTTCTTTCTCACCAGCACGATGTTTGATGACCAAGGACTGTAGGATGGTTTGATGACTCCGGCAGATAATAGTTGCTGTAGATGAGTCTTCACCTCGTCATACATGGATGGCGGTATCCTCCTATGGCGTTGTTTAAAAGCAACTGAGTCAGTCACATCGATTCGGTGTTTCACGAGATCAGTACATCCGAGGTCAGTATCACCATGTGAAAATATATCCTCGTATTCCTGTATGAGTTCCGTTCCTCGCTGTAGTTCCTCCTTCGAAACTGCTGAATTGGTAAAGTCTATCTTGTCCATAAATGACTTTGGTTTTCCAACCTCTCCATCGACAGTAGGAAGTTCTTGGACAACCACCGGCTGTATCTCGCATAAAATTGCCTTCGGAGGAATAATAAAGGTATGCGTTGTTAAATTTGACAGTTGGACGTCCAATGGATGTGAACTTTCGCAGTCATAGGAAAACACAGTAGGTGTAACATCAATATCCTTTGACAACTTGGATCGTTCTGAGGGCTGAATGATAGCACATGTAGTCGGATAAGCGCTCCGCTGGTCTACATATCCCTTCAGGGTGATAGTAGAGTTTGGTCTAAGGACGCAATCCATGTTTCCTGCATTCTTGACTAGGCCAATGCTGTTACGATTCCTAGCTAAATCCCGATCTCTCAATGTCATGCAGCGAAATGCCAAATACCATGGAGTATCCAATCCCCTCTGCAAGAACTTCGATCCATTCCTACCACGACATTCTTCCAACAATACTGACAAAACGTTGGTTCCAATCAACACTGGTACCTTGGAGTTATAGTTGCTGTTAGGGACTACCAACAAAAGACATCTCTGCTCACCTCTTCCGGACAAACCATCAAAACTGACTTCTGCTTCGATAAGTCCTGAGTAAGGCAACTGTTGTCCATCAGCACATTCTATGGCAAGCATCTCATTGATAGGCTGTAACTCCAAATGATTCAGATGACACTCATAAAACTCCTGACTAACTGTAGATACGGTTGCACCTGTATCCAATAACGCTCTGGTTTCCTTACCTTCTATGTTGACATCCACTTCATTAGCGTTGCCAATCATCTGCGTTCCCGTCCTTGTAGTCTTAGCACTTCTGTTCGGACCTTGAATTCGGAAATCTATGAGCGATCCGTCTTCATAGACTCCTTCCCTTTTAGCGAACTGCGTGAGTGGTCCAAGATTACTCTACATCGTGCTTTGATATGTCCAGGCTGCCTGCATCTCCAGCATATAATATCAGGCTTCTTGCCTGACGACGAGTCATCATGATCAGGCTTCTCTTGCGATGGCTTGGAATTGTAGACGGACCCTCCTCCGAAGTTGTTAGAGTTCCCTCTATTCCGGTTCCGGTAATCCCGGCTGTTCTTCCCAGAAGTTGCTCCACCATCGGATATCTGCTTTTCCAACCTCTGAATAGCAGCAGACAACTGGTTGACCATGGATCTCAAATCCTCCTTCTCCTCCCCCTCAACAGCTGAGTTGGCGGTAACGGTCGTCTTCAAGGATTTCTCGCTGTTCCTGGTCCTCTCTACTGATCTAACTGCTATGCAGAGTTCTTCATAGTCAGCAATGGAGTCATACTTGTGGCCGGTAATATCTCTTAACTCTGGCCTCAATCCAGACCAAAACTTGTTGTGCAATCGCTTATTGCGTTCCTCGGGTCCTATACAAGAATCAGCTCTCAGTAACAAATCTTCCAGTCTACATGCCCATTCCGTCACGTTCTCCTTGGGTTGCTGATGTGCGGCATAAAAGTTCTCAAGCAATGTCTCCTGGTCATCCACTATACCATACAACTTCTGAGTTTGGCGATCAACTGTGCCGGCGTGGCATTAGCTCCCAGTCGCATGGCTACTCTGGCTGCAGTGCCCTTCAAAGATCTCCGGATAGACTGCCCAATGACATCCTCTGACTTACCCGTGTCAATCAGACATTGTACCTCGTATTTCCACAAATCGAAAGTAGCCTCACCTTTTCCTTCATCTCCAGAAAATACCGGTAACTTGTAGAATCTGGTGTCCAGAGTGCCTGTAATAGAACCATTACCCTGACTAACTACATTACCACTTACCACTTGTTCAGCAATCGGTTGGTCAGCAGTGTCCAATCCTCCTGTGGAATTAAGAAAATCTAGCATCTGTTTCCTTAACGTAACTAAACTATCACCTTTAGGTCTAGCACCCAATTGTGAAAACAACTTAGACACATCCTCTACAGCGTTCCCCTCCGCCTGTAAAGGCATCGCTTCCGCCTGTGCAGGTTGCTCTGTAGTATCCGTCATGGCGAAATCGGTGGTACGATATATACAACAAAACACAAATAAAATATTCATGTAAATAAACACGAAGTTCATCTATGTGTTCTTACCAAACACAGAACAAGTATTTTACTCTTGTTCTCATAGATATACACACTTACAAATCAAATAAAATCAACCAGCTCTGCATCATCTACCGTCAATGAATGATCCAACACCTGAAAGAAAACTGAATGAATCCTGCAAAGAATGATATTCGGTCGCGTTCAGCCACAGTATTCGCGTATAAGTAACCGCAAATGTCAATCCGATAAGCGATAAATAGCACCTAACGCACCATCATTCATTCAACATAAACAGAAAATCCACACCGCACATGTAACATAGAACCCCAACTGCGACCAAGTACGTATCCACAAATAAATAAATCCCACTTACAACAAAAACTAAAGTAATCCTACATGTTAACTTTCGAAACTGAAGAACAAAAAAAAAAAAATCAAAAAAAAAATCTAAACAAATCTATCAATGAACGACGACAAAAAAAAACTAAATGTCTAAACAGATAAAGCAAAAATAGAAAAAAATGAGAAAACAAATTCCGCAAAATTAACGAAGTCAATTTAAATGAAAAGCCAAAATAAAAAAATATAAAAATTTTGCAAGTACGAGTGATTTCCCTGAAGCAGAGTTAAATGATTCAACAATCAAGCATAAATTAATCGAAAGACAAACAAATTAATACACTATTTAAGTTATTAATTTGAAACAACTATAGCAAAATCAATTAATACTAACAAAAGTTTTAAGCTAAATATGAAAACATTCAAATTAATCAAAGTAAATTACAATTGGAAAAGTAAAGAAAAACAAATCAATTTTAAATGCAAAATCCAAACTAGAAAATAAACTGAAGTGAGCGCACTACAAAAAAAAAATTAATAATCTGAAAACAAAATTCAAATTATTCAATTATTTTTAAGTGATTTTATAAAAAAATTATAAATCAATACAAAAGTCAATGATTTCCAACAACAAATATTATAGAATACTGAAACTTTCAAAAAAAAATATATCGCCGAAAGTTAACTACCGGAAGTATGAATAAACAGGATGTTAAAGTTTTACTGGAAGCAAAATATTTATCGGAAGTACAAAAATACCGGAAATACCAAAAACTGGAAGTTCCCTAAATTTACCGGAAATACGAAGCTATACCGGAAGTAATGAAACTATATGACCAAAAATATTACAAGGCAAAAACACAAATATATATCAAATTATGAAATGTATGAATTATATGTATATCAATTTACACTATTTAGAGTTCATATTTCACGAAAGAACATACAAGATTAATCAGCAAAATAGGTGGAAAGTCAGTGTTACACAAATGTCATTTACCGTGTAAGGTCAGCTACACTGGTCCAGTTCTTCTCCAGGTCCAAAACGGTTAGAATAACTGCGCACATCGCAGTCGCGTGATACACAAAACACACTCGCGATCGTTGGTCAAGGTCATCAGGAGGTCGTTCGAGCGTACGTGCGTGCCTCTCCGGTATACGAAATCCATCCCGTCAACAGGTGAAATTGGCCACTAAGGTTTACTCGGGTGAGTTTACCTGTCCGGTGTATAATATTTCACGGTCGTAGATATCTGTACAACATCCCGTCAAGCGGTGTCAGCGGGTACACAAGGCCATCAACGATACATGGGCGCCAATGTAATAGTCGTCTTATTTCTTCAATAATACAACTCCGGGTTCTTGTTTCCAATATTTATTATTATACAAATAAACTCTCTTCAGTATGAAGAGGGTTTTCCCGGACTATGTCCGCCGAGTCCTCTGTACTCGTCTTAACGTTCAGTTAATAAGGTTTAATGACTCTAGTGTTCGCTACATCTTTTCGTCTCTATGCTGGCTATGATTACCAATATACGATGTTGTCCCTCTGACCGCTCTGTTCATAAGTGACCAGTGCGCCAGGTAAAACTACCCAACATTCAACACTCGCATTCCATAAATAGACAATACGTACACTACAAACAGGTTTACATACACGTTACATCACATCCGCTCATTAGCTCGCTCGCATTCTCACGTGCTATTCTACCGCGCGCGCTAAAACTATTGCCGCATTGCGTACCGTAGAATGCTTCGCGGAAAGCTGACTTCCGTTTCATACGGCGCGTATATTTAAAATACAAAAACATATTAAAAGTATATTGTCAAATAATGACACTACTACATTAGAGAGGTACATGTACCTAGGACACGGGTGTTAGAGACGTACATGTACCTAGGACACGAGTGTTAGAGACGTACATGTACCTAGGACACGAGTGTTAGAGAGGTACATGTACCTAGGACACGGGTGTTAGAGAGGTACATGTACCTAGGACACGGGTGTTAGAGACGTACATGTACCTAGGACACGGGTGTTAGAGAGGTACATGTACCTAGGAATTGGGTGTTAGAGGCGTACATGTACCCAGGACTCGGGTGTTAACACTCATATGTCAGAACCACCTGGTCACTTACATTCACACGACCTAAACTCATCGGAAAGTCGGTACCGTGTGAACAATGTTGATTTGAAAAAAAATCGTGAAAAATTAGAAGTTTATGTATATCGTTTATTCTTCAAAAAATGTCAATAAATAACATTCTTGTATATTAAAGCGCTCATGTATACAATGCTGTGATTCGATACCAACAGTAAAGTGTAAACCACTGTCGAATACAAAGGAGAATGACTTAACATATTTGTAAATTATTCCGTCAAACGTTATATCTATGAAAAAAAACTGACAGGAGAAAAATGACATTGGCTATTCTGCATGTGAGTGAATGGCGAAGCCTAGAGAACATATAGCCAACTACACCGTTTTGTTTCCGGTACAAGGTTATTATGGCCCATTAACGTGTCCAATTTGATGTGTTTTATTTACCGGTACACAATCAAATATAACGACAAATAAACTCCTCACATATTTTAAAACTTATTATCTAAATTTCCCTGGACAATGAGTATTTCTCTGAGTTATAAACATCAAGGTTCACAGAGTACGGAGTTATTGATATCCTGTCATTTCATGTTAAAGGAGAAACAAACTGGATTCGATGTTGTAATGTCAACGAACTGCGATAAAAGTACAAACGCAGCTTTTGAAGCACAATAACCGAGTTCGTATTTTTTCTTATCGATCTGAGTATGTAAATGGTGCTCGGCATGAGGTCGTTCGCCTGCGAAGTGATGCGCCGGTACGCGACATCATTGTCGGCAGCCATTCATCAACTGTTCGCCGGAGCTGGTGTCTTTCTTAACCATGTGTATGATCAAAAGTAAAAAAAATTTTTTTTAAACTGACGACATTATTTTAGATACACTTGTATATTTCTTGAAAGGAAAAGGTCAACGTGATTTATTGTAGTGCATTTTAAGAAAGTGTTATGATATCACCTAGCTATGTATCGATATATATATATATATATATTGAAATATGACTGTTTGAAATGAACATTAACATTAGCTTGTAAGCTGATATACCAATAAAGAAGATAGTTTGGAATGTAGTAAAACTACAGTTTCTAATTCCATCCCATATTATCAAATAATGCATACTTTATCAAAGATTGGCAATTAAAACGTCACGAGAAAAACTATAGGACAGTATAGCGTCTTTGTTGCACCTGGTAAATTGGTAGACACCAATTTTCTTCTCGAAAATTTATTTCAGTGACATGCACTTTGATTTAATGCTCTGTAAGACTTTAACTTTGATATGCTTTACGAGTGTTTTATTGGGTGTGATTACAGAAGAGAGCATTAAAGTTGGACAGAGACAGGATTTTCACCAGTAACTGTGCAGTATCGTACGACCGTATCGGTGTGCTTCCTGTAACAATACCATACGTCAACAGGAACAACTTTCGCTGACAACAACACAATAGGTGTTAAACCGACTCAGTTTATTGTGTTCAATAAGACTGTCGAAATATCTACAGAACAGGGAAACATTGACCCTGAATCGGTGTTTTATGTATTGTATGATTAGTTCACAACACAAACAAAACATTTGTTTTTCAAAGGAAAGATTATGACACGTTGAACTTTTAAACAGATTATAAGAACGGCACTACTTTGGTCTTTCGGCTTAATGACACACGACATTTACCACACTTATAACTCTGTGAAAATACCAGTTTTGATTTAGGAGATACTTATATTCCGTAATCACTTCACGGCCAGAATACTCCTAAGCTAGAATCGAAACCTCTCATTAGAACGCGATACCTTTACGGCGACCATAACACATGCAAGGGGGTTTGTCATTTTTCACCAATGGGACAAGTCGGTTAAGACAGCATTGTAACTGGGCGAGTCTACCCGTGCATATTAATTTAACATGGTGCATTATCTAATCGACGATATCTATTTTGAAGAGGAATATCACCGGTCTGACATACAGTACATGTACCTAGGAAGTAGTTTTGAATAATAATCAATATTAAATGTTCACTTTTGACTTTGAACATATGAAATGGATATGAAAGTTCATGAAACTTGTCATGGCTAAAAAGAATAAAAAAAATCTAAGGCTCGTATCATAAAAATATCAGATGAAATAGAAACTAATTTAAGACCATATATATATATATATATATATATGCATGCAATTCGTCCTTAATATAAAAATGTTTACAACCAATACTTGATATGTTTTTAATGCTATGATTTTATGATTTGATTTACAAATTAAGATTTCTAACTTTTTCTGTTTGGTGTATTTATGTGAACGTCTTGTCTTATTGATGTTTAGCTAGAAATGACTCCAAATGTCGATAGGTCATACAACGCAACAAAACTAAAACGAAACGATAAATTGCAAAACAAGTTAAAGGTCAATAGAGCCCTGTATAAGTGAAGGTCCAATGTGGAAGACTCCTTTGTAATCTTTTGTTTACAGTTCATCGATAGCTGGAGTAAGATGGAGCCAAACAAGTCCAGGAAAGAGACCCTCACAAAATCAGATTAAAACAGTAACGATGTTATGCACTGCGTAAAGAACATTGCAACTGATCATGTTTGATAGTAAAGTAGGTAGGTGGGTATTTACCATCCGCTCATAGTAACACCTTGTTATCATAGAGATTACTGGGTCTGGTGACTAAGGCATTGAACAATTAACAACTATAAGTACTATTATACATGAACATCAACTAAAGTTCCATCGATGTCCTGTCGCTGTCAAAGGCAGAGAAAACCAACAATTAGAAGTTTAGCTGAGGTCACCAAACCAACAGACAGCATAAGATTCGAACCCTTGAGCGAGTGGTGTGCTGCCAACCCTTGATTTAAAAGGCTTCGTTGTCCTAGACTTCAAACCGCTTTTTAGTAAACGATTGATAAACATCTCCAAAGCTGGTATTGAATACTCCGAACTGTACTCGGCAAATCGATTGTCAGCCTGGCATTCATTGTGACGATTTCAGTCTCGGTATATACCATCACAGTTTTTATCTTGTATGTTTATGAAGTAAGTTCCGATGTCGTTTATATCCACTCAGCATATACTTTTTTTTTCATTTTTTGCTTTTATTAGAAAAGAAAGTTCTCGTAACAAGAGAACGAAGGCATTCCCCCTAGTTTAGACTGAGAAAGAATAGTGTTCAGAGTTAAAAATATCGATTCTGTTATAGAGGATGCATTTATTTTCCAGAGCGCGGATTTTCAAGATTGATCAAAGGACATTGAAATGGCACAAAGATATAAAACAACCTTCCATAAAACATCTGAGTTCAAAACATTTGAATCAAATGAATCTGCATCATAAAGCAGTGTCTAGCTTTTATCGGACAAGTCAGTCAAGAATATTAAACCCAAGAATCGTATTGGTACAAGTATATTGTATCGACACGATGGTGCGGGGGTACGTGGTGGAATGGTCGCGAGTTCTAGTCCAAACTAAGCTCGGCTTGGCATCCTTGAACAAGATACTTTACTTCGTGCCAGTCGACTCCGTTATATTGGTGCTATATACATGTAGCTGTATGTAAAAACCTCAAACTATCATCATTATTCATTAATAATCAATTATCATTACGGAACTTGACGACCTTACTAACACTTCTATGGAACAATGACGAAGTGGAAATATTGATACCATCTGATAATAGATGCTCCATAAGTTTAGATCCGGATATATCTGTCAGATATAGAACCCAGTAGTTCGTCCGATACCAAAAAGAATCTCGTGGTTTGATTTTGGTATCGCTCCATTTGCTTTTCCAATGGGTATTCATTGGCGTACCGATTGGTCCAATGACATAGTATTTGGAAACTTAATCATCCGTATGCGATAAGTACATTTAAATTCACTTGGAAACTAAATATAATATTGAGTACAATCTAATTAATGAACTGTGAGATTGCTAAAATCCACTTCGTGTTGAATGATATGATAAAATTTTAATTGTTGCACAATGACCAGAATATATATAAATAACTTATATCTACACCAATGAATAGGTAATAAAATATAAAGGACTTCTGCATGAGAGTCTAAAAAGCAGACGAATCAGGTAAATTTCAATCTCCTTGAACTTGGCCAGGTAACCGGAATCGCACAGGTAGCTAATGCTCTTTTGAGGACGGTAGCCAGGCATGCTGGAGTGTTTTGGACACTCTACACGCGGTTAATTAGTACTATAGAGCGAAGCGGTACTACAGTCTAACCTTGAAGTAACAAGCGACTGCACCAATGTCTTAAATGAATCTGTGGTGACGAACCGTCGTATAAATCCGTTCCGACGAACTGCCGGATAGATCCGTGGTGACGAACTGTCGGATAGATTCCGTGGTGACGAACTGTCGTATAAATCCATGGGGACTTACTGTCGGATAAATCCCTGGTGACGAACTTTCGGATAAATCTGTAGCGATGATTTTTCGGATAAATCCGTGGTGACGAACAGCCGGATGCATCTCTGGAGACGAACTGCCGGATATACCCGGTGTTTCTGATTTGGCGATAACAGAAACTTTCAATAGAGTTTACCAGTTTTGTCCATGTTCAGAGTGTTTAGCAAGGTTCCTCTTAGCTTGGACTTGTAAAAAGACGACCAGGTCTCTCTTTTTCTGATTAAGCATCTTCAAGTACTTTCATGTTACCTTAAATATCTGTGTGTCGTCGGCATAACAATGGTACTGAAGGCTATGTCGACATCCCCCCGGCCCTCAGTCACCATTAATATTGCAAGGCAGGGATTATTTACACGAGTAAGGATAACTTTTTAAGAACAGGACCGGGGTTCAATTCCTCGTTTGGAAATGAAAAGATATGGTTAACTTGACCGATATGTGAGGTTTTCCGGATACTCTGGCTTCCTCTCGCGTGCTTTCATCCAGGTCAAGGAATTATTTATACAAGTTGATATAAATTGTTTCGCAAATGTTGCAAACTTAATATAGTTTACATTACATTACTGTTCGACAGTTCATCTCGCATCAACTCAAAAATGATTTGGCCACGAACTGCATAGCACATTATTTGGGGATTGTAAATAGTCCACATGTAAATCTTGTCATAAAACTCGACGATGACTTTGTTATCCATAAATCATTAATTCCCCTAGTTGTCACCGTCACGTTCTCTTTTTGTGAGCGTCACATTCCGTGTGTTTGATTCTGACTAACATGACAGATTCGGGAGCTCATAGTCTTACTTTCCTTGTACGTTTTTCAAATAAATACCGTATGTTGTTGTTATTTTTGTTGTTTTTTGTTGTTGTTGTTGATGATGATGATGATGATGATGATGATGATGATTTACGCTTTAGAATCGTTCGTTTGGTTGTAAATCGATCATGTGAAACACGGAGTCATTTGCATGTCTTTAACATTTATACAGATGTTCCTGAAGGTTGGCTCTGTTTGGACCTAACTACTTACTAGTATAGCTAAAAATAAGGCTGACAGCCATCGTTTGATCCTAAGAGAGGGTAATTCCGGGCAGGTCAGAAATGGTGACAAAGTTACCGTGTTTACGCTCTAACGAGTATTCTACTACAAACAGGGCGGATGCCCACTCTTAGACATCTCGGCACCATTCGATAAGTACCAATTGTTTTACCTTCTAAAGCACGCCGATAAAGGCTGAGTTCAGTACACAGAACAGTGTAACATAAATATATTATGTGACAGCACGAGGCCTAGAGTGGAGAATTTGGCTTTGTTGCAAGTTAGATTACAGCATAACCCTTGACTCTGTACTAAGTTATGACTGTTATTTATGAGTTTTTCTTTTCAGACCGTTATTATATTTACACTTCTATTTGAAACCTATTTATCATTCCTAAATCAACAAAATGTTTCTAAAACAGATTTCGATGAAGTTATGATAAAACAGAATAATCACATGTCTGTTCAGGGGTATTTAAACCTGCTATAACTAAATGGCTTCGCAATTCAATTTAACTTTATTGGTAAAGTGTTACAAAAATGCATAACCTGATGGCAATTACATAGATGTAGCACATATGTATAGCGTCAATTAAAAATTAAAGCAGTGCCCGTGTCGCAAGTCTTGTTGTTTAATGTGCAAATGGAAACACATAATCAGTATTTTCACAGTCGTTTGAATTCTGAGGGCATTTTTGATGAGTAACCTAATGTAGACTTAAAAGTGAATGAAGAGGAAATGGTCGTCCAGTTCATCATAAGGTGTAAACTTTACTATTGCTTGTTACTTCATAGCTCCTGCATGATGTACTGTATTTAGTGAGATATACAGAAATACGAAAATGTATCAACAACACATATTCAATTAGGTTTTTTGGCACAAATTGTATTCCCTTTTTGTAATTTGTGTTATTTATGTGAATTCATGATGCGCGAATAGCACCGAAACTATCATCAACATCACTTTTGTTGATTCAATCTCTTTACTGTTGATGTATTTGTTATTTTCATCATTCATACATATAAACATACATCGTACTTCAGCGCGGCAAAGTAAGTATGCAATGATTATAAAACGTAATTTGATAGTGCATACACTATAGGGATGTTACATCAAGTAAAACAGGAGTGAAACTAACGGACATGAACAAACCACAACTGCTGATCTAAATTACTGTTTATTGCAATATATTTTAAATATTCATATTCACTGATATAATATTTGCACATTCGTCCAGGTTATGAACACAGGACAATAATGCTCAAACTTTATAGTACTCAGTTATCGTACATACACTAGCATCTGCCTTTGTTATACTTTTGCAATTAACAGCTGTGGAAGTGGTAGGTAGAGTTAGAGGAGGTAATGAGATCCTAATTATAATCTCACGTGTAATCAGTTTTTTAGAGCCCCACAAAGGTGTATGATATGGCTCATACTCAAGTGACTGTTAGCGGTGTACACCTTTCATACAAGGCGGGGCGCCGAGTGCAATGTACCTCAGCCACGATATTACACAGGCTTGACACCTGAATACCGAGTTAGTGTAAACAGTGACCCAGTGCAGTAGCCTAGATGCAGGTCTATTTCTGGGCACTGTATAAGTTCATATCATTATTGGAATTAACTCTAAATATGTGTCACTGAGTATAGCTATGATCCTCTTATAATAGTTCCGATAAGTTACCTCCGATAAGTAGTAGTTAAGGTCCACATGTGACAGCTCACATCCTTTGAAGCTCGCGCGAGATATAGATCGCACTCTCCAAGATTCTCGAGTTTACGATACATGTACATATACTCCGATTGTTGTTGTCTATTATTGGAAATCTTTCTACAACAACGTAATGCAGTATATGGGGGTAATTGCCCGACAATTACTATAAATAGATAAATAAATAAAATATACATACTATACCCATCATGTGTATTAAATCAAGGATCATTGATACAGCAATGGGACTTGAGGGTGATATGTCTGGTAATAAAACCATTGGTATTGCCCTTATTTCCTCCAAATGCATAGCATGAGATAGAGCAACATACAGCGTGAAAACCGAAAATGGAATGACAACTCCTGGGCAAACCGATAGTACATACTGTTGTGCGAAAGTACGTGTCTTATGATAGAGAAGAAAATATATAGGTATTGCAAAGTGGAAACTAGGACAAAAACGAAAATAATATAATACCATTAGAGTGAAACTTTATCCAACACTCAGCCCAGAGCAAGGTAGAAAGCACATTCCAGTAAAAATATTGTAAAAGTAACCGTAGAAAATTGGATGTATCCTCTTTTATAAAGAACTGCAGCTTGGCGAAATGGGAGGGTGCTTATATTTAAAGGGTATCAATAGGTCATAATCCAGCAAAGTCTGACAAGGAATAGCATTTACGCTTAACATTAACAGTATTGACCAGTCAGTTAATTTGTTTAGCTATTGTAACACTTTCAAATAATATGTGAACATCAGCATATGAACATGAACAGCTAAGGGCATTGTATCAAAACATGAGATTGGTAACTATTTCAAATAATTAATATCAATCGTCATTGACAATTGTCAAAAGTATTGCTGAGACCTGTAATTGTACCATTTAACATAGTTATAATGACCTCGCTATACATCAAAACATCTCACTTACAATATAACATCGAACATATCTCAGTGCTGTGTAAGGTGTTAGTTTCATATATAATAAGACTAAATGTTTCATGCAATATTACGAGCATTATTGACACATTTGTATTATTATACTGATCTTAACGGTCCTTCAACACGGATACGGTCATTAGAACCTATAAAAGGTTGGTACAGCCGGTAAAATAGGAACATCAAAACAATAAAAAGGTAAAAGTCAGTATCGACGTACCCAAACAATATCACACAAACGACCAAGTCAGAAACAAGGTGAACTATATCTTGTATAACTAATAATCACGATAATAGATACAACCCGTGTATAAACATGTTTTCAATAAACAGTTCAGCTAATTTTATATTAAACATAAATATCTTGTTCATAAAAATCAAGACCTTGAACATCCTGACATATATAGTTGACTATTATTTCTACCACAATGTGTGGGTGTTATCTAACTTCTAAGGTATGAAATAATCATTACAACTGTTGAATGACATTCAGTTTATACCACACGTGGAATAGACTCTAAATACGTTTTGATTGGTTGACACGATGGCCTTTGACCGGGACTATTTTTGAATCACGTAGTTCAATGCAGTTTGATTGGCCAACACTTGAAGGCCGCTTCACAATGTCCTGGAACTGATAACCCACAAGAAGTAGTTCGCAGTTGTTTTGTTACATTCTTAAAAATATCAACTGATTGCTTTTAAATGATAAACCTCCTTTTCGTTTTGTTATGATTTGTATCAATTGTAATATTTCCATACATTTCCTCTCGTTAGTTATTTTTCAAAACGTTACAACAAACACTCGCTAAAAGCTCGTGTTTTTATAACTTTTGAAAGATAGCTAACTCAAGTGAAAGAAATGCCATGTGTAACCTCTATTCAAATCATGACGTATGTAGTTAATTATTGTTTAAATTTTAACACATGTAGTTGACTATTATCTAAATCCTGACGTGTGTAGTTGACTATTATTTAAATCATGACGTGTGTAGTTGACTATCATTTAAATCATGACACATGAATTCGATTATTATGAATGGGGCATCTAAAGAAGAATTCCAGTCATAACAGTGATATTTTAAGAGCCTTTAAATTCCTACTATGTCGCAATTTAACACAAGTAACATGATGAACTTTTCGTATGTATCATGACCAACCATGGGACATGCTGTTGACATGTAATTTGTTCAGTTGTTTGTATTTCAACAAAACATGCGAAAAGTGTTTGTTTCAGGGCGACATAATGAATCCCATTTGTACGAAAGCTCATTTGTACGAAATCTTATTCGTGTCATTTTTAGAGAGAAAACAAATTAAGTTATACGAACGAGATAAAAAGCCGTACGAACGACATTAAAAGTCGTACTTTACTCAGGGACAGTCTGTTTGTGACCAGGTACATATACTGCCCTTTGGATACTGATTATAAATTTCCATAACTTTAATAATTTTGATTTTAAAATGAATCATTAAACTTCACCTTTTTAATTCGTTCATACGACTTAATGATCTCGTCCATATGACTTTTTAACTCGTTCGTACGACTTAAATATAGATATTTTATCCTCTAAAAATGGTACGAATAAGCTTTCGTACATTTGTATTGCATATATTGCATAAAATAGCCATGTCATTCTGCTGACAAGTGTCTTAAGCACAAAATAGGAGCATTGGTTTCACCAGTTTTGACTTTATAATATGTATAAACACTGTTTATATTTTGACCATGAAATGCAAATGGCGGTTATGAACGATATCACACAAACATGACATAAAAAGGAGGTATTTCAAACATAAAAAAATACTCCTAATAGACACCATAAAGAACTCTAGACATGGCAAGAAGACTGCTTTAAGAAAAAAATGTTCAACCGTTGAGTTTGTGGTATGCTTATTTCTGAAAAAGGCCCCGAACTCACCTGTTTAACAATTTGTCTTTAAAAGTTCCTTCTTACTAAGATCAGGTGTCCTAAAAGTATAATAAAGGAGCATTTTTATTATTGATTGAAATGCCGCCCCTTATGTTATATTTGTGTAATATAATTCACAGCCGCCATTTGCATTTCAAGGTTAAAACAAAATAAATATTTATGTGTACATAAAGTCAAATCAAGTCAAACAAATGTCCCTATCATGTGTTATAGATACTTGTGAGTACCACAGCTTTGCTTTTTTCAGGTTTGTTTCTTTGTGTGACTTAGTATTACATGTATATTCCATACTACATCTTACCAAAGCGCAACTCTACAGATGATACTGTTAATATTCACAACAAAGTGTTGGTGATTCTTAAGAAAATACGTTTTCAGTCAAACATCTTGGTATAATACATGACTAGTTATATGCATTTATTAAAATATTCATTCGTGTTTGAAATTCAGCATTATTCTGCTGTATATATGACCTTTGAAACCTAGGTTCTCTATCTGCTCATCATATAAATATATCTTTACATATATGTCTACAATGTTTTTGTTAACATCATTAAATGATATATAAATAGATAATGTTAAGTGTTACCTAGTTGTGCTGATTTCTGCCCGGCAGCGTGGCAGCACACACATACCGACACTATACAGCGATCGATCTCTTGTGACAGGTAAGATATCAAGTGTACCTGACGACTTTCAATTAATTTAGAGGCAAGTAATTAACTAAATACTCAGTGACCCCTGGCTGTCAGCACAACTTGGTCCACACTGCGTGAGGTTTTCATAATATTGGTCATTTTCATATACAAACAAGATTGTGGACCGAGGCGCTATCGGACGCTATCTTTTACCCCATGTTAAGATGGAGTGTAATTAAACAAATGTCATTGGCCAGGTTGATTATATATAATAAGGGCTCCAGTTACCACTACAAGTGCACACACTGAAGCCCAGTTATTGTATAAAGGTGTTTTGTAAACTATTAAATGCGCTGTAATTAATATGGTCAATTAATCAGTGTATAGGCCGTGGTAATGTCAACGCCGAACCGTGGAGACGGGGTCACAGGGTACATGTGTCTTGGCAGATAAGTTCATGGCTCGTCCCCGGCCGGGTCAGTCCGTCAACTGTCGACAGGTCGGCGGTGTGTGGAGCAGATTACACTGACAATGGATATACAGCTTTATTTTATATCGGCAGTGTTCAAAATCTTAGATGAAGCATTCACCCATACTGACAATGAGACACATAGTCACAAACAACCAAGTATATCATATTTCTATACGTATCTGTTTTATCATCGCAGTGATCTTGTCTTTATTAAACATAATTTCACACAAACATCTCTAAAATTGTTCGTCCACATTGCTGTACCGTATAAAGATATACTTATCATTCCTTGTGCTTTACATATTAAATATAAACAACATTTCCGTGCCTGTTAATGCTCTACATATTGTTTTACAAGTTATTACCTACAATATTTCAGTGCCTGTTAATGCTCTATACTTCGTTTTACAGTTTAAAATTTACATTTGCTCTGCATTGCCACTATTAACACTAACAAGGCCAGTTCCATGTTGTGAGACCGTAACACGGGCGTAGTAATATGTAAAATATATGTTGGTAATATTAGACTAGACCTACGGTAGCTTTCTGACGTCGTTTTTCTGGACGTCGCAACCTCTGAAACGTCGTCACAAAAACGTCACTAAGAAAGAACGACGTCTGCTGATTGCCACATACGAAATATTTAGTGTATTTGTGTATTTTTAGCGCACTACATTTTTTTGCGGGAAAAGTCACGACCCAAAAATCCATGGGCAATTCCGTTCTATTTGTTGAACAAACATGGAACAATTTGAATAGAAAAAAAATACTTAAAAGGAAAATACGAATGTTTAAATATGAAAAATGTAAATATAAGCATTAAACAACATTCTGTTCCGTGTTATGGTCCTGTAACATAATTTGTCTGCAATCACCTTCCTTGTTATAGCACCATAACACGGTACAGAATGCTGTCTAATGCTTAAATATATACTATACATTAGTGCCTGTTAATGCTCTATACATTGTTGACAAGATAACAGAAACTGTATTGTACGTCCAAACAGAGATGTGACAAACATGATCAAAAGTAAAGAAAAGATAAATAAATAAATACTATTTTCAAATGCAATCGGCAGTTCAGGCAGAAGACTTATCCGCAGAGGAATTATCATACAGGAGAGTTATAATACAGGGGAATTATAATACAGGAGAGTTATAATACAGGAGAGTTATAATACAGGAGAGTTATAATACAGGAGAGTTATAACACAGGTGAATTATCATACAGTAGTGTTATCATACAGGGGAATTATAAAACAGGAGAGTTATAACACAGGAGAGTTATAATACAGGAGGGTTATAAAACAGGAGAGTTATAACACAGGAGAGTTATAATACAGGACAGTTATAAAACAGGAGAGTTATAAAACAGGAGAGTTATAACACAGGAGAGTTACAATACAGGAGGGTTATAAAACAGGAGAGTTATAACACAGGAGAGTTATAATACAGGAGAGTTATAATACAGGAGAGTTATAATACAGGAGTGTTACCATACAGAGGAATTATTATACAAGAGAGTTATGATACAGGAGAGTTATAATACAGGAGAGTTATCATACAGGAGAGTTATAATACAGGAGAGTTATAATACAGGAGTGTTATCATACAGGAGAGTTATGATACAGGAGAGTTATAATACAGGAGAGTTATCATACAGGAGAGTTATCATACAGGAGAGTTATAATACAGGGGAGTTATCATACAGGAGAGTTATCATACAGGAGAGTTATAATACAGGAGAGTTATCATACAGGAGAGTTATGATACAGGAGAGTTATCATACAGGAGAGTTATCATATAGGAGAGTTATAATACAGGAGAGTTATAATACAGGAGAGTTATCATACAGGAGAGTTATAATACAGGACAGTTATGATACAGGAGAGTTATAATACAGGAGGGTTATAATACAGGAGAGTTATAATACAGGAGAGTTATCATACAGGAGGGTTATCATACAGGAGAGTTATCATACAGGAGAGTTATAATACAGGGGAATTATCATACAGGAGAGTTATCATACAGGAGGGTTATAATACAGGAGAGTTATAATACAGGAGAGTTATAATACAGGAGAGTTATAATACAGGAGAGTTATCATACAGGAGAGTTATCATACTGGAGAGTTATCATACAGGAGAGTTATAATACAGGAGAGTTATGATACAGGAGGGTTATAATACAGGAGGGTTATAATACAGGAGAGTTATAATACAGGAGAGTTATAATACAGGAGAGTTATAATACAGGAGAGTTATAATACAGGAGAGTTATCATACAGGAGAGTTATAAAACAGGAGAGTTATAACACAGGAGAGTTATAATACAGGAGAGTTATCATACAGGAGAGTTATCAAACAGGAGAGTTATAACACAGGAGAGTTATAATACAGGAGAGTTATCATACAGGAGAGTTATAAAACAGGAGAGTTATAATACATGATAATTATAATACAGGAGAGTTATAATACAGGAGAGTTATAATACAGGAGGATTATAATACAGGAGAGTTATCATACAGGAGGGTTATAATACAGGAGGGTTATAATACAGGAGAGTTATAATACAGAATAGTTATAATACAGGAGAGTTATCATACAGGAGAGTTATCATACAGGAGGGTTATCATACAGGAGAGTTATCATACTGGAGAGTTATAACACAGGAGAGTTATAATACAGGAGTGTTATAATACAGGAGAGTTATCATACAGGGGAATTATCATACTGGAGAGTTATAATACAGGAGAGTTATAATACAGGAGAGTTATAATACAGGAGAGTTATCATACAGGAGAATTATAATACAGGAGAGTTATAATACAGGAGAGTTATAATACAGGAGAGTTATCATACAGGAGGGTTATCATACAGGAGAGTTATAATACAGGAGTGTTATCATACAGGAGAGTTATAATACAGGAGAGTTATAATACAGAAGAGTTATCATACAGGAGAGTTATCATACAGGAGGGTTATCATACAGGAGAGTTATAATACAGGAGAGTTATCATACAGGAGAGTTATAATACAGGAGAGTTATCATACAGGAGAGTTATCATACAGGAGAGTTATAATACAGGAGAGTTATCATACAGGAGAGTTATAATACAGGAGAGTTATAATACAGGAGAGTTATCATACAGGAGAGTTATTATACAGGAGAGTTATCATACAGGAGAGTTATAATACAGGAGAGTTATAATACAGGAGAGTTATAATACAGGAGAGTTATCATACAGGAGAGTTATAATACAGGAGAGTTATCATACAGGAGAGTTATAATACAGGAGAGTTATCATACAGGAGAGTTATAATACAGGAGAGTTATCATACAGGAGAGTTATAATACAGGAGAGTTATAATACAGGAGAGTTATAATACAGGAGAGTTATAATACAGGAGAGTTATAATACAGGAGAGTTATCATACAGGAGAGTTATAATACAGGAGAGTTATCATACAGAAGAGTTATAATACAGGAGAGTTATAATACAGGAGAGTTATCATACAGGAGAGTTATAATACAGGAGAGTTATAATACAGGAGAGTTATAATACAGAAGAGTTATCATACAGGAGAGTTATCATACAGGAGAGTTATAATACAGGAGAGTTATAATACAGGAGAGTTATAATACAGGAGAGTTATCATACAGGAGAGTTATTATACAGGAGAGTTATAATACCGGAGAGTTATAATACAGGAGAGTTATAATACAGGGGAATTATCATACAGGAGGGTTATAATACAGGAGAGTTATGATACAGGAGAGTTATCATACAGGAGAGTTATAATACAGGAGAGTTATCATACAGGAGTGTTATAATACAGGAGAGTTATAATACAGGAGAGTTATAATACAGGAGAGTTATAATACAGGATAGTTATCATACAGGAGGGTTATAATACAGGAGAGTTATCATACAGGGGAATTATTATACAAGAGAGTTATGATACAGGAGAGTTATAATACAGGAGAGTTATAATACAGGAGAGTTATCATACAGGAGTGTTATCATACGGGAGAGTTATGATACAGGAGAGTTAGCATACAGGAGAGTTATCATACAGGAGAGTTATAATACAGGGGAATTATAATACAGGAGAGTTATCACACAGGAGGGTTATCATACAGGAGTGTTATAATACAGGAGGGTTATAATACAGGAGAGTTATAATACAGGAGTGTTATCATACAGGAGTGTTATCATACAGGAGTGTTATCATACAGGAGAGTTATAATACAGGAGAGTTATAATACAGGAGTGTTATGATACAGGAGTGTTATCATACAGGAGTGTTATCATACGGGAGAGTTATGATACAGGAGTGTTATAATACAGGAGGGTTATAATACAGGAGAGTTATAATACAGGAGAGTTATAATACAGGAGAGTTATCATACAGGAGAGTTATAATACAGGAGAGTTATAATACAGGAGAGTTAGCATACAGGAGAGTTATCATACAGGAGAGTTATAATACAGGAGTGTTATAATACAGGAGGGTTATAATACAGGAGTGTTATAATACAGGAGAGTTATAATACTGGAGAGTTATCACACAGGGGAATTATCATACCGGAGAGTTATCACACAGGAGGGTTATCATACAGGAGAGTTATAATACAGGAGAGTTATAATACAGGAGAGTTATAAAACAGGAGAGTTATAATACAGGAGAGTTATCATACAGGAGGGTTATCATACGGAACGGTTATCACGCAATGTGTACTATACAGGGATACTAAAACAGCAAAAGAGTGATCATTAAATGGTGTCCCAGGTCGTATTAAAGTTGTCATTCTCTTGTGCATCCTACATACTCTCATCGATAAATTTGTTTCATAAAACAAACACGAAAAGATGACTGTCGAACGATTCGTCAATTTGGCTGCAACAATACTGCATGTTTGAAATCTGCACTGTTCGCTAAACGAGCACATAACGTGCATGTCTTGTCAGAGGTGTATGTCTGTACGATGACTTGGTTAAATGTGTGTACATAGGGAGATCGCTTTACTATCGTTAATGTCGTCATGCCATTCTTAAAAGTGTACCCGTGCTTAATTAGACAAATTGCTGAATTTGCATGCAATTATTTACATGTAATGTTAAATGACATGCATGTGTGGTAGGTATGCTGACAGTCTATGAGTATATTAACTCAGCGTAGACAGAAATTAACTAAAACAATGTACAGTAAATGTCGTTTAATAGTTGTCGTTTGCTGTAGGACAGCCAGCAGTATGGCAACGATCTGGCATCAGGTAGCAGTTAGGATACATGTAGGCCTGTCTGTCCCTAACCTCGCATTGTCGAACTTATTAAGTAAGTGTCTCAGACGATGATCTCAGCAAAGAGTAGCTGATCATATTACAAAAGATGTAATTATCCCCCTTAGGGGGACTTGGCCCACCTGCTGCACTTCATCAACATAGGCTCCAGTGTCAACAGATCGCGTAGCTTTCCTCTGAAGGTCTTACGCGACCACATCAATCGCCGATGTACTTTCATACCTGTCTAGTAGTGCACTTGAACTTACGACAAATATGAGAAATGTCGGGACCTTTGCCATTTCCGCCGCGAAATATGACCGAGATCAACAAAGAGGATTAAATAGAAGTTAGCATTATATCATACACTGTACGCCGGAGAGAGAGCAAGCATGAACTAAGACACTAATTTATCAATTGGATATTATGCCAAATTGTTAACGGTAGTTATTCATAAATAGCTTACCCATGGCATTTCTACATGTCCCCATTACATCGCATTACATTACATACTTGTATGTTTGTGAGTGATCCAAAAAACAAATGTAATTAGGGATATTAATCGTTCCCAACAACACCCGAACGTAATTGATGCATTCCAACAGTTTTGAGTGTGTGGACATTACGGCAGCTGGTTAATTATACTGTAAAAATATCATAGATGCAGTTTAATTTACCGTGTTAAAGGAACGCCTACCCCAGTACTCATAAAAACGCATATTTACGAAGAATTATATACAAAACTGTAGTTGTCTTTTGAAGGAGCAATACATATACTATATATAATCTAAATACCACAGAGTTTTTATACTGAGTTAATATACACCAGATGGTCTTCATGCAGAGTCAATATATACCACTGAGTCTTCATACAGAGTCAATATATACCACAGAGTCTTCATACAGAGTCAATATGTATACCAGGGTATTTTTATACGAAGTTGATATATACCAAATCGTCTTCATACAAAGTTAATATACATATCTTCCACATCGAATAAATCAATATGTTTAAATAGCTGCACGTCGACAGGTTATACCTAATTGAGTATTACATGTACATATAAACAATAAACTGACGCTGGCGTACATATTTGTTTTCCAAGGTCTCTGTGTCTTGAGGATTATTGACATTGTTTTCACCTGAATTCAGGTTCAAAAGGCTGCTGTACAATGTTGTTAGAACATGGTGGTTTGTTGATGTGTTTCTATATAGGTAATACATTTAACCAAGATTTAGATTGTTTTCCTTTCTTATACAACTTTATTATTGTTATAGTAAACATGGAAAGTACTCAGCCAGGTTCAAGGTCACATAGGATCAGGGACAATCAGTGCTGCAGAAATCTACGACCGATATGCCTTTGTAATTCAATTTCACACATTGGATACGTTTCAAAGCGATAACATAATCCGCTTTAAATCCTTTTATGACCGCTTAGAACTCGAGCGCACGCGACAGCCCCGGAAAGCTAGTGTTGGCACACATGTCAGGTAAGGGGAGGGTACCTGGATCACGAGCACTGCGTGAACCGCCCGCATCTGCTGCATTCATGGCCGGATTAAAGAACAAGGCAAAGATAACGTAGTTGTAGCTCATAACTGAAAGAGTTTTAAAAATGTCTTAATTTATTAACTTGTTGTTGAGTAATACGTTATCATCGCGGTATTCTCATTTCATACAAATAGTTAATTTGTTTTAACGTTTATGTTACCGTCTTATAATGAGAAGGTAAACATGATCGGAGCCTTGCCGGAGTCTCGATCGATTGATCTGTAAGATAATTTAAATAAAAAAGGTGAATGCATTTAAATAGAAAAGAAATATTATTTGACAATTGAAAATGCAGTGGTCCATCAGAATGTCCAGGTAGTCAGTACGTTGAGCATAAGCTAAGTACCATTCTCTACAGCTTAGTCCAATTTTCTACAGCTTAACCCCATTTTCTATAAATCAATTCCATTTTCTACAGCTTAGTTCAATATTCTGCAGTCAGTAAATTTAGCATAGCTTAGTTGTATTTTCTGTTACGATATAGAAAGTATCCAAAGCCGGATACATGCACTAAAGATTGCTGTGTTTTTCTTAAATGCGTACGTCTAACGATAAGTTAGAAAATGAAAAGTGAAAAACACAAAGCAATCGGCCCCCGTAAAACACAAAGCAAAAAACGAGGACAATGCAGCTAAATTGCATAAAATAGAGATAAACTGTTGGATTGTCCGTCCTCTTCTACAGATATAAACGGCGATGTATGGTACAGTACACAGGGTGGCTGTTATCTCCGATATATACATGCTATTTCGCTGGCTGAATGCCGAAGGCAATTTAGAAATAACATTAAAATAAGTTATCTCTACACAACACTTACACATGCGAACTGTGGTTTTTGCCAGTAGGAATATTTCATACTTCCAATTCTTTCTTACCTACTTTCCTCCCTAGTTCCTATGTATCGTATTCTTCCCTTACTCTCAAACTGGCAAAGCACCTTATATGGTCTTGCTGTTGTCGCCCTTGGCGAGGATATTGCGGTAAACCTGTATGACTACTGTCAGAATCATGTTACCGAGTAGGATTTCATAAAAACTGTTTCTCCAGGTATGATAGTTCAGGGTGATACCACTATAAAACTAAAATTTCAGAGTGATAACACTATAAAACTACCATATTCAGGTGTGGTATATCGAGAAAGTAACGCTATAAAACTACCATATCCAGGTATGATATTTCAGAGTGATACCACTATAAAACTAATATTTCAGCGTGATAACACTATAAAACTACCATATCCGGGTATGATATTTCAGGGTGATAACACTATAAACCAAGCATATGCAGGTATGTGTTTTCAGGGCGATAACGCTATAAAACTACCATATCCAGGTATGATATTTCGGGGTGATAACACTATTAAACAACCATATCCAGGTATGTTATTTTAGGAAGATAACGCTACAAAGCAAGCGTATCCATGTTTGAAATTTCAGGGTGCATCTATCCAGGTATGACATTGTATAAATGACGCTAATTACACATCATTACATGACCTTGACATTGTATAGATGACACCAAATACAAATCGCTACATGACCTTTGACATTGTATAGATGACGCTAATTCACATCGCTACATGACCTTCACATTATATAGATGGTACTTATTACACATCGCTACATGACCTTGACATGGTATAGATGACGCGTATTAAACATCGCTACGTGACCTTTGACATTGTATAGATAACGCTTACCATGTATATCTTCCATATTTATTAATTTTAGAGTGTCTATACAAGGTTGATGTGGACATGGATGTACGACTATTATCTGTACGAGTGTCAGGGCTATTATACCCGCCGAAGCAGGCCCGAACAGTTCCTTCTCAACACGTCTGCGCCGACACGGTTAAGGAATTCAGGTAGCCCTGACGAGGCCACATTCGTGTACTAAATGCCGTGGTGGCATACTTTTAAAAACATGTGTTTAGTCTGTCTGAAGTGTACTCTAATTTGAGTTAAGAACATATCGTCATTAAGTGCATAAATCGACTTTTATCTCTAACTGCATGGCTGCGTTACGATAACATTTTGGTCAATAACCTTGATTTGTATGCGGAGTTTTGGCTCTATGTTTATTTGTACCTCACTATGTGACAGTTGTTACATCCCAGTTTGTTATGATGAAAGCTTTTCCCTGTGGGGGTCCAGCATACATACTGTCTATCCTCCCTATCTCAAGGAAAAGTGTCAGAAAAAGTCACATATTTAGATTAAACACCAGAGAGGGGAGCTTTTCCTTGGATCTTGACGGCCAACTAATGGTCTCGTTGGGCTCAGGAATATTCGAATATAGTTTATCTAGAATATAGTTTATCTAGAACTTCGCGGACAGGTTTTCGAATTCGAATCATTACTTACAAGTGATTGTCAGGAGATTTATTGGAGCATTTTCTAAAATCTAATTTGTGTCGTGCACTTTCGTGCTTCGTGATAAGCATTTAGTCAGAGTGTTATTATATGTGATATTACAAATAATATTTCATATTCACATTGACTGCACAATTCTTTTAAACTAATCCTTGAAACTTTCGGCTATGACAACAGTCATCCTGATAACGATAAGTGGGTGTCTACCAGTACATCAACATGTAAGCGAAAATCTTTTCAACTCATTGACAAGGAGCATTTTTTTCTATACTCCATACTATGCGAATTTCACGTGAAGATCACTACCACGTGTCACGTAAAAGACGGACATTGAATATATTTTGTTTGATTAAACAAATTGGATGTTTTTAGTGTCGTTATTTTAATACTTAAACAAGGACATTTGTATTATTTTATATTCCGGATATGGAAAATCAGTGATTCAGAGGATAATCTTTAATTGTCATACCAATAGCAAAAAGGCGGCTACGAACTGTATAAACATGTACATATACAATAATATCACTACTCGGATCAAATTCAACAGAAATAACTCAATTCTTACTACTTCTCATGTCTGATCGTGCCCTGACTATTGTATGGTAACTGTTAGACCTTCAGTCCTATGGTTAGTCGTACCTTATAGATGTTGGGCTATCTGTCCCCGTGGTTAGCCGTAACCTTGTAGCTGGTGGACCATCTGTCCCCATGGTTGGCCGTAACCTTGTGGCTGGTGGACCATCTGTCCCCGTAGTTGGTCGTAACCTTGTAGCTGGTGGACCATCTGTCCCCGTGGTTGGCCGTAACCTTGTAGCTCGTGGACCATCTAGATCTGTCCCCGTGGTTGGCCGTAACCTTGTAGCTCGTGGACCATCTAGATCTGTCCCCGTGGTTAGCCGTACCTTATAGATGTTGGGCTATGTCCCCTTGGTTGGCCGTAACCTTGTAGCTGGTGGACCATCTGTCCCCATGGTTGGCCGTAACCTTGTGGCTGGTGGACCATCTGTCCCCGTGGTTGGTCGTAACCTTGTAGCTGGTGGACCATCTGTCCCCGTGGTTGGCCGTAACCTTGTAGCTCGTGGACCATCTAGATCTGTCCCCGTGGTTGGCCGTAACCTTGTAAAGTGGAGCTGGTGGACCATCTGTCCCCGTGGTTGGCCGTAATCTTGTAAAGTGTAGCTGGTGGACCATCTGTCCCCGTGGTTGGCCGTAACCTTGAAGCTGGTGGACAACTGTCCCCTTGGTTGGCCGTAACCGTGTAGCTGGTGGACCATCTGTCCCCGTGGTTGGCCGTAACCGTGTAGCTGGTGGACCATCTGTCCCCGTGGTTGGCCGTAACCGTGTAGCTGGTGGACCATTTGTACCCGTGGTTGGCCATAATCTTGTAAAGTGTAGCTGGTGGACCATCTGTCCCCGTGGTTGATCGTAACATTGTAGCTCGTAGACCATCTGTCCCCGTGGTTGGCTGTATAACCTTGTTTAAACGTAGCTGGTGGACCATCTGTGCCCGTGGTTGGCCGTAACCTTGTAGCTGGTGGACCATCTGTACCCGTGGTTGGCCGTAACCTTGTAGCTGGTGGACCATTTGTACCCGTGGTTGGTCGTAACCTTGTAGCTGGTGGACCATTTGTACCCGTGGTTGGTTGTAACCTTGTAGCTGGTGGACCATCTGTACCCGTGGTTGGCCGTTACCTTGTAGCTGGTGGACCATCTGTACCCGTGGTTGGCTGTATAACCTTGTAGCTGGTGGACCATTTGTACCCGTGGTTGGCTGTATAACCTTGTAGCTGGTGGTCCATTTGTACCCGTGGTTGGCTGTATAACTTGTAGCTAGTTGACCATTTGTACCCGTGGTTGGCTGTATAACCTTGTAGCTGGTGGACCATTTGTACCCGTGGTTGGCTGTATAACCTTGTAGCTAGTGGACTTCCAGTTCACGTTCACATGGTTGACCTTAGCATTGTAGCTGGTAAACCGTTAGTTTATAGGGGCCGCAGTAGCCGGGAGATTAAGGTGTCCCGGCATTTTATCACTCATGCTCCACCTCTGGGTTGCGAGTTCGAAGCACACGTGAGGCAGTTTCCTGGTACTCACCGTAGGCCGGTGGTTTTTCTCCGAGTGCTCCGGCTTTCCTCCACCTCAAACACCGGGCAGGTCCTTAAATGACCCTGGCTGTTAATAAGACGTTAAACAAAATAAACCAAACCAAACTATCAGTCCTCGTTGTTTGGGGATTGCTTTGTTTGTGTCGCCTTTAAATGAGGATGGTCACTGCAGCTGTCAATAGACCGTGATACAATACATAACCGAAATAATTCGTGTCTCATGCTGTTATATTTTCCCTTAATTATTTTGCGAATGAACAGTACCTACGTCATAAAACATTAATTATTGGTATTCATTGTTATTTATCGTAAGGTACGTGATAATAAACTGTTAAGTATATAACTTTAAAGTATGAAATATGACAGTTTTTTATCATCACCTCTGATATGTAATTAAAGTATCACGTCAAAGGAGTTCGTGTACTTCTACAGAATGTAGCGATAAAATGTCATCAACCTCACGGTCCGCAATACTTGTTAATACGTGTTAATACATAAGTCTAAGAAGGACCTGTTACAGGTTACATTGATTTTTACCCACGAGCCAATTTAATAAGTACCGGGTGATATCTAGTACTATATGAGACAACCCATGAAGTATATTTAAAAAATTCAAAAGGTTCCAGGGGCCTGTTCTATGACCATTTTAATATCACCCTACATGGGAGTGTGACAGGGTTCCATTTTTAGTCAAAATAACGCACATTTAACTTTTTTTTCTTCAAAAAGATTTCATTTTCTTTAGAGTGATATTAACTGCAAGTCATAGATGCATTTATGCAACAAAAACAATATCTATTAAAAAATGACACAACCTTAAACCCCCAAAATACCTATATTTTTAGGCCACCTTTAATCAATGTTCATTTTTTATGGAAACTACTTTCCAGTTCTTGTAAACCCAAAATACCTATGTTATGTTAAATATCTATGGTGAAAATTATAGAAAATTTGAAACCCGGTAACGTTGTCATATATACAACAATCTGCACGGAGATAAATTTTCAGAAGGAAATCCAATAACCATGTACAGCACATGTACATGTGTTATTATATAATAACTATTCAACTAAACAGACACCATGTAATGTAAATTGCACATAAATTCTTTCAATCCATCCAATTTTTCCGCATAATGAGGCACACTAATAAGCTTATCTTGATGATAACACAAAGGGAACCTTGTTAACATTATATTGGCAATGTTTCAACTTTGTTTGTTTTAATGTTTTTTTCCTTTTTTTTCAATGTCCTTTATTCTTATCAAAATATTGACAATGCAAAGTAAATAATACAGCTTATATCTTAGTTTGGAAAGGTGGCAAGAGGACATGCACCTCCCTGCCTGAAAGCCCTCGACAACAAAAATATTGCACTAGTGTGAACACTCTTCAGTAGTGTTGGCATTATCAAGGTAGCTATTCAAATTGCACTTGAGAATGAACACATCCCAACAGCAAATCACTAAGATCGATGATACATGAATCATGCCTGGTTGTAAGGCAAGGTTTCGAGACATTAAGAAAGATTGCAAAACTGCTAGATCGTTAGACTCTCAACACAATATTTGGTTAAAGTCCTAACTTCTTGCTGAAGGTCTTTCTTTTAAAAACGGCAACAGGATGCATGAAATGCTATGTTCAACATGTAAGGAAAATACCTGATTTAGAAACTCAAGACGAATCCCAGACTGATCAGGACTGGGAGGAGGAAGATGAGATAATTGATGAGCCCCCAACTACTGCGCCACTGCCCCTGCATAACATAGCAGATATGAAATATGCATCTTCTTCCCATCGCAAATGTTCGGTTTGCCTTCAGTACAATGACGTATGTACAATTATTCCAAAACCTGTGCGGCATTCTCTGTTCATTAATAACAGTTTTCCTTTTGTTTAACGTCCTATTAACAGCCAGGGTCATTTAAGGACGTGCCAGGTGGAGCTGGAGGAAAGCCGCCTACTTTCGATTCCTGACAACTGCTCCACGTAGCCACGCAGCCAGATGTGGAGGGCTAGTGATAAAGTGTCTGGACACCTTAACTACCCAGAGGTGGAGGGCTAGTGATAAAGTGTCGGGATACCTTAACCACTCTACACTTTGGTGTCTTCCTGATGCCTGCATTTGCCCCAAACATCTCATTGGAAGATTTTTGTATCCACACGCTGAGGTATCTATGCTTGACCGAGTAGCATTGCAAAGTAAGCTGACATGCCAAGTGTTTTGAGGATTTGAGCTCTGATGACTTGCTTCTTTTCTTCTGGGAAAAATTAAAAACTGGCCTGTGATAGAGGCTATTGTCATAACTGACCGCAAAATCTACTGCCTCGCTATCCAGGTATTTCCACATAGTCACCGAGGCTCGGAACATCTCCCTTGTGCCAAAACACCTTGGTATAAATCATATAACACCCGAGGAACCAATGCACCAAAACACAGTGTTTACAAAAACATTTTGTGGCGACAAAGTGAGTGTAAGCCTAGATGGAACTTACATTTAGCTCAACAAAAGTTCGCACCATGCTTTTCAGAGGTCATCATAATGTGGACAGGAAAAAAAAAAAACAAATTACCCCAAGTTGATGTCCATTTTTTACCAGATGGCTATGTATTGGACACTTTGGACCTTACTTCGGGAGTGTCAATGATGCGTCAATCACCAAACTCATCATTGACAATACTGAATTTCTGAAGGCTTGGCATACCAATCATGACAATGCCCTAGTTGATCGTGGGTTCAGGAATGTCCTTGATGTTCTTGCTGAGATGGGGTATGATACAAGGATGCCATCTTTTATGCCTGCTGGAAAATCCCAAGTTGATACATTCCAGGCAAATGAAGACAGAGCATGTACCACAAATCGATGGGTTGTCGAGGCATAACATGGTCGTTTGAAGAAATGGACTTTTTTCGAAGAAAACCTTCTTTCAAATGTTCTCGTGCCAATTCTTGTTCGCCAAGATATCTAACATAATGGTCCAAATAATTGCCAAATATTTTGGGTGTACAAGAACCGGAATTAGTTGTACCAATTCCGTAAAAAGTGAACATGGCTTAAAAATATAGGTATTTTTTGGGTTTAAGATTGTGTAATTTTTAATAGATATGTTTTGTTGCATAAATGCATCTATGAAAATGATAACTTTTTGAAGCAAAAGAAGAGTTAAATGTGCGTTATTTTGACTAAAAATGGAACCCATGTAGAGTGATATTAAAATGGTTATAAAAACCGGCTCCTGTGACCTTTTGAGTTTTTTGAACATATTTAATGGGTTGTCGCACCAGTTCAGCTATACACTACTATTATACTTTTCTTGATTTCGAGTCGTTCGGCCCAGGCGTCACAAATGAGTCTTAGAAGGACTACAAAGCTGTGAGATGTCCGCAGCATCACTGACGAGTCCTTGAAGGACGACACTGCTGTGAGATGTCCCTAGCATCACTGACGAGTCCTTGAAGGACGACACAGCTATGAGATGTCCCTAGCATCACTGACGAGTCCTTGAAGGACGACACAGCTGTGAGATGTCCCTAGTAAAATCGATTATATCTCCAATTAAAACTACAAGTTCAACTAGAAAATAGACGGTATTGTACCTGATAGTGTTTTTTAAGAAGTAGAGACGTTAGATCACAGAAAAACCTCCCCAAAGACTGTTTGTGGGCTGGTGAGTGAAATCTGACAGCGGTAACATAACAATAACAATATGGCGCACCGCGGGGAATTTTGAAAACGAAAACTTAAACGAATACAAACTGTGTAATATTATATGAATCTAACTGTATATTTAATTGTAAATAGATGTCGGAACCCAAGCTAGTCAAATACCTAAACAAAACTGAGGATTTTCTAGCTGTAATACCGAGCAATGCAAAGAACATTGTGATAGCCGACAGCAAGGGGGGATGTCTCAAAAGGCACTCATTCGGTCGTATTTACAACAGTATTGACTGGCGTATTTTCAGTGGAGGAAGCATACAAAAAGGAAAAGAGTGGATAATTGTCAAAATTATCAGACAAATATGGATCAGTCTCATTATATGTTTGGATGGGCACGTGTGATTTGACGACAAAAAATAGCAAATGTATCTCGCTATCCAGTCACTCAGAAGACGCAGTTGATCATATTGTAACACAAACCGACCTTATTGTCCAGGAAGTATGCAAAGTCAAAAACTGCAAGTTAACAATATTGGAAATGCCCATGTACTCCATATAATAAACAAATACCTACATAGCCATAGTCCTCCTCTTAACTTTGACATTTAGAAAATCTCGAAGTACAAATCAGGCAAGGGAAAGAACAGTAGAACCCGACAGTACTACAATTACAATCTATACACAGATGGAGTCCATCCAGGTAACCTGTTGGCAAAGGTGTGGTTGAGGAGGCTTAGTCTGCAAATGATTGAGGACAGCAAATAGTCAGCCCAACATACTGTATGGTAAATGTGTGATAATTATAATTGTAGTAAGTGTGGATTTCCACGCTACACTATACAATGCTGGGGAAATCTGGTTCATCTACCTCAAGATATCATGTGACCCTGACAGTGTGATTGGATAATATGACAAGTAGTGAAGAGCTCAACTCTCCCCCAATACCTGTTTACACTTACAACATGCATGTGGTTAGGTAAGTAAGTGTGGATTTTCACGCTATACTTTTGTTTGATGTGACATAACTAACTCCTAGTGGTCGGTGTGGATTTCCACGCTACACCACATTTATCGTCATATATTGTGGAAGGCATTTAATAAAATCCTATAGAGTGGTCAGTGTGGGTTTCCAGACTAAACTACAATCATTGATATGTTGTGGAAAGCTTCAAATCTAACCGCATATAGACTGAGTGGTCAGTGTGGGTTTCCACGATACACTACAATTATCTACATGTTGTGGAAACATCTCTATAATTAAACAGCATAGATAGACTGAGTGGTCAGTGTGGATAACCACGCTACACTACAATTATCTACATGTTGTGGAAACATCTATATAATTAAACAGCATAGAGAGACTAAGTGGTCAGTGTGGATTACCACGCTATACCATATTGTATGTGTCCATTTACACAGCTATAATATACATCAACTCTATCAGTATCTTTATAAGAATCTTTATGAACATCCAATTGTATACATAAATATCTGATGTATCCACATATCAGTGTAATGTCTATACTGAGGTAAATGTAGGTATCTACACTACATCTTACAACTATAATACCCAGGGAGCTACTAGTGTTAACCTCAAGATGGCATCCAACAAAGCTACTACGAATGTTGCCAAACGGAGAAGAGGGAATAGTAGTAGGGAAAGGCTAAGATGTCCCATTTGTATGAAAGAAATAGGTGAACTCGATCTGTCACTCTCCTGCAATGTATGCGAGATGTGGTTCTGTCCAGCAGTGCTCTGACCTTGACACCGGAGTGTTGAAGGTAATCAAAGAGAATGATGGTTTGACATGGACATGCAGAATTTGTCAGAACCATTGGAGTCCGAAGCTCTCAGCAATTGAAAAAAAGTCTGGATGATATAAAACATCAAACAAGTGAGCGGTTGTCAATAGTGGAAGCCAAGCTTGAAAGCATTGATCAAGTCATTGAGTCCAGAGTCGAGTACAAGACAAATACAATCAAGGACAGTCTTCTGACTGATATTAAAAGTCAAGTAGAAGAACAAGTATTAAGCTGCTTCAAGGATTATCAGGACCAAAAGAACCGGGAACTCAATCTGATGGTTTACAATCTACCTGAATCAGAACTAGAAGGAGGCCAGGCCAGGAATATTGAGGACAGGAAAGAACTAGACAGAGTAACACAACTCCTTGGAATAGGGAATCTAAGACCAAAACACATTATAAGAATTGGTAAACCAGGAGCCACCAAAACACGTGCAGTCAAACTTGTATTTGAGCAAAAAGAGGAAAGGCTGCAAGATGAACACCTGAGAAGAGTTGTAGTTGCCAGAGATTACACACCAAAACAGAGGAAAGAAAGTCAAGATTTGCGAGATGAACTGCAAAGAAAAATAGATAATGGAGATTAATGTTTTATTAGAGGTGGGAATATAATCCGAGCCATTGGTCCAGCTCCCAAACAAAAGGATGGAAATCTCCAAGCCTACCTGTAACGCCTGTGCATTCAATCACTCGATCTAGTCTAAATCAAAGCAGGCCAAGAAGTACAACTGGACAGAGAACAACCAACCCAGTAAACATACCACCAAATACGCCTGCTAGTGGTCACCACAATGAAAGAATGTCACTGGTCACACAGGGATAGGTAGAGGATTAAGGTACCAACATTCTCCAAGCAGTCTGCATACTTCAAACCAACGACGTCTTCACTCAAAAAACTCTACACGACTCATAAATATTCAATGACAGCGAGTTCGAAACAGAAGATACATGCGAGTCAATTGAAGGAGAAAGCGAAGAAGAACCAACACTGATATATGGAAACGAATCTGTGGTAGAGAACATGGATCTTATAGGAGAACAATAGGAAACTAGTTTTAACAGCACAGTCACTGTAGATAAAGCACACACTCACAGAGTCTTATACAGTAATGTGGATACCCTGTTAAACAAAAGGAACGAACTTCTACATGCAATTGAAGAAGAGAAACCATCAATTATAACCTTAACAGAAGTTCTTCCAAAAAACAATTCAGGTGATCTAGACCCATGTGAATTTGCCCTAGAAGGTTTTGATTTGTTTTTAAACTCCACAACGGAAGGTAGAGGAGTCTTGTTGTACATAAAATCAGAACTTGAGGCAGAGTTAGAAGACAACCTCATGGATATGCAATTCAATGAAATGATTTGGTGCAAAGTAAAACTAAAAAGTGCGGATAAACTCCTGATTGGCTGTATTTATAGAAGCCCCTCCAGTTCTGAAGATAATTCCAAAAGGCTACATTCTGTAATAAAAGAAGCAACCGGAAATGCAAGCCACGTCATAATAATGGGCGATTTCAACTATAGGAATATAAACTGGCAACTGGAAACAACAACAGATCCCATTAAATTCACCTGGCTATGATTTCTTAGAATGCCTGAAAGACAGTTTCATCTACCAACATGTCACTGAAAACACAAGATATCGCCATGGAAATGAGCCAACACTACTTGATCTCATCATACCAAATGAGGAAGGTCTGGTTAGCAATATTTCACACAAGCCTCCACTAGGAAAAAGTGATCATGTGGTAATTTCATTTGACCTCCAGCTGTACATTCCTAATTCAACTGAAAATCAAGAACCGAGGTATTGTCTGTACAATGGTAACTATGACAACATGAACAGAGTACCTGCTGAGATCAATTGGGAAGCAGTACTTCACAGTAAAGGAACATGTGAATCTTGGGCTATCTTGAAGGATAAAATTAAAGAATTGATTATTACAAATATACCAGTTGGTAGAGGTAAACCAAGACGAGCTAGGTCCCAGTGGATGAACGGCACTACAATTGATGCTCTAAAAATGAAACGTAAATGTTGGAATAAGTACCTGAGGAACAAGAACCAAGAAACATACGAACAATACAGAGAAGCCAGAAACATCGCCACCTCGACACAAAGACAATCAAAGAAAGAATTTGAAAAAAGATTGCCACCGACTTCAGAAAACAACCAAAAAGCTTCTGGAAGTATGTACACACCAAAATAAAATCAAAGGTAGGACTATCTTCCTTGGAACAGACGGGAACACAGCGACAGACAATAAAGAGAAAGCTGAATTGCTGAATGAATGCTTTAGCGACATATTTACAGCAGAGGATCTTGATAACCTATCAACAACTCCAAATCTTGACCCAACAGCCGCTGTCCTAGAGAATATAGAAATCAGTCCATCTAAGAGGGAATTTTGCCACAAGATTGGAGAGAGGCCAATATCACTGCTATTTATAAAAAAGGAAATAAAAACCAGCCGTCCAACTACAGACCAATAAGCCTGACTAGCATTATAGTAAAGATACCTGAATCAATTATCAGAGATGAGATCATGGAATATCTTGAGATCAACAACAATCTGTCATGCTCCCAGTATGGACTCAGAAAGGGACGATCAACAACACTCCTGTTATTAGAAGTTCTAGACGAAATTACCAAAGTTCTGGACTCCAGAAAATGTATGGATATAATTTACCTTGACTTCCAGAAAGCATTCCGACACAGTTCCCCATAAGCGCCTTGAATTAAAGCTAAAGTCATTGGGAATAAGTGGTGCACTGTTGTCATGGATATCAGCGTTTCTTAGCAACCGTCGGCAAAGGGTCAAGGTCAGAGGTCAATCATCAAGCTGGATAGACGTGCGAAGCGGAGTTCCACAAGGGAGCGTACTCGGGCCGGTACTCTTTCTTATCTTCATCAACGACATTCCAAACGGTACACGATTCACTGTCAAACTATTTGCAGATGATACGAAAGTGTACGGCCCTCAGTGATTCGGAGCAAGGCACAACAATCATCCAAGAAGATTTAGACAAACTACAGTTGTGGTCAGACAAATGGCAGATCAAATTCAACCCCTCAAAATGTTCTAGTTTACACTTTGGCCAAAACAATAAGAAAACCAAATACAAACTGAAAGAACAGGAAATTCAAGGAAACTCTGTGGTGTTTTATTTGATACAAAAATAAGAAACTGGCAAAACCACACACAAGGCTAAGCATCAGAAAAAATTCATTTCCAGCCAGAGTTGTCGATGACTGGAACAGTTTACCATCGTCAGTCGTCAATTCACCATCAATCAACTCATTGAAAAGCAACCTCAACAAGCACTGGACTAACAAGGAGATCAAGTTCCACCCATCCTGCTACACGTACTAGTTAAACAACGACCCGCCAAAATACTCTGTATAACACCTACTACCTATACAGTCTATACATGTATATATAGATAGTGACCGTAGATACAGATGGTGTGTTAATAGTCTAAATATGAAACTGAGCACCAATTCGTTTTTTATGAATGATATTTGATGACCGTATTGAGGAAATTTGAACTACCATATTTTAAATGAGGAATCTACTATACTTGATACATGATTGAGCATGCGTACTGTAAATAGAATAATAAAAACAGGTGGTTATGAAGCGGGCACGCTTATAAGAAGACCGATGACTGCTATTGCTATTGGCTTTTGTTGAGGTGTACACGAGACTATACGAACCTGGTCAAGCATGTAGCATACCATTTGCCCACAATTTGCTATATCGACTGTAACAACATTAAAACCACTGGCATTGCTTAAATAACCGAAGACAACATGACGACTGACACCCGTGGTGACGTAATAACGTAAAACAACATGACGACTGACACCCGTGGTGACGTCATAACTGAAGACAACATGACGGCTGACAACATTTGTTGTGCATGGAATACCTGTTTTGCTTGTGGCTCTGAAATATCGGTAAGTACCGCGTCAGTGCTAGTAAGTTATCTAAAGTAGTGTACTTTTTGCTCTCATTAAAATAGACCTATATATAGTATACAACACAAGCTAGAGGATGATTGCGTTCCAGGTTTATTTTACTCTAAAAATAATGAAACGTTCTCTTTGTAGTCGGCGTTCCAGATTAGTTGAGTATGAACCGTATCTCAATTCGTGGCCAGCACGCGTCCTGCAATGGTCGCTAGTGTAACTCAGTACAACTGATATAGCGCATTTCTAATTGAGCCAAATACTATTGATAAGGGTTGGACAAACAGTGGTGGAAAGCCAACTGAAGCAATGAAACGGTAGAGAATTGTAACTGACAATCAGCACAACACGAGGTACATGTACAATTAAAAAATAAAGTTACGGTAAACTCGGTATCGATTATTTTTAGAGCCGAGCGTCACTGGCGAGTCAGACCAGGATGAGACAGTTCTATGCTATTCTCTATTTATGCGTTAATTTAGAGATGTTTATTTAAGAGTCTTATAGTACAAAAAAGAAAAACCAGTGAACATTCTAGTTAGTGGCGGTATGTTTCTTTCACCACACACTAAACAAGTCTTTTTACATTGTAAGATTATCATTGCGACAAGATACGCTATTTTGCTTCACTCAACTTACGCGATTTTAAACAAAATTTAAAAGAACATGTTGAGATAATTTATCTACATTTCTAGTAATAATGTACTTACAATGTACATACTTTTGGAACGTCAAACCTGCCTGTATAGAAAAGCTCAATACTGATATAATTGGTGATTATATGAAGACGATAATAGATATCACCGACAGATCTCGGCCAGGTGTTAGGAAGGACATTATAGTTATATTGTAGGAGAACTATCAGGTGTGGTATAATATAACCGGGTGAAGGTGCCCAGGTGTGGCATTTCAGTGTGATGACACTTTAAATCAAAGCACCACACAGTTACCCTTTTACTCGTAAACACAAATGAACATATATACTTGTAAAATGTATATATATATATATTCATACATGTATTAAAATCTTCGCTCAGAAATTATGTAAAAGTATTTTACCTGAGTGCTGTATACTCCTGTAAGGAAGGCGTGAAAAAAATGACGTCATTTCCCGTTTATTGTCAATATGGAAAGGGACAATACTGTTTACATTAGTACCAGTGCAATAATTGATGTTAAAACTAAAATGAACTTCATCAGCAATACAATAACACAGTGTTGAAGTAATCCTGACTTCAATTTCCCGAATAAGAAAGAAAGAACAAGAAAGTTCTTCCATAGCAAAACAGAATGTGTTGTTGTTTTTAATCGGATCGTATTGGAATCTGTTTTCGACATCGTGAGCGAGGAATGGTTTCCAAATAGTACGAAAAGCACGTGCGGTACCACCCAAGTCGTGCGTGCATTGTATTTATAGACATTATTATGATGACTGTAGCTTAATATTTCTGAACTCAAGTTGGGTTCACTTACAACAGATAAATGGTGTACCTCAGTGACCCGGATTGTATTGGTGTTTAGCCCTTTCATCATGTTCGGATCCCCCGCTCACCGACCCTATGATCTAGCTAAAACGTTGATCGAATGTAAACAGTAGCACCATCCGTGTTTACATACAAACCGATATTGAACCGAAAACCAAATGCAAAAGCCTACAAGTTGCACTCACATGACCGGAAATTCATGAAGTTAGATGGAACTGGACACAGAATTGTATACGTTTTTCTTAACAGTACAACGGTAGCTTTATGGCTTCCTAAGGATGGAACAGATGCTGATTCTTCCATCAGGTCGTTAGATGCTGTTCTGGGTTACGTCCCCTTGCGGAGACAAACCAAAGTCTCCCAAACTGGTACCTGCTTCTTTTTCTTTTTTTCTTAGCTTTCTGCTATGAGAGCGTTGCAAGGTTATTTCATCAACGGCAATGTCAGTGTTTTTGTTGATTTTATGGACAGTGCCGTTTGTGGAATGTATAGGTAGTATTGTAATAAGAACAATTAACATTTGTTTTATATACGTTATTGACAGAATTGTTATGGTATGAACAGTGTCGTTTTGTCTTTGTCGCCAGTACCGACAGTTTTGTTTGTTGACAGCTCAGACAGCATCGTTTTGTCGATAGCACTTTGTCGTTGTGTCAACAGCACAGATAGTGTCGCTTTGTCGCCAACGCAGTTAGCGTCGTTTTGTCGATAAGACAGACACTATCGTTGTATCGACATCTCAGATAGCATCGTTTTGTCGATAGCACTGTGTCGTTGTGTCGACAGATATTGTCGCTTTGTCGCATGTACCGTTAGCATTGTTTTGTCGACAAGACAGACAATGTCGTTTTGTTGACAGCTCAGACAGTAACGTTTTGTCGAGAGAACAGACAATGTCGTTTTGTCGACAGCGCATGCAGTTTCGTTTCGTCGACATCGCAAACAGTGTCGTTTACTCGACAGAAAAGAATTTCCGTTTTATCGGCAGTACAGACAGTGTCGCTTTCACGACAGCACAAAGATCTTTGTTATGTCGACAGCACAGACATTGTCGCTTGGTCAACAGCGCATACGGTGTCGTTTTGTCGACAATACCGATACAAAATGTAGTGTCGTTTAAGCGACAATACAGTCAGTTTCGTTTTGACGACAACACAGACAATGTCGTTTTGTTGACAACACACCCAATGTCGTTTTGTCGACAACACACCCAATGTCGTTTTGTCGACACCGCAGACATTGTCGTTTACTCAACACAACATACGGCTCCGTTTTGTCAACAGCACAAACATTGTCATTTTAACCACAGCACAGAGAGTGTAAATTAGTCGACAGCATATACAGTTTCGCTATATCGCCGGCACATATAGATTCGTTTTGTCGATAGCATAGGCAGTGTCGATTTGTTGACAGCGCATACGGTGTCATTTTGTCGACAGCACAGACATTTTCGTTTTGTCGACCACACAGACAATGTCGTATTGGCGACACCACAAACAGTTGTATTTCATACAGACAGCACTGACAGTATCATTTTGTCGCACACACAAACAGTTTCGTTTTGTCGACAGCACAGGCAGCGTCGCTTTATCGCCCACACAGACAGTTTCGTTTTGTCGACAGCACAGTATCGAATTTTCGACGTTAGAGACAATATCGTTTACTCAACAGAACAGACGGTGTCGCTTTGTCGACAACCCAGACAGTGTCGCTTTGTCGACCACACAGACAGTTTCGTTTTGTCGACAACACAGCCAATGTCGCTTTGTCGACACCACAGACAGTATCGTTTTGTCGACAACACAGCGAATGTCGCCAATGTCACACAGACAGTTTCGTTTTGTCGACAGCACAGTGTCGTTTTGTCAACAGCACAAACAGCGTCATTTTGTCGACAGCGCATACAATGTCGTTTTGTCCACCTCACAGACATTTTTCTTTTCATGTTGACAGCACAGACAGTCTCGTTTCGTTTCGTTTTGCCGACAACACAGACAGCGTCGCTTTTTCTACCAAACAGACAGTATCGTATTGTCGACAGCTCAGATAAAGTCGCTTTGTCGACAGCACAGACTGTTTCACTTTATGGAGAGCACAGTATCTTTATGTCGACATTACAGACAATGTCGTTTAGTCGACAGAACAGACAGTGTCGCTTTGTCGACTACACAGACGGTATCGTTTTGTCGACAGCAAAGAGTTTCGTTTTGTCGACAGCAAGGACAGTTCGTTTTGTCGACAGCAAGGACGGTGTCGTTTTGTCGACAGCTCAGACAGTTTCGTTATTGAGACAACACAGATAATGTCGTGATGTAGACAACACATCCAGTGTCGTGATATAGACAACACAGACCTTGTCGCGATGTAGACAACACAGACCTTGTCGTGATGTGGACAACACAGACCTTGTCGTGATGTAGACACCACAGACAGTGTCGTGATGTAGACAACACAGACAGATTCGTTATGTAGACAACACAGACCTTCTCGTGATGTAGACAACACAGACAGTGTCGTGATGTAGACAACACATCCAGTGTCGTGATGTAGACAACACAGACCTTGTCGTGATGTAGACAACACAGACCTTGTCGCGATGTAGACAACACAGACAGTGTCGTGATGTGGACAACACAGACAGATTCGTTATGTAGACAACACAGACCTTCTCGTGATGTAGACAACACAGACAGTGTCGTGATGTAGACAACACAGACCTTGTCGCGATGTAGACAACACAGACCTTGTCGTGATGTAGACAACACAGACAGTGTCGTGATGTAGACAACACAGACAATGTCGTGATGTAGACAACACAGACAGTGTCGTGATGTAGACAACACAGACAGTGTCGTGATGTAGACAACACAGACAGTGTCGTATTGGCGTTGTTTGTGTTATCGTTAATATTAATTTGTTGTCAGTGTCATTTGGTGCCATGTAATTTTGTAGGTCTTTTTTTCTAGGATCGTGTGGATTAGCAGTGTTACAGCGTAAAGACGACCTGTATCAGCAACCTCTGTAGCAGAAGATGGCCACATTTTCCTTGTTACCAACAGTCGTAAAATGGTTCAGATAGAACAGAAACATGTCTTATTGAAAGATGACTCTAGTAATTATCGGCAATACGGCAACATCAGTGCTTCACTGGTTCAATCAGTCAGGATGACGTTAGACTATGTGAAATTGTATTCTGTGTAGCGATTAGCTATTCTACAGCTCCAGTGAATTAAAGCTCATCACGACATACGCCTAATGAAATGTTTTCAAGCCTCACAACGCCTAATTGCGTTACTTGAAACCCCGAGTCTGGTTTCCGCTGTTGAATGAGGCTATCTGTTCGGCGTACTAAACTTCAGAAGATGTTGAGAGGTAAATGGTTTCGAGGTTCTAAAACAAATTTAGAGTTTTGGAAACTTATAATTAAATATTGATACTTTTCATGAATCACACGGCGGTGATACCATGCTGTCGAACATCTTTGCGCGGTTTTCCAACATACAATCTCATTTGTGTGGTCTTGTCATTCACACGGGAATTAGTAGTATACCATGTTAGAATTTGAAACATTACTTTGACGAAACATAATTTTGGAACTTATATTTTCTAATTTATGACATACGTTCATATTGACGGCAAACATCAAACGTATTGCAACCTCCCGCACAGCTATTTATATAGTTCATCGCCGTCTCCTATTCGGAATGTGTTGTATTTCAAGTAAAACTGGCCGACATTTCAATGGTTTAAAACTTATCTATTACACTATATTAATTTAGCAGAGATATGAAATTTCTTAATGAGAATGCTCGTTCCGTCCATAACACGATACTTGGACGTGTCGATTGCCATGAGACACCAGATATTACAGAGCGTTACATGGCTAATTCTACCCCAATAGCCTTACTGATGAATAGGTACATCTTAAGTTACTATAAGACTTTATATTCAAAAGTAGTATTGTACAGGCCGGACCACCAACACTGGGTTCTGTGTTGAGCATTTATCAGTACTGCCAGTATCTGGTATCGAGCATGCTATCTGGCAATCACAAGGTTGGCCTGGCGTGGCCAGAGCGGGTCCCTGCTGACCTGGCCCCTTGTGGGCCTGTCGATGAGGCGATACTACCTTTCAGCACCACATCAAGCCCAATGCCGCTCCGTGGGGCGTGTAATTGAGGGGTTGACACCAACAAACTTAAACTGCCAAGATTATTTCCACACAATAAGAAATCTTGTTCACCTGTCCCCTACCTGCCTATACATTACAATATTGTACGGTCAAACGACTTTCTACACCCGTTCTTATCGCCTCTTAACTACCAGCGTCTATCAGCACGGCTTTCAATCAGTTCATTTTTTTCAGATTTAAGACATAATTCATCAACAGGTTACACATTTTAGAAATGCAGTACGGACTTAAAATGGAATTAGTTCAACTGGGTACAATTCAGTTGGCCTTTTCTCCGAGTCTATAGAATTGTCAGAGGACATGAGAGTGCGCCGTGCGACGTGTGTACTCATTAACTCTGACAGTTTGAGTACGTGTACCCGCCGACTACCTGTTTCGTTAATTTAGACTTATGTGGTTACATGTGAGGTCAATTTTCCCGGTCTTCTCCTGGACGTAAAGTTGGTTCCGTCCGGGTTTTTTATCAATAAAATTATATGCCCTAACTGATAACAGTCCGTTCGCTTGGTCTCCTGTACTCACAAACGTTTGGCCGTGTATGTATTACGAACCTATCTCAGTAATAACGGACCATCATCTTACGATAATTATTTCGCTTTGTTAGACATCAAAGAAAATTGTTTTCCGTATAAGTTGGAAACCTATATTTAGGCAATAAGATTAGATTGTTTTATGAAATGTCCCAGTGTATTATGTACGTAACGTTACATAGAAAGTTAGTGATATCCATTGGTAGACTCTACTGTATACGAGGTAATCACTGAAATACACGACACCAAAGTTAGGTCCAAGGAAAACGTGAAGGACATTAGGAGAACTCTCTTTTCATTATATATACAGTCAGTCGTCCGAGAGAATTATAATGCGTATTTTTCCCTTATAGCTAGATGAATAGTTCCAAGTATTTAGAACATTTGTGCTGAATTATTTAATAATCAGTCTTAAGAGTATACATGTATATATTGTCGTACTAAACCTACGTTTACTACATGTTTACATTCCGTGTACGATGGATGTGCCCGTGTACCGTTTAATATGTGTCTTTGCACCGTTTACTATGTGTCTGTGTACTATTTACGATGAGTTTGTGTACCGTTAACTATGTGTCTGTGAACCGTTTACTATGTGTTTGTGTACCGTTTACTATGTGTCTGTGAACCGTTTACTATGTGTTTGTGTACCGTTTACTATGTGTCTGTGAACCGTTTACTATGTGTTTGTGTATACCGTTTACTATGTGTTTATGTACCGTTTACTATGTGTTTGTATATCGTTAACTATGTGTCTTTGTACCGTTTACTATGTGTTTGTGTATCGTTAACTATGTGTCTTTGTACCGTTTACTATGTGTTTGTGTATCGTTAACTATGTGTTTGTGTACCGTTTACTATGTGTTTGTGTATCGTTAACTATGTGTCTTTGTACCGTTTACTATGTGTCTGTGTACCGTTTACTATGTGTTTGAATACCGTTTATTATGTGTCTGTGTACCGTTTACTATGTATCCGGTACCGTTGACCTTGTGTTTGAATACAGTTTATTATGTGTCTGTGTACCGTTTACTGTGTATCCGGTACCGTTTACTTTGTGTCTTTGTACCGTTTATAATGTGTTTGTGTACCGTTTACTATGTGTTTGTGTACCGTTTACTATGTGTTTGTGTGCCGTTTACTATGTGTTTGTGCACCGTTTACTATGTGTTTGTGTGCCGTTTACTATGTGTTTGTGTACCGTTTACGACCTGCCTGTGTACCGTTTACTATGTGTCTTTGTACCGTTTACGATGTATCCGGTACCGTTGACCTTGTGTTTGAATACCGTTTACGATATGTTTGAATACCGTTTACGATATGTTTGAGTACCGTTTACTATGTGTTTGTGTACCATTCGCTATAAGTATTTGTACCGTTAACGATGTGTCTGTATTATCTTTCTTACGACTTGATTAATGCTACAATTGTTCTCAAACAACATATACGTTCTCAAAACCACCACCTCGTTTACCTCTGTGTGTTTCGACCATCCGGGATCAACAGTGTAACTACTAACTGCTGTTACTTTCGAGGGTATTCAACATCCTCACTCTACAGCCTCCATTTATTATAGCTGATTGTTCTGAAACTTACTAAAAACTATATCATCTCTTGAAAAAAAATCGTTTTAATCTCATGTAATCTAAATCTAGACCATTTTCCTATAAATATATGTTCGTTGTCATCGCTCTACCAACTTCATTAATTTTCATGCAGCTCCGGTGCACCTGTTGTTAAGATATATAACAGTGTTTTCCCTAGCAACATTATGATTCAACAACAGTTCTGACTCGCGCTTACCGATGGAGTGATGACATCCCTCTTCTGTTATTAGGGAACGCGGGGAGTAGGGGCAGAAAGCTTTTGTGTGCCAGGCTGCAATGTGGGCAAAAACAAAAGGGACGAATTTGTAACTGGCTCCCAAACATAATTTGCTCTCTTCAGGTTTTAAAAGTATAATTCACGATTCTCGTCCCTACATTGTACCGACACACACGCCTTACTGAGGAATCTTTATATGTGTCCATCATTTAATATTTTTTGTGTAACAAGTTTTCGAGGTAACCGGTTATCGATCATCATTCTATTGTTTTGTTGTCTGTATATAAGATGTCTATAGCTACAGGTCATGTACAACTGAGATATATGTTACACAAGTATCAAGCTAATATCATTACAGGGTCCCTGTATTCAGTTTATTTACTCTTCTTACTAGATGGTGACACCTGAAGGATGTCACAGATGGAATGAAGTGTAGTAAGGGGCGATAACTCTGTGTGAGCATGTTTTGTCAAAATCGCTCAATATCTAAGTTTCGACCAATAAAAAGACTGTTGTTCATAAAGGCAACAAAACCCATCAAGTTGAATTTGCAGTTCCCTTAAAACCCCCATATATCAAATCTAATTGAAATTGAACATTATCTACATTTCGACCAATCAGAGGCCAGGAATAACGAATTGGCGACGATTTTGTTTAAATGTGAAAGTGAGGCTACGAGAGCGACCGGTGATCAATGATGTATCTACATATCAAATTTCATCAAAATCAGACAATATCTAAATTTAAACCAAGCAGAGCTCAGTTGATGGCGGCCATTTTGTTAAAATGTGAAAATCAGGTTACGAAAGTGGCTGATTTCCCATGATGTACATAAAAATAAACAAGGACCCATTGGAGGGCCAGAACATACGCCCGGGCAATATTTGACACTTGGAAGGGGATAGTTTCACAGGTTGTAGTGCTCCGGCTCATCAAGATGTATATTTGTGTCAAGTATGGAGAGCCTGGGTCGGGAAGTATTGGAGTTATAGTCCGGACAAGTAAACTCATCAAAGGGGAATTACTCCGCAAATACGGGGAAAAGGGCATGATTTTGGTATGCGACACTCCGAGTCATCAAGATGTATATTTGTGTCAAGTATGGAGAGCCTGGGTTGAGTAGTATTGGTGTTATGGTCCGCACAAGTAAAATCATCAAAAGTGAATAACTCCAATACGGGGGTAAGGGGCATGATTTTCGTATGTGACACTCCGGCTCATCAAGATATGTATTTCTGTTAAGTATAGAGAGCCTGGGTCGAGAGTTATGGTCCGGACCACCCGCCAACATGATAACATTATAATGTACGTCGGGTCGGGCGTATAAAAATCATTAAAACAGGACAATATCTTAATTTGGAACAATTTCCTCACAACATAGGGATTAACTCAATTTCCTCACAATATAATCATTAACTCAATCAGATGTAAATTTTCATGATTTTACAGGAATTAGCTCGCACCAATTTCAATCTTGGAGGATAAGTTAATAATTCATACTTGCGTGAGGAAAATCCAAATTTTTAGTACCGGTATGTATGATAGAAGGAAATTTGTTTGTTTTTTTGCCTAAGCTATTTTAATAATATCCTACTTTGAGAATTTCCCTGAAGTTCAAAGTCATGATCAGTGTCAGTCGTCCATATCAAGCAAATAAGGAAATGTCTATTACATTTGTTTTAAACAGTTTGCAACTTCTTATAGTGTTTGGAATCACTATAAAGTTCTTGATCGATCGATCATCAACAATTCTTAAACAATCCATGATCAATTATTGATCGATCATGAATAGAAAGAGAAATATCAATAATCACTACATTATAATTTATAATAAATTGATATCATGACCAGATGAGCGAGTTAATTCCTTTTATCTTTCCCTGATGAAAATTAGGTAATTAGCAAGTTTTGAATTTTTCTAAGTGAATTAGAATTCTCAATATCTAAATAGCTTGAAATTGAGAGAATAATTCTACAATATGAAACTAAAACCAGATTTCTGGCAAAATTTCAGAATATTTCAATTATTAGAACAAAGAGGGAAGTTGATTGCAGTCAGAGGCCTACAAAGTAGAAAGTGTCTCCTGATGTAAATATATTTTCCATGGCAGTGTGGGCCTTAAAACAGAAACATACATTGCGAACTGTTTACACAAGTCCCTGTGCAAGTCACAGTATTCTACCTGTGTGCAGATGGCATTTTTAAGACTATTCTGAACAATTTTGCTAATTAAATCAAGTTATCTAATTCTTTGATATTGTCAAATAATCTCTATACCTTTTGTAGTAAGTTAAAATAAATCCAAATATTAATTGACTTAATAAAATAAAATATATATTAGATATGGTACATATTACTTCAATGTAATTTTTTTTAGTTTAAATTTGTCAGAATTGGTTTCTCGCACCTTTTTTCCTTTGTTGTATCTGAGCGAAATGTTTAATAAAATATGTTACAGGAAATATGGTATTTGAGGCAAAGATATTTCAAAATTTACTGATTTTTACCTGTGCGCATATGACATTTCCAGGGAGAATATTTTGTAAACTTATGATTACTAGGTAACTTCTATTAATACTTTAATATGGTTGTTTTCTAAAATACCTTTGGTATGAAGATGAAATTACTTTAAAATCAAAATATCAAAACAAATTATGTTAAATTGATGACATGATTTTAAACATGAAATTACTGAATTTAACTTAATGTGACATAATAATTAAGTTGTTTTAGTATAAATTTGTTACACCAGGTTGCTCGCAATCCTTATCAATTGCAAACGCAATAAATTAATTAATAACCAACATTCTAGGATAATTTTGTCAGACCTGTGTGCAGATGACATTTTGAAGAAAAACTATCTTATATATGTTTAGTAATTTTCTTAAATACATTTTTTAATATGTTGATACTGATTTGAATTCAAAATATAAAAAAATCCAACATGGTTCTTAAATAAGTTAATTTAACTTAATGTGACATAATAATTGACAATATTTTAGCATAAATTTATCAGAACAGGTTTGTCACAAATTGTTTTCTTCGGCACAAGTAAGCGAAAGGTTTATATATGTTGTAGGGTATTTGTGGCAAAGAATTGGAAAATTTACTACAATTGTTTTTAACATTTACATGCATGCAAAAGATTATATGATTTAACCCTGTTCAAAGGCACAGTCTCAATAAAGGGCATGTAACCCCCTTTTTAATTTCAAGTTATAGGCATTTGAATATAATAGACCAGAATACTATTTCATTAAAAATTTCAAAAATGAATATGATGTAGGCCTGCTGTAGTGTAGTGAGGAAGTTTCCAGCTCGCAGTGTAGGTGGTTCAATTTAAATAGTTCTACAAAATTAAATGAAATCTTAGCCATATTTAAGTCGCCCGCGTTCTACATATGCTTGTAATGATTTTTATAATGTTCATTGATAATATACTAGTCTCTCTCGTGCGAGTAGGGGCCGCCCTTCATTATCTAACCTCTTTTCCCCCAAAAACTTTTTTTTTAAAAACCCCTCTTTACCCCTTTTAACCCTTCCAACTTTTTTCCCAACCCTCCTCTTTTTTTTGGGGGGTTTAAAACCCCTCCCTTTCCTTTTTTTAAATTTTTTCAAATTTTTTTTAAAAAATTTCCCTTTTTTTTTCCCCATTTTCAAAACCCCTTTAGACCTTTTAAAAAAAATATTTTTTGCATTTTCCGGGTTTTTTTTTTTAATTAAAAAAATTTTTCCCTGCCCCCCAATTTTAACAAACTTTACTTTTCCCTTTTACTTTTCCCCCCTTTTTTTGTTAAAGGTAAGGGGGAGGGAAATATCAAAGTTTTTGTGTCGGGTAATAAAAAAAAAAAAGGGACAATTTAAAGGGCCCCCAACCTAGTTTTGTTCCCAAAAAGGTTTAAAAGTTAAACCCCAACGGGTCCCCAACATTGTAACCCACCCCTCCCCGGGGAAACCAACCGGTTTTTCTTTTAAATTTTTGTTTGAAAGTTGCAAGGGGTTAAACCCTTTCGAAATTCATTTTTTTTTTTGGTATTGGTCAAGTGGATGAAAAAGGAGGGAAAATTAAAAAGTTTTTTAGGGGGTTTCCTGAAACGTTTTTTCCCTTTTATTTAAGGAAAACCCGGGTTTTTTTTTTTTTTTGGGTACCGGGGGCTTTAATTTTTGTTGGGGGCAGGATAATTGCCTTTTGGGAAAAAGGGGTTTGTTTTTCGTTTGAAAAAAGGTTTATTTTAAGTTAATCCCTTTTTTTTTTTCTTTTAAATTTATTTTTTTTGGAAACCGTTGGGTTTTTCCACATGGGTATTTTCGTTTCTACATGGATGTCCCGTTAAGTGCACGTGCGGGGGTTTTGGGTTTTTTTTCATGTGGTTGTGTATTTTTGGGTACACGGGGTTTTATTTGTCCGTTTTTTTTTTTCTTTTAGGTCCGTTAAGGCAGGGGTTTGTGTTTTTTTTTTTTATTCGGTGGCGGGTGTACATTTGTTTAAACCGGGGTTTGGGAACCGGGAAACCTTTTTTTTTTTTTTGCTTTTATCCCCCTTAAAAAATTTTAAAAACCATCCAAAAATTTAAAATTTTTTTTAAAAAAGGTTCCCGGAAAATTGGTTAAACCAAAATTATGACTCGAAAATTTAGGGTTTAAATCCGGGAAACCTTCCCCCCCCCAGAAAAAACCCAAACAAAAAAATTAAATTTCTTTTTTTTAAACAAATTTAAAGGTCCCCTTTTCCCCTTCCCCCAAACACTTGACGGCGCCATTTGAAATAGACTAATCAGCGCAATTTAAGCGTTTTCTGCTTTTATCGGATAATCTGTGCATGAAAAGCTAAGTATTTTGTCAAAAATTAGTCTAAATATTTCAGAAATACAGTAAAACAACCCCTCTATCTCTCTTTGCTTCGATTGGAAATATCGGCAAATTTCAACGAGATGAATACAAAGGTTAGCTATGATTGGTCAAAAACAGAAAACTTATATTTTCACTGCAAAATCTTACATCTGCACTGCACATCGCTGCAGTGTAACTATAAGTTTGATCAGTTATAAGTTTCTATATTTCACTGGTAAAAATGCAATAAATCATTATATGTTGTGTTTCTATATCTTCGTTATAAAAAAACCCAAAAAAACATGTCAATACCTTACCAACTAAAACGATAAATGCTTGATTATTATAATTTGTATCATATTGCCTGTATATGCACGTGCTGTCAATAGTTGGGCTTTATGCCTGAACAGATACAAAGTTGTTCTAATTTTACACGTGATGATGCCACCGCGCGGACACAAGGTTTCCCCACACTGACTAATTGTCACGACCAACTGACCGTGTAATAGCCACTCCGCATCACCAGTCGGCCGGTCAGACACGTGCTGGGGTATACCGTACAGGCCAACAGTGACCCCTGTCTGGTAGATGTAAAAAGTGGACGGGATGACCTCGGGCGGACAGCTGGGCTCGATGTCGCAGTCCAAATCGTCCACCACGCCTGAGCTCGTCATCACTCCGTCCCAACTTGAGCGTACGAGGGATATTTATGTGACTGTACCAGCCCACCTCTCGCTGACATCTGGCTATCTCGAGCAACACTAATTACATTCATCAGGTGCGTCTTATACCTCAACAAACTACTTTTTCTCCATAAAATGGAGCAGAAGAGATAGAAGCTTTACAAACTGATCTGCAGAGTTGGTAGGTTTCGGGATCAACAGGCAGCTTTAGTCCATTGTTTACTGGTACATAATTCCGTCTTTACTTTCTTTGATATACAAACCACACAGCTCTAAAATCCTAAAGTAAATACAGACCCAAACAGATTCAGCATATTCTGAATAATTGCATTGCTATTGAGACAAGCAATAAAAAAGGGGAAAAAATCACCTGAATAGAAGAAAATTATGATTGATTAATGTTTATATATTAAAATTCACCGAGAATATACAAGGTATATATATATCTATCAATTGCATATGCAGCGACTAAAGGTCCATGTACGGAAAAATTCTGTATTTTGACATATTAGTTTTTAATGACCACTGAATCGAAGCTCCATTAGTTAAATAAACATAATTTTGAAGTGTACATTAACAAATAACCAGGCATAAAATAAAGTTATTACCCTCTCCTCTCTCGCGAATAAAGCTCGCGACGTCCACGTACACACCTCGTACGTAGATTTGTGAGTGTCATGGTCAGCCTCGGTACAGTTACCGCTAGGCTACTGACTCCCTGTCACCTTTACCAGCAGGTACTTCATACAAAATCTACACAACCCTTAGTTCTAGTCGGCAGTAATTTGTATCTAGATTATGTTTGTCATCATTCTTGACAACATAAAGTTCAAAGTCAGGAAATTGTACTATGTCGTAATAGTGATTCCCCGAGGAGTAACGCGAGCACTAGACAACACGGACTCACCCGAACAGAGACAACCCCAGGGTAAATAGGGGCCGTATGTGGTTACATGGGGACAGAGATCAATGGAGGAAACAGGAAAGAAGGATAAGATAAAGTAATGTGGTCAGATGATAAATTATCCAGGAAAATATTAGAACACCGACTGGAGTTCCAGTACTGTTCACCAAAATATCCCGGGGTTGATAAAAAGGCCCCTACCTTTCCCATCATTACTGTAACTGATTAAATTCTCCAAACACGTAATGTCTACCTGTCCATGTTGTCTAGTCACATCCTAGGCTATTTATAGATTCTGTCACACTCTTTACAATCATCATAACATGATCGCATGAGGCGACTAAATTCAGGATATTATTTTTCTCTTAAACAACTTGTTTTTCTTTCCTAAGTCTTCCTTGAAACTGCTTTGGCCTTTAGCTTAACGATCGACCCGGTGAGGAATGTTATGGATTCTGTCCCCTGACCAAGACAACCTAAAATCTACAGAATTAACTAACCCCCCTCGTCTGGACGTGAAATGGTAATATCTGGTTCGTCCGATGTCAGTAAAAAGTATCACGTGTCAATGTGTGGCATTTCAGTGTGACGACACTATAAAAGCGTTCGGGTATTAGTCAAATAGATGGTAAAATAAATAAGGGAAAAATAGCTGCTTACTATGGCACTGGAACTAGCAATATCTCGCTATCATACTATAAACTTCCCTTCATTCGCCTCGAGTGCCAGGCTCATAAAACGATAAGGTTTGGGAAGACTGTATGTATGTAGGGATGATGGGGCTACTGAGGGTCTCCGTGAAAGAAGACCGTATGTAAGGATGATGGGGCTACTGAGGGTCTCCGTGAAAGAAGACTGTATGTAAGGATGGTGGGGCTACTGAGGGTCTCCGTGAAAGAAGACTGTATGTAGGGATGATGGGGCTACTGAGGGTCTCCGTGAAAGAAGACTGTATGTAAGGATGATGGGGCTACTGAGGGTCTCCGTGAAAGAAGACTGTATGTAAGGATGATGGGGCTAATGGGGGTCTCCGTGAAAGAAGACTTTATGTATGTAGGGATGATGGGGCTAATGGGGGTCTCCGTGAAAGAAGACCGTATGTAAGGATGATGGGGCTAATGGGGGTCTCCGTGAAAGAAGACCGTATGTAAGGATGATGGGGCTATTGAGGGTCTCCATGAAAGAAGACTGTATGTATGTAGGGATGATGGGGCTACTGAGGGTCTCCATGAAAGAAGACTGTATGTAAGGATGATGGGGCTATTGAGGGTCTCCGTGAAAGAAGACTGTATGTAAGGATGGTGGGGCTACTGGGGGTCTCCGTGAAAGAAGACCGTAAGTAATGATGATGGGGCTATTGAGGGTCTCCGTGAAAGAAGACCGTATGTAAGGATGGTGGGGCTACTGAGGGTCTCCGTGAAAGAAGACCGTATGTAAGGATGATGGGGCTATTGAGGGTCTCCGTGAAAGAAGACTGTGTGTAAGGATGATGGGGCTACTGAGGGTCTCCGTGAAAGAAGACTGTATGTAAGGATGATGGGGCTATTGAGGGTCTCCGTGAAAGAAGACTGTATGTAAGGATGGTGGGGCTACTGGGGGTCTCCGTGAAAGAAGACCGTAAGTAATGATGATGGGGCTATTGAGGGTCTCCGTGAAAGAAGACCGTATGTAAGGATGGTGGGGCTACTGAGGGTCTCCGTGAAAGAAGACCGTATGTAAGGATGATGGGGCTATTGAGGGTCTCCGTGAAAGAAGACTGTGTGTAAGGATGATGGGGCTACTGAGGGTCTCCGTGAAAGAAGACTGTATGTAAGGATGATGGGGCTATTGAGGGTCTCCGTGAAAGAAGACCGTATGTAAGGATGGTGGGGCTACTGGGGGTCTCCGTGAAAGAAGACTTTATGTAAGGATGATGGGGCTAATGGTGGTCTCCGTGAAAGAAGACCGTATGTAAGGATGGTGGGGCTAATGGTGGTCTCCGTGAAAGAAGACTTTATGTAATGATAATGGGGCTATTGAGGGTCTCCGTGATAGCACCACCACACTGAGATGTTGTCAAGGTAGTATAACATATAAATGTCATAGCAGTACACTGGTATCAACATTAACGAACGTTCTTAATTATATAGCAATACTACAAATCTCGTCGTGATTTTGACTATTTAGGAATGTTGGTAGCTAGTCGGTATTGTAGTGTAATCCAGCAGTGTGTGTATTTTATAGTGACTTATGTCAAGGTTTCGTTTACAGGACAAACCTTATTGACAGCTCTAATACACCTAGTTCTCATGGTGATACTATCTCGGGTCTGACATGCTCTATCACTCAGCTCACACATCACTAATCAACTATGTTCGGGATCGAAATGACTTTAATTCCCAACCATAAAATGATAATTCTCGGTATTTGCACCGAGATGACACCAAGCGGTATGATAATGCGAGTACGTTTTTGGACGGATACGAGTTCGTACCAATTACCGCGTGCCGGGTAAGGGGATCCTTCCTGGTATAGAGAAGTACATAACTCTCCCTATATATAGCGGTAGCTCTGTTGGATTCTGTCACAGCCATCCATAATTAAGGATTAACATAACAGAAAAAACTGGAGTGTAATCTAAATAAACCGCCAAAGCGGTTTATGAAGAGAGTACACTCCAGTTTTTTATGTTATGACTGTATTACATAAAAAATAATTAATGTTAATTCTTATAATTTAATTTCGTCTTATACACACCAAGATATTTGACTTTATTTGGCGAACTCTTTTCTGTGATAAATTATTACGCAACGTCATCAGCCAATCAAAATTGACGTTACATTTCACAACGTCAAAAATTTTGTTATGGAGGTATAACAAAATTATTTCAGCCAATGAAAATGCGTGTTTCATACAAAATTAAATTATTAAGATATAACAGGTGAAATATATATATTTGCAATGTCTCGGTCTAGAAGATATTAATTTATTGATTCATAACTGTGATGTTTGTCTCCCGAAAAAGAGAGCCACAACTCTCGAAAGGTAATTCTACAAATTGTTGTTGTCCTGATCTATAATGTACATTAGTTTTATAAGATTATGTATATCACGAACCATTATAGGAAATATAGAATTTGCCTTTTTATCATACTGACCACATCAGACTTTAATATGTTTGAATATTGTGTCTCGATCAAGTTTTGAGACTAAGAATTACAAGTAACTAAGCAACGACATGTTACTAGACCGGAAAGAAGCTCCGATCATGTCAAATGTGAAAAATAGTGAAGGTAGTGTTCATGTTCTTTTAAAGGCGGGGTCAACATTTGGCCCCCACTTTTTTTTTTTTTTTTTTTTTTTTTTTAATTTTTGCACAATTGGTAGAGGCATCACAATGAACCATAACCACATAAATGATTAGTCATTATTACTTCTGATAGCCATAGTGGACCTTCTTGAATGACATCAAGTTGAGTGAAGGGGGTACCCTAAGAAACGGTTAATAATGTTCACAGACTTAAGTAAATTTGAAAATCAATTTTAACAGATAACAGTGTATAGGTTTATTGTAGTTTTGGTTCGAAATATGTCATATTGACATACCTGAAGAAATTGTAGTGATACATTTAATTAGAATATTATGAAAAACTTTAACAAAATTAAAATGTTTCAGACTTGTCAACTTGAATTAGTATAGTTGTGATTACGTACAGTCTATATTTCTATATTCTATACTTCTTTAAAAACCTTTCCATATATATATATATGTCTTTCTACAGAATAAATTTGAGAAAATTTAAAAACCGGTCATTTCAATAAAAAATGGGCAATTTAGGATGTTATATACCAAACGAAAAGGTAGGTATAAAATTGTTAGAATAAATATATAAACTACCCACTGATCACGGGAAATCGCATATGCGGTGTTCCGCTCTCTATATGTAAATGAGCTGCGGAAAATATGTCATACACGCATGCGCTTTTTTATTAGTGAGGATGGCGGACTGGCGATCAAAGCCACGCATCAGAAGCCTGTGGTAGATCAGACGTGCTAATTGCTCCTGCGAAGGTAATGCAAAATCATTTAAGACTTACAAATTAAACATAGGTTAAACGTGAAAAGCCACCATGAATTGTTATTGAATCTTCTTGGCATTTGATAAACAAACACATGATTTTTTTTTATCTATCATCCGGGGACGAAGCGCGTAGGGTTGGTTCATATTGTTTTTAAATGTTTAATGCATACTTTAATTATGAATGGTTTTAAACGTAACTGAGCAGACTTGAAGGAAATCAAATGAAGATAAATCCATACGGGATGATGAAATTGAACTTGAGGAAATGTGATCCATAAAAACAACATCGACAGGCTTTAATCTAATTTTCTAACTGTAGTGACAGCACGATATCTTACTGGGAATATTATTACATTATGGTGTTCTATAGATAATATTGGCAAAGTAAGATAAAGCGTTATATAATCTTTCAGCAGGGATGGCAATACACTGTTTCCAACGACTTTACAAAAAGAAGAAAAATTCTTTTGATGTTTTTATTAATTCTATTAAAACCCTAGTTCGTTAATGTTGCCACTGTATTGTACAAACAATATGAACAATTTAAGGAATCTCCCGAGGTTGTTAGAAACTGATATTTTCATTCCGACTAAACACCATTGTTGTAGAGTAATTCAGTGACGTAATGGTGTGCGTACATGATATAGACACCACTGTCGAGTTTCATTCTAGTAGATGGATCATGTCGATAACGTGTTTTCAATGAGTGGTAGTACACCGTTCCTCCCCCTATTGTCAGTCAGACAGACCAGTGCAGGCACAGGTTCCCCGATACATTATCTATATAATAGGCCATTTAATGTAGATAAGACAGTCAATTGAATAAAGTGTGGATAGTGTTTTGTTAAATTACCACAGAAGTCTATAAATCTTCAAATATATTATCTGACCGAGGACAGGTAAGGTCAAAAACAGAGGCAAACATTCGGAACATTATATGCCATCAATAGACAGGGACAAATAGGAATCACGTCAGCGAATTCTAAAATACCCCAGTATATCCCTGTTACTGCCGTGTACTGCTTCATTGGTTTGAACTAATACTGTAATGTTCAAGCGACCACGAGACACTCCATTTGAAGTGGAAACTAAACTATTTTCCCTTTCCTGTATTTAGCAGGACACGCTGAGAAATAGGATTAGAAGAAAACAGTTTTAAACTTGATTTATTTACATTTGTATTTATTTATTTATTTATTTAATTTTTTTTGTGAACAAAAGAATACAGTCTATGTCTCCCCTTTTATTACTTACTATGTATTGTTCACCTTGCACTCCACTGACCTTTAACATGCAGGTCAAGGTCGCAATGCACTTGGACTGAGACAACAATTAAGTACTTCCGGGTTCAGGCCCCAAGAATGAAGTCCCCTCAAAAATGTATATATTTCAGGAAAATAAATCAAATGCCTCCTTGAACTTGATTTTTGTTCATGAATTTAATGTGGATTTATAGTGTCAATCTATGTTTTGTGAAGTAAAATAATAATATTGATCATGTATTTTGTGGTCCAGAATCCTGTGTGAAGAGTCCTGATTTGACCTCTACCCCTGACCCGGATGTATATAATCCACATTGGTGACACCTGTTGACAGCTATCTCCAGAAAATTGTATATGAGATTTTTGAAATTTATTACGAATTTTAAAGTTGAGTCGAAACATATAGGAAAGTTAATTGTGGTATCAGTCCACTTTGTCAGTGGGTGATAAAGGTACGTTATACACAGCAAATGTCCTTAGCATACCCAGAGACATATATACAGTTATATAACAAATTATCAAAACATATCCGCATTGACCTTTGACTTAAGGTCAAAGTTACTGTAGGGTAGTGCATTAACATCAGTTTCAGATAAAAACACGACAAGTCTTCAATGGTTTAGAAGTTATTGCCTAGACAAAACTCACACAATATCTCTGACATTGGGGACAACGTCACAATGACTCAGTGACAATACACTTCGTTAGTGGGTATAAGGTATACAGCAATGTAAAGCGACTATTCGGGGGAAATAAACTTAGTCTATATGCATCATCTTGTCTTCCAAAAGTTATATAACAGCAAGGCGATGGTCAAGTTCTGCTTGTGTTGTCCAGTTTTGACCACTTTAATTCGGGAAAAGCCATGCCTTAATATAGCTCATATCTATTTTTATAGATCACATGGTGGTTCGAAAACGAGGCAGTGAAAAACATCAACAGAGACACGCGGATTTTCAGTCATGACGGATTCTCCAAGCGGTAAAAGCTTGGTTGATTTATTTTGTTTAACGTCCTATTAACAGACAGTGTCATTTAAGGACGTGCCAGATTTGGAGGTGGAGAAAAGCCGGAGTACCCGGAGAAAAACCACCTGCCTACGGTCAGTATCTGGCAACTGCCCACGTAGGTTTCGAACTCGCAACCCAGAGGTGGAGGGCTAGTGATAAAGTGTCTGGACACCTTAACTACCCAGAGGTGGAGGGCTAGTGATAAAGTGTCTGGACACCTTAACCACCCAGAGGTGGAGGGCTAGTGATAAAGTGTCTGGACACCTTAACCTCTCTACACTTTGGTGTCTTCCTGATGCCCGCATTTGCCCCAAACATCTCATTGGAAGCTTTTTGCATCCAGACACCGAGGTTTCTATACTTAACCGAGTAGCACTGCAAAGTAAGCTTGACGAGGATACTGGCTCTGAAGTCGTAAATGACCTGCTTGAGATAATTCACGACAAAACCAAAGAAGGAAATGTCTCAAAATTAAGGTTGGCCACGCTCTCTGATTCTGACTGCCTTGAATGGACAGGATGGAATGTAGAGCAATTCAGGGAAATGTTTGTTCATTGCAAACCTGACATGCCAAGTGTTTTGGAAGATTTGAGCCCTGCTTTTGAGACATGCTTCTTTTCTTCTGGGCAAAATTAAAAGCTAGCCTGTGATAGAGGCTATTGTCATATCTGACCGCAAAATCCACAGCCGCGCTATCCTGGTATTTCCACATAGTCACCGAGGCTCTGAACATCTCCCTTGTGCCAAAACACCTTGGTATAAATCATATAACACGCGAGGAACCAATGCACCATAACGGTCAAAGCAGTGACACGGTAGGTAAATAGTATTACACTAATAGATAACGATAATAAAGGCCGCAATCGTTGTATGAATCATTATTTTTTATCGCCAATGTTTACATTCAACAAATGTGTTTTTTACGCATGCGCCAAAATTTGTCGGAAATTTGTATGTACAAAACTGTAGCATCGTTTCCTTGACACCCGTCCTCATATGACCCTGGTTGTTGGGGTTTCCTTGACACCCGTCCTCATATAACCCTGGTTGTTGGGGTTTCCTTGACACCCGTCCTCATATAACCTTGGATGTTGGGGTTTTCATGACACCCGTCCTCATATAACCCTGGTTGTCGCGATCACGTTAAACACAACAAAATCAAAACAGAATATAATATTGTCGTATTGGTTCATTAATGTATGACCAGGAAGAGATAAAGGACTACTGGCCGAAGATGTATGACTACTTCCTTGTTGACGATAGCTGGTGTTGTAGGTTTTGATGTACAGTAATGATATCAACAATTACCCGAAAGAACGTTGATTTGATTTATAGCATCATGTAAGGAGGAAATAGACGGAAGCTTGTAAGGTTAAAACACCATACAACTGACCACGTATCCCACAGTCTACTTTGTAGCTTCTTCCGGGTTGAGCCATTTCATTTCATGCTATTTTATTGTATAAACGACTCGATAGAATATAAGGCTTATACCATTATCAAAGTTCTCTCATAAAATGATACATTTCGTGCAAATCGTATTTGGTATTCGGTAATTCTTTGGATGTTAGAATAAAGTGTATATAATTATAGATGCATTTATATTTAAAATATGGTATGTGACCACTGACGGAGAACAAACTAGGACAAGGCCAGGTTGATGGAGACCTTAGGGAAGTAATTATCTCATTTTATTATCATTTATTTCCTAATGCGATATTTGCTTTTTCAGATTGTACCTCATTTTGGCTGTGTATACCGTAGTAGGTCCGAAGTTGTCAACGAATATTTCCTATGGTTAGCTCTTCATAGGGTATGTTTGATGCCAACTGTGGTCATATTACCATGTACACAGTCAAAATGAGGTACAATCCATATATTCTACATCAAACAAATCGTTTGAATACAGCGCAAAGGAAATAAGATTCATGGTGTGTTGCGACATTGGTAACTACGGCCACACTAATTGTGTGTGAATACATGTTGTGCTTGACAATCATAGTGAATCTGAGGCGGAGATTGGGAATATACCAATTACTTAAAAACGTTAAAGATATTACACAAACATATTGAGTTGTTTCTTTTATTTTTTTAACGATACTGGTGTCTTTATTTAGATTCACTGGATCTATATTACATGTATCTTAGCAACCACGAGTGACGTGGTCAAATGTTCTTTTGGAACAGCACGCTTCAGACATCTGCTGTTAGCTTTCTTCGTGGAGAAGTTGAATATGCACTTATTTGCGCAATATTCAGTTTAGTTTTTGACACAATACTCACTGGACGTTAGGTTTTTGTGCAGAGATCATTGGGTAACAGGAGAACACGCTAAAATTGCGTTGACCAGTCCTTTGAAAATGACACCGTATAGTTGCCGTTTCGATAACGTCACAAATAGAAGACGTGATAATTATGGTACCAATTCCCGCGCTTGTTAATCCTCTGAGCCTTTTTTCACTGCGTATACACTAATTTATGCGCAGTCAGAGTTTACTGAGCTGAAGAAGTAAGAGATGTAAATATAGGGGCTTAACGTCCTTGCAACAAAGCACAGAATGCCAGATTAGTGAGGAAAGAAGGAAGGATTTAAGTGTTGCTATAGGGACAGAAACGCTAAGTCAGTCACCTCATTGTCGCCTCAATAGCAGACACAGTCAGTGAGATACAGTGGGACTTGGGGTCTATAATGTCCCTTGATCAAAAGACAAGGGGAATCCACCCTGGATCATGTCATCGCCTTTTACGACATATCGTGTTGAAGACAGACCACATTATTGTTGGACCCCGTAAATGACATTATCATGATAACAGAGCAATACCAATCCAAGCCCTTGCTTCATACCAGAATTAATATAGTCTTGTGCATTCCTCTCAGTACTGTGAATCAGGGAGCTTCAAGTCCCACTTTCCAGAACTTTGTTATGGGGCCCAAAGTCTTCCGCCATAAACACGACCGCACAACTCAAAGGCTAAAATTGACAAAATATTTTTCTTTTGAAAACTCCAGCCTAGTATTTTTGAACGAGTTTCACAGTTTTGTTACATTTGTCTAGAGAAACGACTAATGTGTTTTAATTAATCCAGACCTCCTTAATTACTGCTATTTGTAAGGTACTTCCGTTTGCTCTGTGGTTTGATAAGCCCCACCTGGAGGAGAAAGTAGGTTTTGAAATGCATTTATGTAAGTACATTTAAACATGTACAACTGCCTTCGCCCGCTTCATTGACGGACTTTATTACATTTATCCCATTATCGTAAAGTGAATGAACTACCCTCAAGTACACAACCGAAATTAGGTATGAGTGTTTGATGAAACAAATTGGGGACTTTATTATTACCATAATTGGGTAATGGTAGGTTTAAATAACTTACAGATTATTTAGTTGCAACCCGAGCTTGTTTCATTCATATGAGATATGTTTTTTGAATGAGAAGTATGATGTTTATTATGACAAACCCGCACGTCGTTCACACACCTGTTGGACGTTATATACATAGTGGATTATTATCTCGGCTTGTAAGTCTGCTGTTGTCAGATATTTTCACCTGAGGAGGTAGTTACACTAATGTATGAGATGTGGAAATTGTAAAAGAAAAAATCATGAAATAATATAAACAAACGAGTATACAGACAGAATGATTCTGTGTGGACCTGAGGGTGTTAGACTGTCCCTAGAGATGTGTGGGTGTGAATTCCTGTCACTAATCAGTGTTTTATTTATGCCGTACGGAGACACAGCTATAATGATGCTGTATAACTTCATGCTGAAATGTCATCAACCTTTTGTGAGACACTCCTCATCATTTGTCACAGGTTTCCGATATACTGGAAGACTTAACACTTAACACAGCTTATAATACATATTGAGTTTAAGTCTGACACTAGCGAACACAACAATAAACATCTCTCTAGGACCAGTAATACATTGTCACCTCTATAAACATCTCTCTAGGACCAGTAATAGATTGTCATCACTATAAACATCTCTCTAGGACCAGAAATAGATTGTCACCTCTATAAACATCTCTCTAGGACCAGTAATAGATTGTCATCACTATAAACATCTCTCTAGGACCAGTAATATATCGTCACCTCAATAAACATCTCTCTAGGACAGTAATAGATTGTCACCCCTATAAACATCTCTCTAGGACCAGTAATAGATTGTCACCTCTATAAACATCTCTCTAGGACTAGTATTAGACTGTAACCTCTATAAACATCTCTCTAGGACCAGAAATAGATTCTCACCGCTATAAACATCTCTCTAGGACCAGTAATAGACTGTAACCTCTATAAACATCTCTCTAGGACTAGTATTAGATTGTCACCTCTATAAACATCTCTCTAGGACCAGAAATAGATTGTCACCTCTATAAACATCTCTCTAGGACCAGTAATAGACTGTAACCTCTATAAACATCTCTCTAGGACCAGTAATAGACTGTAACCTCTATAAACATCTCTCTAGGACCAGTAATAGATTGTCACCTCTATAAACATCTCGCTAGGACCAGTAATAGATTGTCACCTCTATAAACATCTTGCTAGGACCAGTAATAAATTGTCACCTCTATAAACATCTCTCTAGGACCAGTAATAGATTGTCACCTCTATAAACATCTCTCTAGGACTATTAATAGATTGTCACCTCTATAAACATCTCTCTAGGACTAGTAATATATTGTCACCTCTATAAACATCTCTCTAGGACCAGTAATATATTGTCACCTCTATAAACATCTCTCTAGGACTAGTAATATATTGTCACCTCTATAAACATCTCTCTAGGACCAGTAATAGATTGTCTATAAACATCTCTCTAGGACCAGTAATATATTGTCACCTCTATAAACATCTCTCTAGGACCAGTAATAGATTGTCACCTCTATAAACATCTCTCTAGGACAAGTAATAGATTGTCTATTAACATCTCTCTAGGACCAGTAATAGATTGTCACCTCTATAAACATCTCTCTAGGACCAGTAATAGATTGTCACCTCTATAAACAACTCTCTAGGACCAGTAATAGATTGTCACCTCTATAAACATCTCTCTAGGACCAGTAATAGATTGTCACCTCTATAAACATCTCTCTAGGACAAGTAAAAGATTGTCTATTAACATCTCTCTAGGACCAGTAATAGATTGTCACCTCTATAAACATCTCTCTAGGACCAGTAATAGATTGTCACCTCTATAAACAACTCTCTAGGACCAGTAATAGATTGTCACCTCTATAAACATCTCTCTAGGACCAGTAATAGATTGTCACCTCTATAAACATCTCTCTAGGACCAGTAATAGATTGTCACCTCTATAAACATCTCTCTAGGACCAGTAATAGATTGTCTATAAACATCTCTCTAGGACCAGTAATAGATTGTCACCTCTATAAACATCTCTCTTGGACCAGTAATAGATTGTCTATAAACATCTCTCTGGGACCAGTAATAGATTGTCACCTCTGTAAACATCTCTCTAGGACCAGTAATATATTGTCACCTCTATAAACATCTCTCTAGGACCAGTAATAGATCGTCTATAAACATCTTTCTAGGACTAGTAATACATTGTCACCTCTATAAACATCTCTCTAGGACCAGTAATATATTGTCACCTCTATAAACATCTCTCTAGGACCAGTAATAGATTGTCACCTCTATAAACATCTCGCTAGGACCAGTAATAGATTGTCACCTCTATAAACATCTCGCTAGGACCAGTAATAGATTGTCACCTCTATAAACATCTCTCTAGGACTAGTAATAGATTGTCACCTCTATAAACATCTCTCTAGGACTAGTAATATATTGTCACCTCTATAAACATCTCTCTAGGACCAGTAATAGATTGTCTATAAACATCTCTCTAGGACCAGTAATATATTGTCACCTCTATAAACATCTCTCTAGGACCAGTAATAGATTGTCACCTCTATAAACATCTCTCTAGGACAAGTAATAGATTGTCTATTAACATCTCTCTAGGACCAGTAATGGATTGTCACCTCTATAAACATCTCTCTAGGACCAGTAATAGATTGTCACCCCTATAAACAACTCTCTAGGACCAGTAATAGATTGTCACCTCTATAAACATCTCTCTAGGACCAGTAATAGATTGTCACCTCTATAAACATCTCTCTAGGACCAGTAATAGATTGTCACCTCTATAAACATCTCTCTAGGACCAGTAATAGATTGTCTATAAACATCTCTCTAGGACCAGTAATAGATTGTCACCTCTATAAACATCTCTCTTGGACCAGTAATAGATTGTCTATAAACATCTCTTTAGGACCAGTAATAGATTGTCACCTCTGTAAACATCTCTCTAGGACCAGTAATATATTGTCACCTCTATAAACATCTCTCTAGGACCAGTAATAGATTGTCATCACTATAAACATCTCTCTAGGACCAGAAATAGATTGTCACCTCTATAAACATCTCTCTAGGACCAGAAATATATTGTCACCTCTATAAACATCTCTCTAGGACCAGTAATAGATTGTCACCTCTATAAACATCTCTCTAGGACCAGTAATAGATCGTCTATAAACATCTCTCTAGGACTAGTAATACATTGTCACCTCTATAAACATCTCTCTAGGACCAGTAATATATTGTCACCTCTATAAACATCTCTCTAGGACCAGTAATAGATTGTCACCTCTATAAACATCTCTCTAGGACCAGAAATAGATTGTCACCTCTATCAACATCTCTCTAGGACTAGTAATATATTGTCACCTCTATAAACATCTCTCTAGGACCAGCAATAGATTGTCACCTCTATAAACATCTCTCTAGGACCAGAAATAGATTGTCACCTCTATAAACATCTCTCTAGGACCAGTAATAGATTGTCTATACACATCTCTCGCGTTTGTCGCATATGTCAGATATTGAAGATAAAATAAAAGTTTCAAATGTGTGCAATATATAAAAAGTAATAAAATAAGAATCGATCATAACCATGCAAACGGTTGCTTGTTCAGCGTTATCTGAGCCATTTTTAGATAATTTTTTTAATTGTATTTGATTATTGTCAGTTTTTGTCAACAACACAAATTTCAAACATTCTTTTCAATATAATCAGTATAACGTGCCAGGAAAGTTCCGGGTACTACTGCCCAGGTGGTGTGTCTGGGGTCGATTACATAAGATGGCAATCATGGTAGTGATCTTTGACCTTCTTGTCGCCTGCTTGTTAGTCCTCTCTTTTCTCATTTCCTGCAACTACCGCCACAGCCACGCAACACAGAAGCATTACCTACATTTTTTGTGGACTGGTCTGCTGGGTGGGGTGGTTTCATTTGATAGACCAGGGATATGGTCAATGTCGAGAGCAACAAATAATAGCCACTTCTAGAATGGGCTGTTTTGACAATTTCGCTTTTAATAGAGGCATTTGAGTGACCACAATAAATACGATGTCCCAAATGCAAAACTGCGGGTCTAAAAAATATTTTTTTTCCTGTTTGATTTTTTTTTATATGTTTTGCTATCCACGTCACCATGACACCCTTTCTCCGTGCCTCCGTGACAGCCCCCCCCCCCCCCCTTGTCTCCGTGACACCCCCGCCCCCCCCCCTTGTCTCCGTGACAGCCTTCCCCCTCGTTTCCGTGACAGCCTTTCCCCTTGTCCTCGTAACAGCCTTCCCCTTGTCTCCGTGACACCCTCCCCCGTGTCTCCTTGATACCCTTTCCCCTTGTCCCCGTAACAGCCTTCCCCTTGTCTCCGTGACACCCTCCCCCGTGTCTCCTTGACATCCTTCCCCCTTGTCTCCGTGACACCCCTCCCCCATGTCTCCATGACAGCCTTCCCCCATGTCTCCGTGACAGCCTTTCCCCATGTCTCCGTGACAGCATTCCCCGTTGTCTCCGTGGCAGCCTTCCCCATGTCTCCGTGGCAGCCTTCCCCCTTGTCTCCGTGACACCCCTCCCCCATGTCTCCGTGACAGCCTTCATCCATGTCTCCGTGACATCCCTCCCCCTTGTCTCCGTGACAGCCTTCCCCCTTGTCTCCGTGACAGCCTTCCCCCTTGTCTCCGTGACACCACTCCCCTTTGTCTCCGTGACACCCTCCCCCATATCTCCGTGACACCACTCCCCCTTGTCTCCGTGACACCCCTGCCCCATGTCTCCGTGACACCCTCCCCCATGTCTCCGTGACACCACTCCCCTTTGTCTCCGTGACACCCCCGCCCCATGTCTCCGTGACACCCTCCCCCATGTATCCGTGACAGCCTTCCCCTTGTCTCCGTGACACCACTCCCCCATGTCTCCATGACACCACTCCCCCATGTCTCCGTGACAGCCTTCCCCCTTGTCTCCGTGACACCCTCCCCCATGTCTCCGTGACAGCCTTCCCCCATGTCTCCGTGACACCCCTGCCCCATGTCTCCGTGACAGCCTTCCCCCATGTCTCCGTGACAGCCTTCCCCTTGTCTCCGTGACACCACTCCCCCATGTCTCCATGACACCACTCCCCCATGTCTCCGTGACAGCCTTCCCCCTTGTCTCCGTGACACCCCTCCCCCTTGTCTCTGTGCCGTCCTCCCCCATGTTTCCTTGACACCCTTCCTCATATTGCCAAGGGGGCGTTAACGACGTAAAAAGCAGTCTGTTGTTTAAACACTCGCTTGTGAGGAAAGTTTTCTTTATCAATCAAAACCCTTGTAGGCTGTAAGCCAGAGTGGTTTACCAGATTGCTAGCAAACAGTGATAATGTACATGCAGGTTGTCTGTACACTACCGCTTCATAAACAACGTCACACCCACTTACACCGGAAAATCACCGTATCACCCGAATTGTCCATTAACATTTATAACACAACTGTTCTCAGTGAATGGGTGAATCTCACCGTAAAATGTATTTTTACAATTTATGAATGATCTGTATAAGCAATTATATTCCACTGCAAAAATAAAACGAAAATTCAACTACATATAATTACTATCAGAACTACATCAATCATCAGACAAATTGACACAAAGTATGTTGGCAATTCCATATACACAACTTAGTTAGGGTGTCACAACGAGGTAAACTGATGTAGGGTGACATCACGAGGTAAGCTGTGTAGGGTGACATGACAAGGTAAACTGATGTAGGGTGACATGACGAGGTAAACTGATGTAGGGTGACATGACGAGGTAAACTGATGTAGGGTGACATGACGAGGTAAACTGATGTAGGGTGACATGACGAGGTAAACTGATGTAGGGTGACACGACGAGGTAAACTGATGTAGGATGACACGACGAGGTAAACTGATGTAGGGTGACATGACCAGTTAAACTGATGTAGGGTGACATCAGGAGGTAAACTGATGTAGGGTGACATGACCAGGTAAACTGATGTAGGGGGACATGACGAGGTAAACTGATGTAGGGTGACATGACGAGGTAAACTGATGTAGGGTGACATGACGAGGTAAACTGATGTAGGGTGACATGACGAGATAAACTGATGTAGGGTGACGTGACGAGGTAAACTGATGTAGGGTGACATGACCAGGTAAACTGATGTAGGGTGGCATGACGAGGTAAACTGATGTAGGGTGACATGACGAGGTAAACTGATGTAGGGTGACATGACCAGGTAAACTGATGTAGGGTGACACGACGAGGTAAACTGATGTAGGGTGACACGACGAGGTAAACTGATGTAGGGTGACATGACAAGATAAACTGATGTAGGGTGACATGACGAGGTAAACTGATGTAGGGTGACATGACCAGGTAAACTGATGTAGGGTGACACGACGAGGTAAACTGATGTAGGGTGACATGACAAGATAAACTGATGTAGGGTGACATGACGAGGTAAACTGATGTAGGGTGACATGACGAGGTAAACTGATGTAGGGTGACACGACGAGGTAAACTGATGTAGGGTGACATGACCAGGTAAACTGATGTAGGGTGACATGACGAGGTAAACTGATGTAGGGTGACACGACGAGGTAAACTGATGTAGGGTGACATGACGAGGTAAACTGATGTAGGGTGACATGACCAGGTAAACTGATGTAGGGTGACGTGACGAGGTAAACTGATGTAGGGTGACACGACGAGGTAAACTGATGTAGGGTGACATGACCAGGTAAACTGATGTAGGGTGACATGACGAGGTAAACTGGTGTAGGGTGACACGACGAGGTAAACTGGTGTAGGGTGACATGACGAGGTAAACTGGTGTAGGGTGACACGACAAGGTAAACTGATGTAGGGTGACATCACGAGGTAAACTGATGTAGGGTGACACGACGAGGTAAACTGATGTAGGGTGACATGACCAGGTAAACTGATGTAGGGTGACGAGACGAGGTAAACTGATGTAGGGTGACACGACGAGGTAAACTGATGTAGGGTGACACGACGAGGTAAACTGATGTAGGGTGACATGACCAGGTAAACTGATGTAGGGTGACATGACGAGGTAAACTGATGTAGGGTGACATGACGAGGTAAACTGATGTAGGGTGACATGACGAGGTAAACTGATGTAGGGTGACATGACCAGGTAAACTGATGTAGGGTGACATGACGAGTTAAACTGATGTAGGGTGACATGACGAGGTAAACTGATGTAGGGTGACATGACGAGGTAAACTGATGTAGGGTGACACGACGAGGTAAATTGATGTAGGGTGACACGAGGTAAACTGATGTAGGGTGACATGACGAGGTAAACTGATGTAGGGTGACACGACCAGGTAAACTGATGTAGGGTGACATGACGAGGTAAACTGATGTAGGGTGACATGACCAGGTAAACTGATGTAGGGTGACATGACCAGGTAAACTGATGTAGGGTGACACGACGAGGTAAACTGGTGTAGGGTGATACGACGAGGTAAACTGATGTAGGTTAACATGACGAGGTAAACTGATGTAGGGTGACATGGCGAGGTAAACTGATGTAGGGTGACATGACGAGGTAAACTGATGTAGGGTGACATGACGAGGTAAACTGATGTAGGGTGACACGACGAGGTAAACTGATGTAGGGTGACACGACGAGGTAAACTGATGTAGGGTGACATGACGAGGTAAACTGATGTAGGGTGACATGACGAGGTAAACTGATGTAGGGTGACATGACCAGGTAAACTGATGTAGGGTGACACGACGAGGTAAACTGATGTAGGGTGACATGACCAGGTAAACTGATGTAGGGTGACACGACGAGGTAAACTGATGTAGGGTGACATGACGAGGTAAACTGATGTAGGGTGACATGACGAGGTAAACTGATGTAGGGTGACATGACGAGGTAAACTGATGTAGGGTGACATGACGAGGTAAACTGATGTAGGGTGACATGACGAGGTAAACTGGTGTAGGGTTATTAATTAATTGACAGACAGGTGATTGCTACTACACTAACTGCCAAAGCGCCAGAATTGTAAACAAAACAAAAAACCAATATAGACATACGTAATTAAATTGAAAAATACATGTAACGTGGCAAAGTGAAATAGGAAGTGAACGAATTGGTAATATTGGAAATTACGTTAACCATGATGCGTGGAACGTAATGTGAAACTAAGTTTTAGATATTTGCCTAAGTTACATATTTCCTTTTTATTCTGAACAGTTATTAATTGAACCAGTTTATAAGATGATGGCCGATTCCAGTAATACTTCTTAATATATCTTTTACGTAAATTATTATAAAGAGGACAAATTAACATGAAACGAAATTCATCTTCTATCGAATTTTGATTACAGTGAATGCAAAATATGTGTTCTCTTGGACTATTTCGGAATCTGCCTTCTTCAATACGTAATTGATGAGGCGATAATCGAAATTTAGTAATACAACGGCGATAAACATCTTGCATAGATTTTGTTAATTAATGTTGAAGAGTAAAAGAGTCGATTAAAAATTTGTACAAAAAAAAAACCCACTTTGGCGAGCCTTCCATAAACTCGTTCAACGTTTGAATAAACGTGTCCGTTTAACGCTGCTTAAACAAGTGGGGAAATAATTTCTCATTATATACGTTAATATTGACGTCTCGTCACAATAACATGAAACCTTAGGTTCTCTTGTGTACACTGATGTTATAAAACAATACCGAGGCGGGGTACGACAATGACTGTTGTGTCACACAGCATGTCTAAAGAGGCCACTTGATGTAGGATTGGGATTAGGTCCTGCGATGACGAATGTTAAACGGCATTTCAGAGACCACATATTCTACTAAACCTTTCCCTCTCTTCCGTTCTTCTCTTCTATGTTTTGTCTATGGGTGTGCTTCTTAACCCATGTCCTAACAACTAGTTGGTTTTGGCTCGGACAATTGAACTAACCAGAAAATGTTGAAGTAAAGTTGCAGCCGCTTTGATAAAAAAGGTCCATTATTTCTATAACGCTTACCAAAACGTTTCACTCACCGCTTATCCTAGATTCCAACCATACATTGTAATAAACGTGTCAGAATGTAGGAGGGGGAACGTTTGTCAGTAATTTAATATTTCTACTATTGAGCCGGAATGTCTATAGTAACTGATATAGTTATAAAAACTACATGCGTACCAAGTTGGCTTCCACGGTCGAGCACGAAAAACCTGTAATGTCTTTACTCATGCACCTATCAGCAAGACACACTAAATGATGTAACGCACTTCCCGCTAAAGACCCACAAGTGGGTCGCTATTACTTCCGGTTAAGGACCCACAAGTTGGTCGCTATTACCTCCGATTAGGATCCACAAGTGGGTCGCTATTACCTCCGGTTAGGATCCACAAGTGGGTCGCTATTACCTCCGATTAGGATCCACAAGTGGGTCGCTATTACTTCCGGTTAAGGACCCACAGGTTGGTCGCTATTACCTCCGGTTAGGATCCACAAGTGGGTCGCTATTACCTCCGATTAGGATCCACAAGTGGGTCGCTATTACCTCCGATTAGGACCCACAAGTGGGTCGCTATTACCTCCGGTTAGGATCCACTTGTGGGTCGCTGTTATTTCCGATTAGGATCCACAAGTGGGTCGCTATTACCTCCGATTAGGATCCACAAGTGGGTCGCTATTACTTCCTATTAGAATCCTCAAGTGGGTCGCTATTACCTCCGGTTAGGATCCACAAGTGGGTCGCTATTACCTCCGGTTAGGATCCACAAGTGGGTCGCTATTACCTCCGGTTAGGATCCACAAGTGGGTCGCTATTACCTCCGGTTAGGATCCACAAGTGGATCGCTATTACCTCCGATTAGGATCCACAAGTGGGTCGCTATTACCTCCGGTTAGGATCCACAAGTGGGTCGCTATTACTTCTGGGTTGTCATTATTTTATCCGCGTTATATGCGAGTACTTACCAGGTTTACAATGTCGCGAGTCCTTGGGAAGCACTCGATACCCTGTCCAACCTATATATAGGGGATGTCTATTATCGGTCAAATTAACTACTGTTACAATGAAACCATTTCTGCCTGAAATGTATCATATTTATGATTTGATCAGATGAGAATGTCGTAACTATCATTGGGAATATCTCTCCTTGTTTTTGATTGATCAGTGAATGTCCATGTCATCGTAAACACATACTTGAGAGTAACGCGAGAATCGTTTAGCGAAACACTTACATATTGTTTGAGTATGGTGAGGTCGAGCACGCGGACTACTTACATTGATATCGACCCTACAGGTGTGCGATATTATCCTACTCTATACATACCAGGAGGTATTTAATGTTTTAATGAGGTAGTTTCTTTTTTTCAATTTTGATAAAATATGTACAAGTAGTAGAATAACAAAGAAACCACCTGGGAGTATTTCGATATAGACTTAAACACAAAACCATGCACTTCATCACCACTTCTTACATTAAAACTACCAGTGCAACAGGATAAACACACAACGAATCACATCTTCAACGCATAGACAGGAGGGCAACACAAGGTCAACACAAGGTCAAAACAAAATCAACACATGAGTATAAAATGGGAACACACACAGGGACACATGGGTAACACACACAAGGACACATGGGTAATACACACAAGGACACATGGGTAAAACACACACGGACACATGGGTAACACACACAAAGACACATGGGTAACACACAAAAGGACACATGGGTAACACACACAAGGACACATGGGTAACACACACAAGGACACATGGGTAACACACAAGGACACATGGGTGACACACACAAGGACACATGGGTGACACACACAAGGACACATGGGTAACACACACAAGGACACATGGGTAACACACACAAGGACACATGGGTAAAACACACAAGGACACATGGGTAACACACACAAGGACACATGGGTAACACACAAAAGGACACATGGGTAACACAAGGACACATGGGTGACACACAAGGACACATGGGTAAAACACACAAGGACACATGGGTGACACACACAAGGACACATGGGTAACGGACACATGGGTAACACAAGGACACATGGGTGAGACACAAGGACACATGGGTGACACACAAGGACACATGGGTGACACACACAAGGACACATGGGTAATACACACAAGGACACATGGGTGACACAAGGACACATGGGTGACACACAAGGACACATGGGTGACACACAAGGACACATGGGTGACACACACAAGGACACATGGGTAATACACACAAGGACACATGGGTAACACAGACAAGGACACATGGGTAACACACACAAGGACACATGGGTAACGGACACATGGGTAACACAAGGACACATGGGTGACACACAAGGACACATGGGTAACATACACAAGGACACATGGGTAACATACACAGGGACACATGGGTGACACACAAGGACACATGGGTAACACACACAAGGACACATGGGTAACATACACAGGGACACATGGGTAACATACACAGGGACACATGGGTAACACACACAAGGACACATGGTTAACACACACAAGGACACATGGGTAACACACAAAAGGACACATGGGTAACACACACAGGGACACATGGGTAACACACAAGGACACATGGGTAACACACACACGGACACATGGGTAACACACATAAGGACACATGGGTAACACACAATGACACATGGGTAATACACACAAGGACACATGGGTAACACACACAAGGACACATGGGTAACACACACAAGGACACATGGGTAACACACAAGGACACATGGGTAATACACACAAGGACACATGGGTAACACACACAAGGACACATGGGTAACACACACAAGGACACATGGGTAACACACAAGGACACATGGGTAACACACAAGAACACATGGGTAATACACACAAGGACACATGGGTAACACAGACAAGGACACATGGGTAACACACACAAGGACACATGGGTAACACACAAGGACACATGGGTAATACACACAAGGACACATGGGTAACAGCGGGCCTTTGGGCTCTCCAATAACCTGGATACAGTGGGCCTTAGGGCTCTCCAATAACCTGGATACAGCGGGCCCTAGGGCTCTCCAATAACCTGGATACAGCGGGCTTTTGGGCTCTCCAATAACCTGGATACAGCGGGCATTAGAGCTCTCCAATAACCTGGATACAGCGGGCCCTAGGGCTCTCCAATAACCTGGATACAGCGGGCTTTTGGGCTCTCCAATAACCTGGATACAGCGGGCCCTAGGGCTCTCCAATAACCTGGATACAGCGGGCCTTAGAGCTCTCCAATAACCTGGATACAGCGGGCCCTAGGGCTCTCCAATAACCTGGATACAGCGGGCTTTTGGGCTCTCCAATAACCTGGATACAGCGGGCATTAGAGCTCTCCAATAACCTGGATACAGCGGGTCTTTGGGCTCTCCAATAACCTGGATACAGCGGGCCCCAGGGCTCTCCAATAACCTGGATACAGCGGGCCCTAGGGCTTTCCAATAACCCCTGGCCATTGCGTATTATTTCATCGGTCCTCTAGGGTTCTTTTGATCAAAACAATTATTGTTCGTAGTGGGTAAATTGTGTCTTGCTTTTTACAAGTAATTTACTAAATTTTATTATTGAGTTATTTCCATTGATAAGGTAGGTCATTTTAACTGATAAGGTATTAATTTATAAGGTATTTATTGATAAGTTATTAAATGATTAAGGTAAGAATTAAGTAAATTATCAAAAAATTTGACCCGGTAATAGCCCGATATTAGTCCGATATTGGTCCGATATTGGTCCGATATTGGTCCGATATTGGTCCGATATTGGTCCGATATTATTACAATATTAGCCCGATATTAGCCCGATATTAGCCCGATATTGGTCCGATATTATTCCGATATTATTACATTATTAGCCCGATATTAGCCCGATATTTGGCTTGTGCAGTTTGTAAACGTTCTTCAGTCAAGATGACCCTAAACAGACCTCAACAAAAACAACATTATCAAAGAGATTTCACAGAGATTTATTTTTTCACTCAGCCATACTTTGTGTGGAACAAGGGTCATATTTATACAATACAGTGTTCACATATTCTTAAACAATATCAAACACTATTTGTATGTATTTGCTGGAGAGTCACAACACGCTATTGATCCGCCCGGATCTGAAGGTTTATACTGGTATACATAAGAGCTTCTATAAAACATAGTGGTGGTTATGACATTGAAAGGAATCGTACACATCATAACCTTAATCAGTTAGGTAGGTGGGGATACATTTCCTAGTCCGGACTATTCCATTTAATCTCTTTCCGGAACACGCTTGTTTTATTTTGTTTAAAGTTAAACTAACAATAAATTATTTTCGTTTGCAACACGTTTTGTTTATCTGTTAGTTACCACTTACTGTATATAGATTCTGACAGATATTCAGTTATTTTGAAACGGAATTTCTTAAATGACAATTTTTAAACTAATGCATGTATATTTGATAGAAGTATGCGGATTTCCATACACTGGAGTGAAACCTGGAAGAGCCAGTCAAAGATTGATGTATTTTCTTCAGTTTTCAGTAAAATTTCTATCACTGCGGATGTGAACTTGGTGTGTTAATATACATGTAGGCCAATCGGACGTTGATCGACAACATTGTGATATAGAGGCGACAGCTGTAACCGGCCTATCCTGCTGTACCGACTCCCCGACACTTAACGATTTCCAATCCATCTTACCATGCGTCTTCACAGCTTTTTGTGACATTAAAGTCAGAGAAGCAATACATAGTCACTTGTACGGAAAAACAATTTGAAAGTTCAAGGTCATACTTGATGTTTTGTTTACAAATTGAAATTGGGACTAAAAGATCTGTCTTATTTGTGTAGGACGTCTATCAGTGTCGACAGAGATTCAGTCATTTCCTGTGTAACGTAAAAGACAAAGGTAGTTGATAGCTATGCCCGAGGTAACTAAATGACTTTGGGATAATAAGTTCGAAGTAGCTCGTAACATGACTAAACAGACAAATTGAAATCATCACATTTCTTCAAAGACATTCCTGACCCACATACCAGCAGGCAAAAACAAATTAACGACCGTTATAGGGCGGGGATTTCCATTTTATAACAATACCTACCACAATTACGCACTCACAATTTTAATTAACGTTCACAAATTACCTTACTCATGCCTATTATGCTTGAAATCAATTATTGCAATTTACGACAAGCATGTCCAATGAACCATCAGTCTTAAATATTGTACTCTAACTACGGTTCTCCGCAATAACATAACAAAAGTGTTTCTTAATAACACAATCATGTACTGTAAACAAAAAGAAGATCATTTCAATCCGTGTGACCAAACAATAGTGTTAAACCAGAGTTTTATGTCAGAGGATCAGAAACTGACAAATGATCCATCTGTATCCAAATGTAACGGTCAGACCAGACAAGTGACCATCAGACCAGATAAGTTACCGTCAGACCAGATAAGTGACCGTCAGACCAGACAAGTGACCATCAGACCAGACAAGAAACGATCAGACCAGACAAGTGACCGTCAGACCAGACAAGTGACCGTCAGACAAGTGACCGTCAGACCAGACAAGTGACCGTCAGACCAGACACGTGACTGTCAGACCAGACAAGTGACCGTCACATCAGACAAGTTACCGTCAGACCAGACAAGTGACCGTCAGACCTGACAAGTGACCGTCAGACCAGACAAGTGACCGTCACATCAGACAAGTTACCGTCAGACCAGACAAGTGACCGTCAGACAAGTGACCGTCAGACCAGACAAGTGACCGTCAGACCAGACAAGTGACCGTCAGACCAGACAAGTGACCGTCACACCAGACAAGTTACCGTCAGACCAGACAAGTGACCGTCAGACCAGACAAGTTACCGTCAGACAAAGACAAGTTACCGTCAGACCTGACAAGTGACCGTCAGACCAGACAAGTGACCGTCAGACCAGACAATTGACCGTCAGACCAGACAAGTGACCGTCAGACAAGTGACCGTCAGACAAGTGACCGTCAGACCAGACGATTTACCGTCAGACCAGACAAGTTACCGTCAGACAAAGACAAGTTACCGTCAGACAAAGACAAGTGACCGTCAGACAAAGACAAGTGACCGTCAGACAAAGACAAGTGACCGTCAGACAAAGACAAGTGACCGTCAGACCAGACAAGTAACCGTCAGACCAGACAAGTAACCGTCAGACAAAGACAAGTGACCGTCAAACAAAGACAAGTGACCGTCAGACAAGACAAGTGACCGTCAGACCAGACAAGTGACCGTCAGACAAGACAAGTGACCGTCAGACCAGACAAGTGACCGTCAGACCAGACAAGTTACCGTCAGACAAGTGACCATCAGATCAGACAAGTGACCGTCAAACAAAGACAAGTGACCGTCAGACAAAGACAAGTGACCGTCAGACAAAGACAAGTGACCGTCAGACCAGACAAGTAACCGTCAGACCAGACAAGTAACCGTCAGACAAAGACAAGTGACCGTCAAACAAAGACAAGTGACCGTCAGACAAGACAAGTGACCGTCAGATCAGACAAGTGACCGTCAGACCAGACAAGTGACCGTCAGACCAGACAAGTGACCGCCAGACCAGAGAAGTGACCATCAGACCAGACAAGTGACCGTCAGACAAGTGACCATCAGATCAGACAAGTGACCATCAGACCAGACAAGTGACCGACATACCAGACAAGTGACCGTCAGACCAGACAAGTGACCGTCAGACCAGACAAGTAACGGTCAGACCAGACACGTGACTGTCAGACCAGACAAGTAACCGTCAGACCAGACAAGTGACCGTCAGACCAGACAAGTGACCGTCAGACCAGACAAGTGACCGTCACACCAGACAAGTGACCGTCAGACCAGACAAGTGACCGTCAGACCAGATAAGTAACCGTCAGACCAGACAAGTGACCATCAGACCAGACAAGTGACCGTCAGACCAGACAAGTAACGGTCAGATCAGACAAGTTACCGCCAGACCAGAGAAGTGACCATCAGACCAGACAAGTGACCATCAGACCAGACAAGTGACCGTCAGACCAGACAAGTAACGGTCAGACCAGACAAGTGACCGTCAGACCAGACAAGTGACCGTCAGACCAGACAATTGACCGCCAGACCAGACAACTGACCGTCAGACCTGACAAGTGACCGTCAGACCAGACAAGTGACCGTCAGACCAGACAATTGACCGTCAGACCAGACAAGTGACCGTCAGACAAGTGACCGTCAGACAAGTGACCGTCAGACCAGACGATTTACCGTCAGACCAGACAAGTTACCGTCAGACAAAGACAAGTTACCGTCAGACAAAGACAAGTGACCGTCAGACAAAGACAAGTGACCGTCAGACAAAGACAAGTGACCGTCAGACCAGACAAGTAACCGTCAGACCAGACAAGTGACCGTCAGACAAAGACAAGTGACCGTCAAACAAAGACAAGTGACCGTCAGACAAGACAAGTGACCGTCAGACAAGACAAGTGACCGTCAGACCAGACAAGTGACCGTCAGACCAGACAATTGACCGCCAGACCAGACAACTGACCGTCAGACCAGAGAAGTGACCGCCAGATCAGACAACTGACCGTCATAAGCTGACAGAACATCCGTATCCAGACGAGTGACCGTCAGGAAGTAGCAAGTTCATCAGTCACGTCTTAATAGCGATGTTAAATCATATATTTATTTGTTATGATAAATGAAAGTAAACATTTAAGCTAAAATAAGATATCGGCTAAAACAGATGTACATGTAAAGATAATTAGTGTTGATAACACATTTTCTAACGTGATAAAACACATTCCAGTCGTTGCATATACCATTAATTTTGATCTCATAAACAAAGAAGGAATATATTTATTGTTTAACAAGACTTCAACTGTAATCAGTTTCATACGGCTACCTTACCGTTACCAATAAACTGCAGATTCGAAAATGAACATTATGTTAGAATAATAAAACGATATCTCGGGGCACACAAGCTATCTGAACAATTCCAGGAATTCTCTGCACTTGTTTATTTATAACCCGTAAAGAATTTATGAATATACTGTTTTACAATAAAAACAATCTGTTCAGCTTTGATAGTGACAGATTGGTTTTCATCCTAAATGCCAGCATAATGGCTATTGGCTTAAAGAGATTTCCAAACAGTGTTGATAAGAGAATTTTTTTCCGTTTTAAAACAACTTTTCATAGCGTAGGAGTTGAGGTTAACTACCCACTGCGAGAGTAGCAAACGTTAGCACGGCCTACACAGCGTCTTCTCGTGGAACAGAGTACACGTGTATATCTATAAAACATTTCCCACTTTTCATGTCTTCAGAGTTAAAATCACTCCAATCTTCATGCGATCTGATTTGTTTTCATATTCATGAAAACTGAGTATTTTTAAGTACACTTTGTACGGGGTTTTAAGTCCAAGAGAGAGTCTACATAACGTTGATAATTGCTGCCAGTGACCATATATCACCGCAAGGGACATCGAAAGTGTCCGAGTACCCCAATTCAGTATGATGGCACTATAACTTCATCTGTCGACACCACCTTTACCTTAGCTGACGTATAACACTCTCCTGTCGACACCACCTTTACCTTAGCTGACGTATAACACTCCTGTCGACACCACCTTTACCTTAGCTGACGTATAACACTCTCCTGTCGGCACCACCTTCACCTTAGCTGACGTATAACACTCTCCTGTCGACACCACCTTTACCTTAACTGACGTATAACACTCTCCTGTCGACACCACCTTTACCTTAGCTGACGTATAACACTCCTGTCGACACTACCTTTACCTTAACTGACGTATAACACTCTCCTGTCGACACCACCTTTACCTTAGCTGACGTATAACACTCACCTGTCGACACTACCTTTACCTTAACTGACGTATAACACTCTCCTGTCGACACCACCTTTACCTTAACTGACGTATAACACTCACCTGTCGACACTACCTTTACCTTAACTGACGTATAACACTCTCCTGTCGACACCACCTTTACCTTAACTGACGTATAACACTCTCCTGTCGACACCACCTTTACCTTAACTGACGTATAACACTCTCCTGTCGACACCACCTTTACCTTAGCTGACGTATAACACTCTCCTGTCGACACCACCTTTACCTTAGCTGACGTATAGCACTCTCCTGTCGACACCACCTTTACCTTAGCTGACGTATAACACTCTCCTGTCGACACCACCTTTACCTTTAGCTGACATATAACACTCTCCTGTCGACACCACCTTTACCTTAACTGACGTATAACACTCTCCAGTCGACGCCACCTTTACCTTAACTGACGTATAACACTCTCCTGTCGACACCACCTTTACCTTAGCTGACGTATAACACTCTCCTGTCGACACCACGTTTACCTTAACTGACGTATAACACCCTCCTGTCGACACCACCTTTACCTTAACTGACGTATAACACTCTCCTGTCGACACCACCTTTACCTTAGCTGACGTATAACACTCACCTGTCGACACCACCTTTACCTTAGCTGACGTATAACACTCACTTGTCGACACCACCTTTACCTTAGCTGACGTATAACACTCTACTGTCGACACCACCTTTACCTTAGCTGACGTATAACACTCCTGTCGACACCATCTTTACCTTAGCTGACGTATAACACTCTCCTGTCGACACCACCTTTACCTTAGCTGACTATAACACTCTCCTGTCGACACCACCTTTACCTTAGCTGACGTATAACACTCACTTGTCGACACCACCTTTACCTTAGCTGACGTATAACACTCTCCTGTCGACACCACCTTTACCTTAGCTGACGTATAACACTCTCCTGTCGACACCACCTTTACCTTAGCTGACGTATAACACTCTCCTGTCGACACCACCATTACCTTAACTGACGTACATGTATAACACTCTCCTGTCGACACCACCTTTACCTTAGCTGACGTATAACACTCTCCTGTCGACACCACCTTTACCTTAGCTGACGTATAACACTCACCTGTCGACACCACCTTTACCTTAGCTGACGTATAACACTCTCCTGTCGACACCACCTTTACCTTAACTGACGTACATGTATAACACTCTCCTGTCGACACCACCTTTACCTTAGCTGACGTATAACACTCTCCTGTCGACACCACCTTTACCTTAACTGACGTATAACACTCCTGTCGACACCACCTTTACCTTAACTGACGTATAACACTCCTGTCGACACCACCTTTACCTTAACTGACGTATAACACTCTCCTGTCGACACCACCTTTACCTTAGCCGACGTATAACACTCTCCTGTCGACACCACCTTTACCTTAGCTGACGTATAACACTCTCCTGTCGACACCACCTATACCTTAACTGACATATAACACTGTCCTGTCGACACCACCTTTACCTTAACTGACGTATAACACTCTCCTGTCGACACCACATTTACCTTAACTGACATATAACACTGTCCTGTCGACACCACCTTTACCTTAACTGACGTATAACACTCTCCTGTCGACACCACCTTTACCTTAACTGACGTATAACACTCTCCTGTCGACACCACCTTTACCTTAGCTGACGTATAACACACTCCTGTCGACACCACCTTTACCTTAGCTGACGTATAACACTCTCCTGTCGACACCACCTTTACCTTAACTGACGTATAACACTCTCCTGTCGACACCACCTTTACCTTAGCTGACATATAACACTCTCCTGTCGACACCACCTTTACTTTAGCTGACGTAAAGCACTCTCCTGTCGACACCACCTTTACCTTAACTGACGTATAACACTCTCCTGTCGACACCACCTTTACCTTAGCTGACGTATAACACTCTCCTGTCGACACCACCTTTACCTTAGCTGACGTATAACACTCTCCTGTCGACACCACCTTTACCTTAGCTGACGTATAACACTCTCCTGTCGACACCACCTTTACCTTAACTGACCTATAACACTCTCCTGTCGACACCACCTTTACCTTAGCTGACGTATAACACTCCTGTCGACACCACCTTTACCTTAGCTGACGTATAACACTCTCCTGTCGACACCACCATTACCTTAGCTGACGTATAACACTCTCCTGTCGACACCACCTTTACCTTAACTGACGTATAACACTCTCCTGTCGACACCACCTTTACCTTAACTGACGTATAACACTCTACTGTCGACCCCAACTTTACCTTAGCTGACGTATAACAATCTCCTGTCGACACCACCTTTACCTTAGCTGACATATAACACTCTCATGTCGACACCACCTTTACCTTAGCTGACGTATAACACTCTCCTGTCGACACCACCTTTACCTTAACTGACGTATAACACTCTCCTGTCGACACCACCTTTACCTTAGCTGACATATAACACTCTCCTGTCGACACCACCTTTACCTTAGCTGACGTATAACACTCTCCTGTCGACACCACCTTTACCTTAGCTGACGTATAACACTCTCCTGTCGACACCACCTTTACCTTAACTGACGTATAACACTCTCCTGTCGACACCACCTTTACCTCAGCTGACGTATAACACTTTCCTGTCGACACCACCTTTACCTTAGCTGACGTATAACACTCTCCTGTCGACACCACCTTTACCTTAACTGACGTATAACACTCTCCTGTCGACACCACCTTTACCTTAGCTGATGTATAACACTCTCCTGTCGACACCACCTTTACCTTAACTGACGTATAACACTCTCCTGTCGACACCACCTTTACCTTAACTGACGTATAACACTCTCCTGTCGACACCACCTTTACCTTAACTGACGTATAACACTCTCCTGTCGACACCACCTTTACCTTAGCTGACGTATAACCATCTCCTGTCGACACCACCTTTACCTTAGCTGACGTATAACCATCTCCTGTCGACACCACCTTTACCTTAACTGACGTATAACACTCTCCTGTCGACACCACCTTTACCTTAACTGACGTATAACACTCTCCTGTCGACACCACCTTTACCTTAGCTGACGTATAACACTCTCCTGTCGACACCACCTTTACCTTAACTGACGTATAACACTCTCCTGTCGACACCACCTTTACCTTAACTGACGTATAACACTCTCCTGTCGACACCACCTTTACCTTAGCTGACGTATAACACTCTCCTGTCGACACCACCTTTACCTTAACTGACGTATAACACTCTCCTGTCGACACCACCTTTACCTTAGCTGACGTATAACACTCTCCTGTCGACACCACCTTTACCTTAGCTGACGTATAACACTCCTGTCGACACCACCTTTACCTTAGCGGACGTATAACACTCTCCTGTCGACACCACCTTTACCTTAGCTGACGTATAACACTCTCCTGTCGACACCACCTTTACCTTAACTGACGTATAACACTCACCTGTCGACACCACCTTTACCTTAGCTGACGTATAACACTCTCCTGTCGACACCACCTTTACCTTAGCTGACGTATAACACTCTCCTGTCGACACCACCTTTACCTTAGCTGACGTATAACACTCTCCTGTCGACACCACCTTTACCTTAGCTGACGTATAACACTCTCCTGTCGACACCACCTTTACCTTAGCTGACATATAACACTCTCCTGTCGACACCACCTTTACCTTAGCTGACGTATAACACTCTCCTGTCGACACCACCTTTACCTTAGCTGACGTATAACACTCTCCTGTCGACACCACCTTTACCTTAGCTGACGTATAACACTCTCCTGTCGACACCACCTTTACCTTAACTGACGTATAACACTCTCCTGTCGACACCACCTTTACCTTTAGCTGACGTATAACACTCTCCTGTCGACACCACCTTTACCTTAGCTGACATATAACACTCTCCTGTCGACACCACCTTTATCTTAGCTGACGTATAACACTCACCTGTCGACACCACCTTTACCTTAACTGACGTATAACACTCTCCTGTCGACACCACCTTTACCTTAACTGACGTATAACACTGTCCTGTCGACACCACCTTTACCTTAGCTGACGTATAACACTCTCCTGTCGACACCACCTTTACCTTAGCTGACGTATAACACTCTCCTGTCGACACCACCTTTACTTTAGCTGACATATAACACTCTCCTGTCGACACCACCTTTACCTTAGCTGACGTATAACACTCTCCTGTCGACACCACCTTTACCTTAGCTGACGTATAACACTCTCCTGTCGACACCACCTTTACCTTAGCTGATGTATAACACTCTCCTGTCGACACCACCTTTACCTTAGCTGACGTATACCACTCTCCTGTCGACACCATCTTTACCGTAGCTGACGTATAACACTCTCCTGTCGACACCACCTTTACCTTAGCTGACGTATAACACTCTCCTGTCGACACCACCTTTACCTTAACTGACGTATAACACTCCTGTCGACACCACCTTTACCTCAGCTTACGTATAACCATCTCCTGTCGACACCACCTTTACCTTAGCTGACGTATAACACTCTCCTGTCGACACCACCTTTACCTTAACTGACATATAACACTCTCCTGTCGACACCACCTTTACCTTAACTGACATACAACACTCTCCTGTCGACACCACCTTTACCTTAACTGACGTATAACACTCTCCTGTCGACACCACCTTTACCTTAGCGGACGTATAACACTCTCCTGTCGACACCACCTTTACCTTAGCTGACGTATAACACTCTCCTGTCGACACCACCTTTACCTTAGCTGACGTATAACACTCTCCTGTCGACACCACCTTTACCTTAGCTGACGTATAACACTCTCCTGTCGACACCACCTTTACCTTAGCTGACATAAAACACTCTCCTGTCGACACCACCTTTACCTTAGCTGACGTATAACACTCTCCTGTCGACACCACCTTTACCTTAGCTGACGTATAACACTCTCCTGTCGACACCACCTTTACCTTAGCTGACGTATAACACTCTCCTGTCGACACCACCTTTACCTTAGCTGACGTATAACACTCTCCTGTCGACACCACCTTTACCTTAGCTGACGTATAACACTCTCCTGTCGACACCACCTTTACCTTAACTGACGTATAACACTCCTGTCGACACCACCTTTACCTTAGCTTACGTATAACCATCTCCTGTCGACACCACCTTTACCTTAGCTGACGTATAACACTCTCCTGTCGACACCACCTTTACCTTAACTGACGTATAACACTCTCCTGTCGACACCACCTTTACCTTAACTGACGTATACAACACTCTCCTGTCGACACCACCTTTACCTTAACTGACGTATAACACTCTCCTGTCGACACCACCTTTACCTTAGCTGACGTATAACACTCTCCTGTCGACACCACCTTTACCTTAGCTGACGTATAACACTCTCCTGTCGACACCACCTTTACCTTAGCTGACGTATAACACTCTCCTGTCGACACCACCTTTACCTTAGCTGACGTATAACACTCTGCTGTCGACACCACCTTTACCTTAGCTGACGTATAACACTCTCCTGTCGACACCACCTTTACCTTAGCTGACGTATAACACTCTCCTGTCGACACCACCTTTACCTTAGCTGACGTATAACACTCTCCTGTCGACACCACCTTTACCTTAGCTGACGTATAACACTCTCCTGTCGACACCACCTTTACCTTAGCTGACGTATAACACTCTCCTGTCGACACCACCTTTACCTTAGCTGACGTATAACACTCTCCTGTCGACACCACCTTTACCTTAGCTGACGTATAACACTCTCCTGTCGACACCACCTTTACCTTAACTGACGTATAACACTCTCCTGTCGACACCACCTTTACCTTAGCTGACGTATAACACTCTCCTGTCGACACCACCTTTACCTTAGCTGACGTATAACACTCTCCTGTCGACACCACCTTTACCTTAGCTGACGTATAACACTCTCCTGTCGACACCACCTTTACCTTAGCTGACGTATAACACTCTCCTGTCGACACCACCTTTACCTTAGCTGACGTATAACACTCTCCTGTCGACACCACCTTTACCTTAGCTGACGTATAAACACTCTCCTGTCGACACCACCTTTACCTTAGCTGACGTATAACACTCTCCTGTCGACACCACCTTTACCTTAGCTGACGTATAACACTCTCCTGTCGACACCACCTTTACCTTAGCTGACATATAACACTCTCCTGTCGACACCACCTTTACCTTAGCTGACGTATAACACTCTCCTGTCGACACCACCTTTACCTTAGCTGACGTATAACACTCTCCTGTCGACACCACCTTTACCTTAACTGACGTATAACACTCCTGTCGACACCACCTTTACCTTAGCTGACGTATAACCATCTCCTGTCGACACCACCTTTACCTTAGCTGACGTATAACACTCTCCTGTCGACACCACCTTTACCTTAACTGACGTATAACACTCTCCTGTCGACACCACCTTTACCTTAACTGACATACAACACTCTCCTGTCGACACCACCTTTACCTTAACTGACGTATAACACTCTCCTGTCGACACCACCTTTACCTTAGCGGACGTATAACACTCTCCTGTCGACACCACCTTTACCTTAGCTGACGTATAACACTCTCCTGTCGACACCACCTTTACCTTAGCTGACGTATAACACTCTCCTGTCGACACCACCTTTACTTTAGCTGACGTATAACACTCTGCTGTCGACACCACCTTTACCTTAGCTGACATATAACACTCTCCTGTCGACACCACCTTTACCTTAGCTGACGTATAACACTCTCCTGTCGACACCACCTTTACCTTAGCTGACGTATAACACTCTCCTGTCGACACCACCTTTACCTTAGCTGACATATAACACTCTCCTGTCGACACCACCTTTACCTTAGCTGACGTATAACACTCTCCTGTCGACACCACCTTTACCTTAGCTGACGTATAACACTCTCCTGTCGACACCACCTTTACCTTAGCGGACGTATAACACTCTCCTGTCGACGCCACCTTTACCTTAACTGACGTATAACACTCTCCTGTCGACACCACCTTTACCTTAGCTGACGTATAACACTCTACTGTCGACACCACCTTTACCTTAGCTGACGTATAACACTCTCCTGTCGACACCACCTTTACTTTAGCTGACGTATAACACTCTCCTGTCGACACCACCTTTACCTTAGCTGACATATAACACTCTCCTGTTGACACCACCTTTACCTTAGCTGACGTATAACACTCTCCTGTCGACACCACCTTTACCTTAGCTGACGTATAACACTCTCCTGTCGACACCACCTTTATCTTAGCTGACGTATAACACTCACCTGTCGACACCACCTTTACCTTAACTGACGTATAACACTCTCCTGTCGACACCACCTTTACCTTAACTGACTTATAACACTGTCCTGTCGACACCACCTTTACCTTAGCTGACGTATAACACTCTCCTGTCGACACCACATTTACCTTAGCTGACATATAACACTCTCCTGTCGACACCACCTTTACCTTAGCTGACGTATAACACTCTCCTGTCGACACCACCTTTACCTTAGCTGACGTATAATACTCACCTGTCGACACTACCTTTACCTTAACTGACGTATAACACTCTCCTGTCGACACCACCTTTACCTTAACTGACGTATAACACTCTCCTGTCGACACCACCTTTACCTTAGCTGACGTATAACACTGTCCTGTCGACACCACCTTTACCTTAGCTGACGTATAACACTGTCCTGTCGACACCACCTTTACCTTAGCTGACGTATAACACTGTCCTGTCGACACCACCTTTACCTTAGCTGACGTATAACACTCTCCTGTCGACACCACCTTTACCTTAGCTGTCGTATAACACTCTCCTGTCGACACCACCTTTACCTTAGCTGACGTATAACACTCTCCTGTCGACACCACCTTTACCTTAGCTGAGGTATAACACTCTCCTGTCGACACCACCTTTACCTTAGCTGACGTATAACATTCTCCTGTCGACACCACCTTTACCTTAACTGACGTATAACACTCTCCTGTCGACACCACCTTTACCTTAACTGACGTATAACACTCTCCTGTCGACACCACCTTTACCTTAGCTGATGTATAACACTCTCCTGTCGACACCACCTTTACCTTAGCTGACGTATAACACTCTCCTGTCGACACCACCTTTACCTTAACTGACGTATAACACTCTCCTGTCGACACCACCTTTACCTTAGCTGACGTATAACACTCTCCTGTCGACACCACCTTTACCTTAGCTGACGTATAACACTCTCCTGTCGACACCACAGTTACTTTAGCTGACGTATAACACTCTCCTGTCGACACCACCTTTACCTTAGCTGACGTATAACACTCCTGTCGACACCACCTTTACCTTAGCGGACGTATAACACTCTCCTGTCGACACCACCTTTACCTTAGCTGACGTATAACACTCTCCTGTCGACACCACCTTTACCTTAGCTGACGTATAACACTCACCTGTCGACACCACCTTTACCTTAGCTGACGTATAACACTCTCCTGTCGACACCACCTTTACCTTAACTGACGTATAACACTCCTGTCGACACCACCTTTACCTTAACTGACGTATAACACTCTCCTGTCGACACCACCTTTACCTTAACTGACGTATAACACTCTCCTGTCGGCACCACCTTTACCTTAGCTGACGTATAACACTCTCCTGTCGACACCACCTTTACCTTAGCTGAGACCTATAACACTCTCCACCACCTTTACCCGCCCTTATCTCATTGTAGTAGTTTGTAAGATACACAGCTTTATTACCTCGTTGAACAACATACGAAGGCTCGTCGCATGCCATCCAGGGCAAATAGGGTAAAGTGTCTTGTACAAGGACACAACCACGACAGCAAAACCCGGTCCGTTCCTCAGCGTTTCGAGAAACACCGACCGACACGGGAAGAGATAATTGAAAGACGAAGCTCGGATCTTCATCTGATGTTACGTGGTTACATGACGATAAGATCGGACAGAGTGTCTTCCTAATGTGCTCCTTATAGCTGGTCGGGTGGTAACACAATTGCCTTTCACCATGGCGACCCCGTTTCGATTCCCCTAACGTACGTGGAAAAAGAAAAGAGTTTTTCTTGGTTGCTTCTGTTTCCTTCCATAGAAGGCCAAAAACGGTGACTAATAAAAGATGACATCAGTTATTTCGCAATTGTTGTAAAATAAATAAAGCATATTCAGTATTATTGCGCTGTAATAGCTGGACTTTTTCATTTATACTTTAAAATACATTTGACATAATGGGTTTTATGGTATAAATACTTTTGACAAGTAAAAGGAATCACATACCAAGTATATGTTTATGTGTTAGTTTTATTTCCCTCCTACAGTACAAATGTCAATTTTAGCCTGTTATTGACTTAGCGATTGGCTGCCCGACTGTGCTTATCTCGAGCTGTATGAAGATTGAAGCCTACTGTTTGAAACATCAGCTACAGTTTTGAATGTCTATTATTACGTCACGTTTGTCGATAGATAGATTTAATCAGTGCTTTCATTATCTACGCCGAAAGTCATCAATCACAGTTCCAGTACTCACACCGAACGTCATCCATCACCGGTGGGTTGTCAGTAGTATCATGTGACCAGTAAGTTGTCAGTAGTATCATGTGACCAGTAAGTTGTCGGTAGTATCATGTGACCAGTAAGTTGTCAGTAGTATCATGTGACCAGTAAGTTGTCAGTAGTATCATGTGACCAGTAAGTTGTCAGTAGTATCGTGTGACCAGTAAGTTGTCAGCAGTATCATGTGACCAGTAAGTTGTCAGTAGTATTGTGTGACCAGTAAGTTGACAGTAGTATCATGTGACCAGTAAGTTGACAGTAGTATTGTGTGACCAGTAAGTTGTCAGTAGTATCATGTGACCAGTAAGTTGACAGTAGTATTGTGTGACCAGTAAGTTGTCAGTAGTATCGTGTGACCAGTAAGTTGACAGTAGTATCATGTGACCAGTAAGTTGACAGTAGTATTGTGTGACCAGTAAGTTGACAGTAGTATCATGTGACCAGTAAGTTGACAGTAGTATTGTGTGACCAGTAAGTTGTCAGTAGTATCGTGTGACCAGTAAGTTGACAGTAGTATCATGTGACCAGTAAGTTGACAGTAGTATTGTGTGACCAGTAAGTTGTCAGTAGTATTGTGTGACCAGTAAGTTGTCAGTAGTATCATGTGACCAGTAAGTTGTCAGTAGTATTATGTGACCAGTAAGTTGTCAGTAGTATCGTGTGACCAGTAAGTTGTCAGCAGTATCATGTGACCAGTAGGTTGTCAGTAGTATCGTGTGACCAGTACGTTGTCAGTAGTATCATGTGACCAGTAAGTTGTCAGTAGTATCATGTGACCAGTAAGTTGTCAGTAGTATTGTGTGACCAGTAAGTTGTCAGTAGTATCATGTGACCAGTAAGTTGTCAGTAGTATCGTGTGACCAGTAAGTTGTCAGTAGTATCATGTGACCAGTAACTTGACAGTAGTATCATGTGACCAGTAAGTTGGCAGTAGTATCATGTGACCAGTAAGTTGTCAGTAGTATCATGTGACCAGTAAGTTGACAGTAGTATCGTGTGACCAGTAAGTTGTCAGTAGTATTGTGTGACCAGTAAGTTGTCAGTAGTATTGTGTGACCAGTAAGTTGACAGTAGTATCATGTGACCAGTAAGTTGACAGTAGTATTGTGTGACCAGTAAGTTGTCAGTAGTATTGTGTGACCAGTAAGTTGTCAGTAGTATCATGTGACCAGTAAGTTGTCAGTAGTATCATGTGACCAGTAAGTTGTCAGTAGTATTGTGTGACAAGTAAGTTGTCAGTAGTATCATGTGACCAGTAAGTTGACAGTAGTATTGTGTGACCAGTAAGTTGTCAGTAGTATTGTGTGACCAGTAAGTTGACAGTAGTATCATGTGACCAGTAAGTTGTCAGTAGTATCATGTGACCAGTAAGTTGTCAGTAGTATTGTGTGACAAGTAAGTTGTCAGTAGTATCATGTGACCAGTAAGTTGTCGGTAGTATTGTGTGACCAGTAAGTTGTCAGTAGTATCATGTGACCAGTAAGTTGTTGGTAGTATTGTGTGACCAGTAAGTTGTCAGTAGTATCATGTGACCAGTAAGTTGTCAGTAGTATCATGTGACCAGTAAGTTGTCGGTAGTATTGTGTGACCAGTAAGTTGTCAATAGTATCATGTGACCAGTAAGTTGTCGGTAGTATTGTGTGACCAGTAAGTTGTCAGTAGTATCATGTGACCAGTAAGTTGTCAGTAGTATCATGTGACCAGTAAGTTGTCAGTAGTATCATGTGACCAGTAAGTTGTCAGTAGTATCATGTGACCAGTAGGTTGTCAATGACGTCATCACTCATGGACCCCGTCATTAAATGACTACATCGTATTTTTAGAAAGTTAAACAATACTCAACCGGTACTCAGTCTTATTGAAAAAAAATACTAATAGTGTACTACAGCTGTTAAATATGATACACACTACAGGTTATAACACAAACAGACAACGTCACCTCCATCCACTGTACTGTCTTTCGGGGATACCTGTCACCCCTGAACTGTTTATTGTGAACATGTTTGCAATGCGAGAACAACACAAGTCAATGACAAGAGGACATGTACTTAACTCCGGAACAATGTCACCTCTACATATACCAGATATGTGGTTTGATGGCATTGGACTCAACATGGAATACGACATTCAATCGGGCTCTTTTCCTGCCTCATTTAATAATAAAAAAACAAAAACAACCTAATTCAAATTTCTATATTTTAAATGGGTCGATTATAAACTTGAATAAAACTCGATAAATAGTACCTAGTTATAACTACTTTTGTGTCACAGAAACAAGAGCTGGCAGAAAATGGGGATACTTACCTAAGTTGAGAACACGGTAAGGGCAGACTTTGGTACAGCAATTGTGAGGGCAGACTTTGGTACAGCATTTGTGAGGGCAGACGTTGGTACAGCATTTGTGAGGGCAGACTTTGGTATATAATCTGTGAGGGCAGACGTTGGTACAGCAGCTGTGAGGGCAGACGTTGATACATCATCTGTGAGGGCAGAAGTTGGTACAGCATCTTAGAGGGCAGACTTTGGTACAGCATATGTAAGGGCAGACGTTGGTAAAGCATCTGTAAGGGCAGACGTTGGTACATCATATGTGACGGCAGACTTTGATACAGCATCTGTGAGGGCAGACTTTGGTATATAATCTGTGAGGGCAGAAATTGGTACGGCATTTGTGAGGGCAGACTTTGGTGCATCATCTGTGAGGGCAGACTTTGGTACAGCATTTGTGAGGGCCGACTTTGGTGCATCATATGTGAGGGCAGACGTTGGTACAGCATCTTAGAGGGCAGACGTTGGTATATAATCTGTAAGGGCAGACTTTGGTATGTAATCTGTGAGGGCAGACTTTGGTACATCATATATGAGGGCAGACTTTGGTACATCATATGTAAGGGCAGACTTTGGTACAGCATCTGTAAGGGCAGACGTTGGTACATCATTTGTGAGGGCAGACTTTGGTACATCATCTGTAAGGGCAGACGTTGGTACATCATATGTGAGGGCAGACTTTGGTACATCATCTGTGAGGGCAGACTTTGGTACAGAATTTGTGAGGGCAGACTTTGGTAGAGCATCTTAGAGGGCAGACTTTGGTACATCATCTGTGAGGGCAGACTTTGGTTCAGCATCTTAGAGGGCAGACTTTGGTACATCATCTGTGAGGACAGACTTTGGTACAGCATTTGTGAGGGCAGACTTTGGTGCATCATATGTGAGGGCAGACTTTGGTACAGCATCTGTGAGGGCAGACTTTGGTACATCATGTGGGAGGGCAGACTTTGGTACAGCATCTGTAAGGGCAGACGTTGGTACAGCATATGTAAGGGCAGACGTTGGTACATCATCTGTAAGGGCAGACTTTGGTACATCATATGTGAGGGCAGACTTTGGTACATCATCTTAGAGGGCAGACTTTGGTACATCATCTGTGAGGGCAGACTTTGGTACAGAATTTGTGACGGCAGACTTTGGTAGAGCATCTTAGAGGGCAGACTTTGGTACATCATCTGTGAGGGCAGACTTTGGTTCAGCATCTTAGAGGGCAGACTTTGGTACATCATCTGTGAGGGCAGACTTTGGTACAGCATTTGTGAGGGCAGACTTTGGTACAGCATCTGTGAGGGCAGACTTTGGTAAAGCATCTGTGAGGGCAGACTTTGGTACATCATGTGGGAGGGCAGACTTTGGTACAGCATCTTAGAGGGCAGACTTTGGTACATCATATGTGAGGGCAGACGTTTGTACATCATATGTGAGGCCAGACTTTGGTACATCATATGTGAGGGCAGACTTTGGTACATCATATGTGAGGGCAGACGTTGGTACATCATATGTGAGGGCAGACTTTGGTACAGCATCTATAAGGGCAGACGTTGGTACAAGATATGTAAGGGCAGACTTTGGTACATCATATGTGAGGCAGACTGTGGTACAGCATCTTAGAGGGCAGACTTTGGTAAATCATATGTGAGGGCAGACTTTGGTACAGCATCTTAGAGGGCAGACTTTGGTAAATCATATGTGAGGGCAGACTTAAGGTATATTATCTGTGAGGGCAGACTTTGATACAGCATCTGTGAGGGCAGACTTTGGTACATCATATGTGAGGGCAGACTTTGGTACAGCATCTTAGAGGGCAGACGTTGGTATATAATCTGTGAGGGCAGACTTTGGTATTTAATCTGTGAGGGCAGACTTTGGTACAGAATCTGTGAGGGCAGACGTTGGTACAGCATTTGTGAGGGCAGACGTTGGTATATCATATGTAAGGGCAGACTTTGGTACAGTATCTGTAAGGGCAGACGTTGGTACATCATATGTGAGGGCATACTTTGGTACATCATCTGTAAGGGCAGACGTTGGTACACCATATGTGAGGGCAGACTTTGGTACAGCATTTATAGAGGGCAGACTTTGGTACATGTACATCATATGTGAGGGCAGACTTTGGTACAGCATCTTAGAGGGCAGACTTTGGTACATCATCTGTGAGGGCAGACTTAAGGTATATTATCTGTGAGGGCAGACTTTAGGTATATCATATGTGAGGGCAGACTTTAGGTATATCATATGTGAGGGCAGACTTTGGTACGGTATCTGTGAGGGCAGACTTAAGGTATATTATCTGTGAGGGCAGACTTTAGGTATATCATCTGTGAGGGCAGACTTTAGGTATATCATATGTGAGGGCAGACTTTAGGTATATCATCTGTGAGGGCAGACTTTAGGTATATCATATGTGAAGGCAGACTTTGGTACAGTATCTGTGAGGGCAGACTTTGGTACAGCATCTGTGAAGGCAGACTTTGGTACAGCATCTATGAGGGCAGACTTTGGTACAGCATTTTAGAGGGCAGACTTTGGTACATCATCTGTGAGGGCAGACTTAAGGTATATTATCTGTGAGGGCAGACTTTAGGTATATCATCTGTGAGGGCAGACTTAAGGTATATTATCTGTGAGGGCAGACTTTAGGTATACCATCTGTGAGGGCAAACTTTAGGTACATGTATATCATCTGTGGGGGCAGACTTTAGGTGTATCATCTCTGAGGGCAGACTTTGATACATCATGTGGGAGGGCAGAGTTTGGTACAGCATCTGTGAGGGCAGACTTTGGTACAGCATCTGTGAGGGCAGACCTTAGGTGTATCATCTCTGAGGGCAGACTTTGGTACATCATGTGGGAGGGCAGACTTTGGTACAGCATCGGTTACTTTGCTTGTTTTTTCACCTCGTAATGTACTCAGGTGTAAGATGCACATTTATGTATGTTGGCACCGTCACAGAAATACAGTATGTTTACATCTAAATAAAATCTTCAAGTAAGGAAAAAAAGAGCCGACAAGGCTGAAGTTTGAAGGTGTCAGTGTAGTGTCTATCAGTGATACAGGATATCGGTCCGTTCATCACATTCGTCTGCTCAAATGTCTAATAATTATAGACACGAATAGATACCAGGTGATAGACTTCCTCCAGCTAAAACCGTTAACCCTACATAAGTGCAAGATGTATTGATAAAACAAATAAACCGAGACTTTTTTTTTTTTAACTCATATATTCATGAAGTCTTCCTTCAACGCGAAACGCGGTGTCCCGCGTCGTTCCCAGTCTGAGGTTCCCGATAAATCTGTTCCCGATATCCCGGTCATACAATGCAGGGTCAAGGTTGTTCAGACCGTTTATATCATCAAACTTCTAAAGGGTCAAGGTTGTTCAGAGAAACTTCTAAAGGGTCAAGGTTGTTCAGACCGTTTATATCATCAAACTTCCAAAGGGCCAATGTTGTTATTACTGGAAAGATCAGACTAAGCCACAACCATTCCTTCGGTGGCAATGACCTTCATTTATTATCTAATCCGATAGGTCAGGTTGTCCCATAATCAAACTATCCTAGGTCTCCAATATCAACCGTCAGTATCCAGGTTTTTTTCGACTTTCTCTTAAAAAGTCACTTCATTCCTTTTATACAGACTTGGCCAAGATTTTCTTTGAAATATGTTTGTATGGACATCAGAAATATGTTTGTATGGACATCAGAAATATGTTTGTATGGACATCAGAAATATGTTTGTATGGACATCAAAGTGGTCATATCTCTAAAACATTCTAATACTATTCCTGGGAATGTACCCCTGTTTTTAACAATACAGAAGATGGTATATTCTGTCGGGACATAGGTCCCTTGTGATATAAAAGGTTCGTAAACAATTGAACAAACCGGCCAGATAGTAACTGTATTTGTTATCGAGTTACTTACATCTGATCTGATAGATACGTACGTTTGCTACAGCGCCAGCCACCAAGCTGGGAAAGGGATAACCGTTATCAGGTCATAACCTTATAAAACATAAGGCCAGGTATATAGAATTAAACAATAGCCATTAAACAATAGGTCATTAATACAGTAGATTACACTGGATGGTTACGGGACTACCTTTGTTTATGTTCCCCACCACCATTATACTCAGTACACTGAACCGTGAGGTTTTTTTTTATCCCTTGTGATCACCAAACAAATGCTAACACAGTGTTTTAAAAAGAGCAAAACTTGTGAGTCAGCTATTTCATCTGGGCCACCTCATAGGGTGTGTATCCTACACCACACTATAGACAAACTATGAGGCATAGGTGATTTCGCAAGGTTTTCACTGGGACAAAGGAAAGCGTGACCATCAAAAATTTACATATTCGTCATATCAGCGTGGTGCAGTCATTATCTCGTATAATCTTGTTATTATTCATGTATGTATAACAAAATTATATCTTACCCACAAAACTGACGTGTCTTCAGCTGGGTACGGCACGTTCTTTTGGGGTTTATCATATAATGTTTAGTTGTTTTTACCCCTGATTGTTTCATCGTAACCGACAAGTAAACAACAGATAGTCATTTATTTTAGTGTCCGTATACATTCCGTATACATTAAGTTTGCTTAACTTGTTTTCAACTATTATATTATTATTATATATCAAACCATTAGAACACTGATGAGATTTATAAACTTATTATATATTGTTGGTTTCGCTATACGTTGTTGGTTTCACTATACGTTGTTGGTTTCGCTATATATTGATGTATATATTTGGTGGCTTGTCTTGTCACTACAATATTTTATTTCACTGTTTGTTAGGTTATAAGTAAAGATCAGCGGTTGATTATGAAGATCTAAAAGGCCTAAACGATCGACATTATCAATACAACTTTCCTCTTACTGATGGTTGTCGTGATTGAAACTCATAGGATCTAAGATGAATCCTTACCTAAACTGTACGTTTTATTTCATAAAACTATACAACGTTTAATGGAAAAAAGTATGAAGCTTTTGTTTCATCTTACATTACATTTTTACGCGTGAAATGTGATTGGTAAGATTTAAATCGGTAGGTACATGTACATATAATGAATTTTGGCGGTAACAATTGTCAACATCTCCTAATCACGACTAAAAAAACTAAAACCAACATAATGTAGACCTGATGTTGTTTTCTTTTTCTTATTTTTTCAATTAACTAAATCAACATTTTTTTTTTTTTTTTTCGATAACTGGACAGATATTTTTTTACATAAACATTGCCGATACTTTACTCTGAACAGTTGATTATTCTGAACTAACAATCTGCGTCTGCCTACAGTACTACAATCCACGACTGGGTCACTGGTTGGCAAGTCAAGATTCGAACCGTGATCACTGTGTTGTTAAGAACCGTGTCCGTGTCTTGTTACGGAGGTCGTCGGTTGAAAAAGTGTTCCATGTTTGATTGTATCAAATAGTTAAAAGACCTAATCTCGTCAGCTTATGTTATGTGTATTCCTAAGATAAATATCGAATCATTCGAACCTCGGATACATGATCATTCGTGACATTTACAATGGTAAACGTCCTCCCGACAGTCAGGGTCATAATGTTACAAGGTCGGGTGTCGAGGAACACAAACAGACAGGGTCTTAATGTTACAAGGTCGGGTGTCGAGGAACACAAACAGACAGGGCCATAATGTTACAAGGTCGGGTGTCGAGGAGACACCAACAGTCAGGGTCATAATGTTACAAGGTCGGGTGTCGAGGAGACACCAACAGTCAGGGTCATAATGTTACAAGGACGGGTGTCGAGGAACACAAACAGACAGGGTCTTAATGTTACAAGGTCGGGTGTCGAGGAGACACCAACAGTCAGTCAGGGTCATAATGTTACAAGGTCGGGTGTCGAGGAGACACCAACAGTCAGTCAGGGTCATAATGTTACAAGGTCGGGTGTCGAGGAACACAAACAGACAGGGTCTTAATGTTACAAGGTCGGGTGTCGAGGAACACAAACAGACAGGGTCATAATGTTACAAGGTCGGGTGTCGAGGAACACAAACAGTCAGGGTCATAATGTTACAAGGTCGGGTGTCGAGGAGACACCCACAGTCAGGGTCATAATGTTACAAGGTCGGGTGTCGAGGAGACACCAACAGTCAGGGTCATAATGTTACAAGGTCGGGTGTCGAGGAGACACCAACAGTCAGGGTCATAATGTTACAAGGTCGGGTGTCGAGGATACACCAACAGTCAGGGTCATAATGTTACAAGGTCGGGTGTCGAGGAGACACCAACAGTCAGGGTCATAATGTTACAAGGTCGGTTGTCGAGGAGACACCAACAGTCAGGGTCATAATGTTACAAGGTCGGGTGTCGAGGAGACACCGACAGTCAGGGTCATAATGTTACAAGGTCGGGTGTCGAGGAGACACCAACAGTCAGGGTCATAATGTTACAAGGTCGGGTGTCGAGGAGACACCAACAGTCAGGGTCATAATGTTACAAGGTCGGGTGTCGAGGAGACACCAACAGTCAGGGTCATAATGTTACAAGGTCGGGTGTCGAGGAGACACCAACAGTCAGGGTCATAATGTTACAAGGTTGGGTGTCGAGGAGACACCAACAGTCAGGGTCATAATGTTACAAGGTCGGGTGTCGAGGAGACACCAACAGTCAGGGTCATAATGTTACAAGGTCGGGTGTCGAGGAGACACCAACAGTCAGGGTCATAATGTTACAAGGTCGGGTGTCGAGGAGACACCAACAGTCAGGGTCATAATGTTACAAGGTTGGGTGTCGAGGAGACACCAACAGTCAGGGTCATAATGTTACAAGGTCGGGTGTCGAGGAGACACCAACAGTCAGGGTCATAATGTTACAAGGTCGGGTGTCGAGGAGACACCAACAGTCAGGGTCATAATGTTACAAGGTCGGGTGTCGAGGAGACACCAACAGTCAGGGTCATAATGTTACAAGGTCGGGTGTCGAGGAACACAAACAGACAGGGCCATAATGTTACAAGGTCGGGTGTCGAGGAGACACCAACAGTCAGGGTCATAATGTTACAAGGTCGGGTGTCGAGGAGACACCAACAGTCAGGGTCATAATGTTACAAGGTCGGGTGTCGAGGAGACACCAACAGTCAGGGTCATAATGTTACAAGGTCGGGTGTCGAGGAACACAAACAGACAGGGCCATAATGTTACAAGGTCGGGTGTCGAGGAGACACCAACAGTCAGGGTCATAATGTTACAAGGTCGGGTGTCGAGGAGACACCAACAGTCAGGGTCATAATGTTACAAGGACGGGTGTCGAGGAACACAAACAGACAGGGTCTTAATGTTACAAGGTCGGGTGTCGAGGAGACACCAACAGTCAGTCAGGGTCATAATGTTACAAGGTCGGGTGTCGAGGAACACAAACAGACAGGGTCTTAATGTTACAAGGTCGGGTGTCGAGGAACACAAACAGACAGGGTCATAATGTTACAAGGTCGGGTGTCGAGGAACACAAACAGTCAGGGTCATAATGTTACAAGGTCGGGTGTCGAGGAGACACCCACAGTCAGGGTCATAATGTTACAAGGTCGGGTGTCGAGGAGACACCAACAGCCAGGGTCATAATGTTACAAGGTCGGGTGTCGAGGAGACACCAACAGTCAGGGTCATAATGTTACAAGGTCGGGTGTCGAGGATACACCAACAGTCAGGGTCATAATGTTACAAGGTCGGGTGTCGAGGAGACACCGACAGTCAGGGTCATAATGTTACAAGGTCGGGTGTCGAGGAGACACCGACAGTCAGGGTCATAATGTTACAAGGTCGGGTGTCGAGGAGACACCAACAGTCAGGGTCATAATGTTACAAGGTCGGGTGTCGAGGAGACACCAACAGTCAGGGTCATAATGTTACAAGGTCGGGTGTCGAGGAGACACCAACAGTCAGGGTCATAATGTTACAAGGTCGGGTGTCGAGGAGACACCAACAGTCAGGGTCATAATGTTACAAGGTCGGGTGTCGAGGAGACACCAACAGCCAGGGTCATAATGTTACAAGGTCGGGTGTCGAGGAGACACCAACAGTCAGGGTCATAATGTTACAAGGTCGGGTGTCGAGGAGACACCAACAGTCAGGGTCATAATGTTACAAGGTTGGGTGTCGAGGAGACACCAATAGTCAGGGTCATAATGTTACAAGGTCGGGTGTCGAGGAGACACCAACAGCCAGGGTCATAATGGTACAAGGTCGGGTGTCGAGGAGACACCAACAGTCAGGGTCATAATGTTACCAGCTCGGGTGTCGAGGAGACACCAATAGTCAGGGTCATAATGTTACCAGCTCGGGTGTCGAGGAGACACCAATAGTCAGGGTCATAATGTTACCAGCTCGGGTGTCGAGGAGACACCAATAGTCAGGGTCATAATGTTACCAGCTCGGGTGTCGAGGAGACACCAATAGTCAGGGTCATATTGTTACAAGGTCGGGTGTCGAGGAGACACCAATAGTCAGGGTCATAATGTTACAAGGTCGGGTGTCGAGGAGACACCAACAGTCAGGGTCATAATGTTACAATCTGAAAATATTAACAATTATAATAATGCTTACAAAGCATACGAAAGTTTAAATATCTGGAAGAATGAAACATTTGAGCTTATGATTTAATCTAAGAAAGTTAAAATAAGAATAGAGTCAACATTTAGTAATTTTAACTTTACAGGTATTCGTGTAATGACCAATAGTACCACGACATTGTAATTCGTTCGTGTAAGACGATGCTAACGTCCGGAATATGAGTATGCTTATCGTAAATCAGGTTTCCCTGGTCAAAATATCGATATCATCGCCAGAAAAATATTTTCGGAATTTCCTGTTTTGCTGAACTTCCAGTGCAAACGCTGCCTGTGTTGTCGATGTGACCGACTTCATGGTACTCCGACATTATACCAGCGGAGGGCGCACCTCACGAGGTGTTCGATTTTATGGTGTGTATCAATACGAGGCACAGAAATACATAAACACCTGAGAATCTGCAATCTATAAAGAGGTCGCTCCCTCTCTACTGGTAAATAAATGGACACTGGGTTGACCAGGTGCTATTGGAATTCCTGGCGGTTTGATAAGTGACTAGAGTATATTGCGAACACCTTCCTGGTCAGTCACGCATGACTAGCATTGTTTGCTGTGACGTATTGTCGATACTGGTATTGTATTACCATCATAGGTGACCCTGACATTTCACAAAACACACAAATATGTTAACGAGGTAGTTTAATGTTGCCAAACAAATCCTCCGCAATAGAATTACGTGCTGGGGGCTTGGTGAACGAGTGCTTTGCTCTCGCGAAACAACGGTGACACTCGATGACGTCGCGTGTGCTGTGTGATACTACTTAACGTTAAATTGATCCCGATGTGTTTACGTATACTTAGGTACCATGTATTGTACTTTATGCAATTATCTACATGCACTGATGTCCCTGTCAAGGGCAGTGGATCTCTCGGGCAACACACGTCATTTGAGCCAAGGGTACCGAGTCCCTCAGGGACAAAACAATGCGTTGATGTGGCACTGAATACTGTAGAGGAAGCATCGTCATTTGTGTTTATTTTCAAGGGTACCAAACCTTGGTGGGGCAACATCTTCAGTTGTATTTTATTATCAAGGGTAGCGAGTCTAACAGGGGCAACATCGTAATTTGCGATGCATTTTAAATGGTACTGAGTGTCAAAGGGACAACATTATCCTTTGCGTTCATTCGCAAGGGTAGCGAGTCTTAAAACAGTCTCTAATACAATAGTCCATGCCTTCTATTTAGGGGACATATGAGAGACCAAGACAGATATGCTAGTTCATTGCAACACTTTTCTTTTCATCCCCGAGTTTCGTTCTATACATTGATTTCTATACTTTGGTGTCTATACTTTGGCCGGCGTCTCCCGACATCTTTCTCCGCGTGACCCTGGCTATGTCCAGTACAAACAGGAAGGGCCATGCACTTCGTATTCGGGTATAACATAAGTATTTTGCCATACTCGTTAAGTATATTTATTATCCGACAGGAAACTATTACTTATCCTGTATATCAGCAGCTCGATAACATTGCTACAAACACTTAGTATTACATTATAAGTAATACTGCATGATTGATCCTCTTACACGTAATACACGCCAGTGTAAACAAAATCATTGGCAATCATTTAATGAATGAGATTAAATACGTAATCAGCAAACCTCTGCGATTATGATTTTGCTTTATTTCGAAAGATCCGTACGTTAATATTACGATAGGTGTACGAAGTAACGTTAAGGTGGTTTAAGTAATTACATAAGGCCGAACTCTGGCCCAGCCCGTGTCCGTAATCGTCTGTGCTGACATATCACCACACTTGGCAAACCTACTACGGGTACAGAAAATCCTCTACCTCAGGATTTCGTGTGTCAGACGAACCAGGGATTGGTATCGATAGAAGTCACCTTTTCTTCGTGCAATCAAAAAGTATAACATTCTATTGATCAAAGATCGATCATGGTATAATATGTACGGAGATGTAAGGAACCTCACCTCGTGTGGTCACGTGGTTAAATTCATTCCAAATGCCGCCAAAATATCGTCAAGTCTATTCTTTTTTTTTCAATGGCGATAGTTTATATCAAGAAAGGAGATGTTAAACTTCAAAACAGCAAGATATATCATGGAAATAGTTTAGTTGTTTAACAAGTGGACTTATAAATTATAAAACCGATTCTTTTCCCCTTTAGTCAGACATTGTTGATAATATGTTGATAAGATTCACGATTCGGTACTCAGAAAAACAGACGGTTTACATTCATAATGTAAAATGTAAACATTATTTTACAATAATTGTGAATCTAGGTTAAAACAACTAATGGCATTGCTGGAGGGACCTTACTGTGGGAGGAAACCAGTTTAGAATTTAGTCTAATTTTGAAATTAAATATCTCTTTCCCAAAGACAGAATTAATCTTGTTTTGATATATGTTGTGCATTAAGTTTTCCTGCAATATTTCCTTGATTGTGATCCTCCATTTTTCGCTGCAGGCAAAACTAGATTTCCGGTGTAAACACACTTTCGGAAAATCCGAAAACATAAAATCCAGAACCAATATATTTATTTTAGTTTTTAATAAATGTGAAGCCTGTATATACTACTTCATAATGAATATACCAATTATAGTGTACATTTATTTTGGCCCTTTTTTTATATGCACATAATGATACAGGAGTTATTTGCTTAACAAAAAAACAAAAACAAAAACAAAAACAAAAAACAATGGCCACCCAGTCTTTATGTGGTGTGCTACCTTGGTGATATTTTACCATTACTTAGTGATATTTTACCATTACTTAGTGATATTTTACCATTACTTGGTGTTATTTTACCATTACTTGGTGATATTTTACCATTACTTGGTGATATTTTACCATTACTTAGTGATATTTTACCATTACTTAGTGATATTTTACCATTACTTGGTGATATTTTACCATTACTTGGTGTTATGCTACCATTACTTAGTGATATTTTACCATTACTTGGTGTTATTTTACCATTACTTGGTGATATTCGACCATTACTTGGTGATATTTTACCATTACTTGGTGTTATTCTACCATTACCTAGTGATATTTTACCATTACTTAGTGATATTTTACCATTACTTGGTGATATTTTACCATTACTTGGTGATATTCGACCATTACTTGGTGATATTTTACCATTACTTGGTGATATTTTACCATTACTTAGTGATATTCGACCATTACTTAGTGATATTTTACCATTACTTAGTGATATTTTACCATTACTTAGTGATATTTTACCATTACTTGGTGATATTCGACCATTACTTAATGATATTTTACCATTACTTGGTGTTATGCTACCATTACTTAGTGATATTTTACCATTACTTAGTGATATTTTACCATTACTTGGTGATATTTTACCATTACTTGGTGATATTTTACCATTACTTGGTGATATTTTACCATTACTTGGTGATATTTTACCATTACTTGGTGATATTTTACCATTACTTGGTGTTATTTTACCATTACTTGGTGATATTTTACCATTACTTGGTGATATTTTACCATTACTTGGTGATATTTTACCATTACTTAGTGATATTTTACCATTACTTGGTGATATTCGACCATTACTTAGTGATATTTTACCATTACTTGGTGATATTTTACCATTACTTAGTGATATTCGACCATTACTTGGTGATATTCGACCATTACTTGGTGTTATTTTACCATTACTTGGTGATATTTTACCATTACTTAGTGATATTTTACCATTACTTAGTGATATTTTACCATTACTTAGTGATATTTTACCATTACTTGGTGATATTTTACCATTACTTGGTGATATTCGACCATTACTTGGTGATATTTTACCATTACTTGGTGATATTTTACCATTACTTAGTGTTATTTCACCATTATAATTACTTGGTGATATTCGACCATTACTTAGTGATATTTTACCATTACTTAGTGATATTTTACCATTACTTAGTGATATTCGACCATTACTTGGTGATATTTTACCATTACTTGGTGATATTCGACCATTACCTGGTGATATTTTACCATTACTTGGTGATATTTTACCATTACTTAGTGATATTCGACCATTACTTAGTGATATTTTACCATTACTTAGTGATATTCGACCATTACTTAGTGATATTTTACCATTACTTGGTGATATTCGACCATTACTTAATGATATTTTACCATTACTTGGTGTTATGCTACCATTACTTAGTGATATTTTACCATTACTTGGTGATATTTTACCATTACTTAGTGATATTCGACCATTACTTGGTGATATTTTACCATTACTTGGTGATATTTTACCATTACTTGGTGATATTTTACCATTACTTGGTGATATTTTACCATTACTTGGTGTTATTTTACCATTACTTGGTGATATTTTACCATTACTTGGTGATATTTTACCATTACTTGGTGATATTTTACCATTACTTAGTGATATTTTACCATTACTTAGTGATATTTTACCATTACTTGGTGTTATGCTACCATTACTTAGTGATATTTTACCATTACTTGGTGATATTTTACCATTACTTAGTGATATTCGACCATTACTTGGTGATATTTTACCATTACTTGGTGATATTTTACCATTACTTGGTGATATTTTACCATTACTTGGTGTTATTTTACCATTACTTGGTGTTATTTTACCATTACTTGGTGATATTTTACCATTACTTGGTGATATTTTACCATTACTTGGTGATATTTTACCATTACTAGGTGATATTTTACCATTACTTGGTGTTATTTTACCATTACTTAGTGATATTTTACCATTACTTGGTGTTATTTTACCATTACTTGGTGATATTTTACCATTACTTGGTGATATTTTACCATTACTTAGTGATATTTTACCATTACTTGGTGATATTCGACCATTACTTGGTGATATTTTACCATTACTTGGTGTTATGCTACCATTACTTAGTGATATTCGACCATTACTTGGTGATATTTTACCATTACTTGGTGATATTTTACCATTACTTGGTGTTATTTTACCATTACTTGGTGATATTTCACCATTATAATTACTTGGTGATATTTTACCATTACTTAGTGATATTTTACCATTACTTAGTGATATTTTACCATTACTTAGTGATATCTACCATTACTTGGTGTTATTTTACCATTACTTGATATTATTTTACCATTCCTTGGTGTTATTTTACCATTACTTAGTGATATTTTACCATTACTTGGTGTTATTTTACCATTACTTGGTGATATTTTACCATTACTTGGTGATATTTTACCATTACTTGGTGATATTTTACCATTACTTGGTGATATTCGACCATTACTTGGTGATATTTTACCATTACTTGGTGATATTTTACCATTACTTGGTGTTATTTTACCATTACTTGGTGATATTTTACCATTACTTGGTGTTATTTTACCATTACTTGGTGATATTTTACCATTACTTGGTGATATTTTACCATTACTTAGTGATATTGTACCATTACTTTGTGTTATTTTACCATTACTTGGTGATATTCGACCATTACTTGGTGATATTTTACCATTACTTGGTGTTATTTTACCATTACTTGGTGATATTTTACCATTATTTGGTGATATTCGACCATTACTTAGTGTTATTTTACCAGTACTTGGTGATATTTTACCATTACTTGGTGATATTTTACCATTACTTAGTGATATTCGACCATTACTTAGTGATATTTTACCATTACTTAGTGATATTTTACCATTACTTGGTGATATTTTACCATTACTTAGTGATATTTTACCATTACTTGGTGATATTTTACCATTACTTAGTGATATTTTGCCATTATTTAGTGATATTTTACCATTACTTGGTGATATTTTACCATTATTTAGTGATATTTTACCATTACTTGGTGATATTTTACCATTACTTAGTGATATTCGACCATTACTTAGTGATATTTTACCATTACTTGGTGATATTTTACCATTACTTAGTGATATTTTACCATTACTTGGTGATATTTTACCATTACTTGGTGATATTTTACCATTACTTAGTGATATTTTACCATTACTTAGTGATATTTTACCATTACTTGGTGATATTTTACCATTACTTAGTGATATTCGACCATTACTTAGTGATATTCGACCATTACTTGGTGATATTTTACCATTACTTGGTGATATTTTACCATTACTTGGTGTTATTTTACCATTACTTGGTGATATTTTACCATTACTTGGTGATATTTTACCATTACTTGGTGATATTTTACCATTACTTGGTGATATTCGACCATTACTTAGTGTTATTTTACCATTACTTAGTGTTATTTTACCATTACTTGGTGATATTTTACCATTACTTGGTGATATTTTACCATTACTTAGTGATATTGTACCATTACTTTGTGTTATTTTACCATTACTTGGTGATATTCGACCATTACTTGGTGATATTTTACCATTACTTGGTGATATTTTACCATTACTTGGTGTTATTTTACCATTACTTGGTGATATTTTACCATTACTTGGTGATATTTTACCATTATTTGGTGATATTCGACCATTACTTAGTGTTATTTTACCAGTACTTGGTGATATTTTACCATTACTTAGTGATATTTTACCATTACTTGGTGATATTTTACCATTACTTAGTGATATTTTACCATTATTTAGTGATATTTTACCATTACTTGGTGATATTTTACCATTATTTAGTGATATTTTACCATTACTTGGTGATATTTTACCATTACTTAGTGATATTCGACCATTACTTAGTGTTATTTTACCAGTACTTGGTGATATTTTACCATTACTTGGTGATATTTTACCATTACTTAGTGATATTCGACCATTACTTAGTGATATTTTACCATTACTTAGTGATATTTTACCATTACTTGGTGATATTTTACCATTACTTAGTGATATTTTACCATTACTTGGTGATATTTTACCATTACTTAGTGATATTTTACCATTATTTAGTGATATTTTACCATTACTTGGTGATATTTTACCATTATTTAGTGATATTTTACCATTACTTGGTGATATTTTACCATTACTTAGTGATATTTTACCATTATTTAGTGATATTTTACCATTACTTGGTGATATTTTACCATTACTTAGTGATATTTTACCATTACTTGGTGTTACTTGGTGATATTTTACCATTACTTAGTGATATTTTACCATTACTTAGTGATATTTTACCATTACTTGGTGATATTTTACCATTACTTAGTGATATTCGACCATTACTTAGTGATATTCGACCATTACTTGGTGATATTTTACCATTACTTGGTGATATTTTACCATTACTTGGTGTTATTTTACCATTACTTGGTGATATTTTACCATTACTTGGTGATATTTTACCATTACTTGGTGATATTTTACCATTACTTGGTGATATTCGACCATTACTTAGTGTTATTTTACCATTACTTGGTGATATTTTACCATTACTTGGTGATATTTTACCATTACTTAGTGATATTGTACCATTACTTTGTGTTATTTTACCATTACTTGGTGATATTCGACCATTACTTGGTGATATTTTACCATTACTTGGTGATATTTTACCATTACTTGGTGTTATTTTACCATTACTTGGTGATATTTTACCATTACTTGGTGATATTTTACCATTATTTGGTGATATTCGACCATTACTTAGTGTTATTTTACCAGTACTTGGTGATATTTTACCATTACTTGGTGATATTTTACCATTACTTGGTGATATTTTACCATTACTTGGTGATATTTTACCATTACTTGGTGATATTTCACCATTATAATTACTTGGTGATATTTCACCATTACTTAGTGATATTTTACCATTACTTAGTGATATTTTACCATTACTTAGTGATATTTTACCATTACTTAGTGATATTTTACCATTACTTAGTGATAATTCACCATTACTTGGTGATATTTGATCTTTTCTGATGATTTTACCCTTATTTAGTAAACTGGTACCAGTGATATGTTGTAAGCCTTTTTCGATATTTCACTTCTCATTCGTGATACATTTTGCAGTATTCAGCTATGGTCGTGTTGGTGTTGCTCTTCTAGTTACTTGACATCATTGTATTATATAACTGATTTTGTTGTTGTAACATAAAGGGTAAGCATGTACATGTTACTGTCACAATGATGGGAACACCTGTACCGAGCCACGGAACCAATGTCGATGACGTATGTAGTTATAAACTGCTGTAACATGTTATATTTATAATATAGCTTAGATCTATACAGAATCAGTTTAACAAGCAAGGGTAGTGAACAGAACCTATCTTATTATATAAATTAATTTTCCTCTTGAAATAAAATTGACTAGAAAGAATCATAAAACAAGGAATGTCTTTATGGTCATGTAGCACAAGGTATGCATATGGCACACGTCGCTAAATTACGTTTGCCAAACATGTTTGTTATCATGTACTTTTGTCTGTGTGTGCCAGAGGAGTGGGACTGGGAATTGAAAAGAACGTACATGTACCTTCGCCGTGAATCGATCACGTTCAACCTACATAACAATCGCAAGTTTTCAGGAAGGTCCCAGGTGGTCGCCCTCAGATCGAGGGGTCAATAACTTTCAAAAACACCAACTCTCAGTTTGGCTACACACTGGTGGTGACCCGGAGAACACGGCATGCCTAGGAGGAAATGATGGGTATGACAGACTCCACACATTACCTCTATACACATCATTGGCAACATGAACGTGCTTTTTCTATTATATTTTACACAATGCCAAAACGTGAGGATTATAAAGGGTAGCATTAAAGAAAATATTTTGAAACTAAACTTTTAAACAATTTAAAACTAATTTGCACAATACACGTGTAAAATATTACACGTGTACTGGTGTCACATATAACATGCATACACGTGTATAATATATATCTACAACCGGTGAACATTACATTCATTCACTGTCTACGTGTCGATCAAACCAACGATATTTGTACAAGTATCTCCTAAATGTGGTAAACAAAACATGCTCTTCATGATTCTGATGTCTGTTGTGTTTTATTAAACAGCGATAACATGCTTCGCCGTTAACCATGGGTTTTCTGCTTACAATGCGTGTACCTGAACAAAACCCAAACATGCCAGCCATCGACTGATGCTGACACCCTTTCCATTGGAGGAGTAGATAACGATTAACGATAATAGACAACACCTGCATACAAAAAACAACACCTGTATGTATGGTGTGGATGTCATATTGGTATTGGCATTGCGTGTCGATCATAACCGAGGTCGTCCTCATCAGTACTGCACCTGAATGAGTGTCGATAACAAGTCGAAAGACTGCTGCAGTGTAAAAAACCTGTCACAATCGGCCATGGCATTGTCACGTCAAGGATAGTATCGCGATCTGACCCTCATCTAGTAATATGTAAATTCGAATTGCTAATGAATTTACAAACAATTGTGGGGCTACAGAAAGATGTCATTGGGAGGGACTTCTTCGGACGACAGCAATAATGAGGTACACCCACAAAGTCATCTGGGATGTTTTGTAGTAGCGGTGGAGCACGGGACCGGAAGGTTAGCTCTTATAGACACCAACACGACATATGGTTCATAAAAAAGTAGACAATTACACATAGGCGATCTGACCAGCAGATTTACACCGGAACACGAGACGTGGTTCGTAGTAGATTAAGGTTTTGGTTTTGCATGGTTTAATGTCCTATCAACAACTATGGTCACTTGAAGGCAGCCTTCCCTTTGTGTGCACTGCATGCTTGTGGCGAGTGTGTGTGTGTTTGGCATGCTGCAGTGTGTCCTTTTGATAGAGCGGAACCGATGCCTACGTTTTATTTCTAATGAACCTCACTGACGTATACTGCCAAAGACACCCAATAGGTCACATATTACTGACAATGGTCAAACAAAAATTCTTACCGTGAGGCGGGTGTAGCACTGGGACAAATGTTCAACTTAAGGCCAAAACGTGAGGCTGTGTCAAATCTCAACAGAGACATTAGAAAGACGAAAGTCGTTTAGAAAGGAGAGAAAATATAATATCCCAGATCGTCGACTCTAAGAATTGTACCTTCGGCCCCTTACATAACGTATGGTGAATCATGTTTTCTCTCTTCCTTCTGATGTCTCCCTTGACACTACCTCACTTTTGGGTTGATTTTGAGTGTTCGCTCCTGTAAGGAAGGCTTTTGGTCCTGTCATCTAGCCGAGACATGCCAGAGTCTTTACAAAGGTACATTGTAGCTGCTACATCTGCCTCGATCGTTGTCAGCAATATCTGACTAGGTGGGATATCTTGCTGGTCGTATTCGGCAGTATGATTCTGTTAGGCAGCACTATAAAGTCGGCACCATATGGTCATCGTTACAAATTGATGTCTCGAGCCGCATTAACCCTCAGACGTCATGCTTATTCGATGCAATTACACCCTAATTACGCGAAATCTCGACACATTTACAACCAGGCGACGTTACCTGTCGACAATGTAAGTCCAGTTGGCGGGAATGACATCATATTGACACATTTAACGTCAACATGGTGATGGCATTACCGCAATTCTATAACAGTACGTCTGTACTTTGGGAGGAACAACTTTCCCTGTAATACTGACAGGACAATGTCAATCAAACTCCTGGAGTATTACAAATATGAACGATCTAAAAGAACAGAAGAGAAGTAGAAAAGTATGTAGACATTTATTGTGTCTGGGCACTGAATGGCAGCACTGTGCCGTTGTTGATACGCTATGATGGCGAGTTATTTAGACCAAGTTAAGCATCAAAGACTTGGTATGGTGTAATGTGCTAGCTCGCAATGCGTTGACGTAAAGTTGGGATCATCAGGAGCGCTATTTACGAGAATGTGCCCCAATTATCTGTATATGATTTTACATACATCTTATCAGATTTTCACAGGCATTTCTCCTCTCCTAAGTATGTATTACTGAGGTCACTAAGACCTTTTAAATGATGAAGTAATTAATTTATCTCAACATCGAATTGTGTCCCGATTATGTAACAAGGGTTTCCTATGTTTGTTCTGTAGCGTTTAGCTGTATCGAATAGCTGATTTTGGCATTCGAGGAATTTCTGTCCTCCTCAATGTCGCCCCTCCATGTTTGACTGACTTAGATATTGACGGAAATAGAGATGTTAGTCTTTTGATGTTAACAAGGATTCAATCGGAATTTTAAACTCGTTTGTGTAGGTGAGAATGTTCATGATACAAATGTACCAGAGTGATTAAAAATGAAAATCTACCACAATGTAGGGGGGCTTTACTTGTGTCTAAGATACATGTATTATAACTGTTCACCTGATATGACAAGTCAGGTGACTTCCACAAGACACAGGCGTACCGTACACTTCAACAAATAACACATTGGAGCGGATGTTATAATCCAAACTCATATTTGTTGAACAATTGATAACATCCTCAAAAAGAGGAAATAATGTGATTATGGGGGAAAAGACACAACTGACGCTGTTTTCAAGGATTCCTATTTTTGTCAGGAAATCAGCACATCTGTGTGATCGTTTAGCTATGTTGCTGCGAAAAGTCGTAGTTACGTTCCTTCGGGGACAGGCTTCTGTCCTACAAGAAGGGCGCAAGAATCATACTTGCTGCCAAATCGCATGGATCTTATCTTGTCTCCCTCGACGCTGCCTCATTTTGGCTTTTAGTTCACCCTTAAGGTGAGGTCTTTGTATTCTGTGCCCTGACCAAGTTACTGCTCCAGTTTAGTGCTCAGCATTGTTTTGGGAGTGGGACAACTGTCAGTATATGTGTCCGAATAAGTGTCCTGTCCAGCACTATAAAATTGGCAATACCACAACCTCCTAAAACAAACACATTTACCAAAAGTATATATCTCAAACAGATTTTTTTTTATTTAATAAGAAATAGGTCGGTCTAAATCTTACTGTCCAAGAAGTTGTTAACCGTGTATCAAATGAAGTGAAGGAGTCCACTTAATGTTGTCCTAAGTCCTATAAAGAGGAGGCCGTGAAGAACATCCCCAACTTTGCACGAGGGCGTTATCACAAGTACATTTATATGCAGTTTATTTATTAAAAAAAGAAAGAAAGAAAAAAAACCAAACAAACAAACACAGAACCACCAGCTTTGTCCTTTTTGGCGGTTTATGTATTTGTAATCAAACAGGGACAATCTTTTGATAACTATGGCGTACGCTGCCATATATGGCCTTAAAAATAAGCTTCAGGAGTGTGACGCCCGACTCTATCATATCTCCCAGAATTGACTGGAATCGCATGTTGAAAGGATTTCATTATTTACATGTAAAACAAACGGGGTAAACCAAGGAAACTAAGAAGCTAACTACAAAAAAATAAGAAGCTGACTAAATAAAACATAGAAGCTGAATACATAAAACATAGAAGCTGACTAAATACAACTAAGAAGCTGACTAAATAAAACTAAGAAGCTGACTAAATAAAACTAAGAAGCTGACTAAATAAAACATAGAAGCTGAATACATAAAACCAAGAAGCTGAATACATAAAACTAAGAAGCTGAATACATAAAACATAGAAGCTGAATACATAAAACTAAGAAGCTGACTACATAAAACATAGAAGCTGACTAAATAAAACATAGAAGCTGAATACATAAAACTAAGAAGCTGACTAAATAAAACTAAGAAGCTGAATACATAAAACCAAGAAGTTAACTACATAAAACCAAGAAGCTGACTACATAAAACATAGAAGCTGACTACATAAAACTAAGAAGCTGAATACATAAAACATAGAAGCTGAATACATAAAACATAGAAGCTGAATACATAAAACATAGAAGCTGAATACATAAAACCAAGAAGTTAACTACATAAAACCAAGAAGCTGACTACATAAAACTAAGAAGCTGAATACATAAAACATAGAAGCTGAATACATAAAACATAGAAGCTGAATACATAAAACCAAGAAGCTGAATACATAAAACCAAGAAGCTGAATACATAAAACATAGAAGCTGACTACATAAAACATAGAAGTTAACTACATAAAACATAGAAGCTGACTACATAAAACCAAGAAGCTGAATACATAAAACTAAGAAGCTGAATACATAAAACCAAGAAGCTGAATACATAAAACTAAGAAGCTGACTACATAAAACCAAGAAGCTGAATACATAAAACTAAGAAGCTGAATACATAAAACCAAGAAGCTGAATACATAAAACCAAGAAGCTGACTACATAAAACTACATGTAAGAAGCTGACTACATAAGAAATGTACAATTTCCTTCGGACAGATAAAGTTACTGAGTAATTACTGACTTTATTGGAAATTTCAAAGATAACTACAGCGTGATAAAAAATAGTATATGGAATCCTCCTTCGTTTACAAAATTAAGGAAGTAACAGGTCTCCCGTGCCTTACTTTAGCTGTTCATTTTTGTATGTTTGTATTGGTAATAGACAATGGTATGTTTTCTTGTTTAAAGAAGACCATGAGATTTCAATTTCCAGTTCATGATTTTGTAGAGATACATCTAGCGCTATTTTTTTTCTATAAACATGTTTAACACAATTCAGAGACGTCATGCTACCTGGAGATTTTAATGTAATGAAAAGTGTTGATGCTTTCTGCGCGGTTCAGACAGGTTTCATTGTGACAAGAACTCATATTCTGTTGTATAAAAAAATACCTCTATATCATATTTGTAATTCTGTTTGTATATATATATATATTAGTTGTTTGACGTTCTATAAACAGCAAAGGTCATTTAAGGACGGTCTCCCCTGTGGACGAATTGAGTGTTTGTTTTGGGAGACTGCGGTATAGGTTCGTGTCTGTCTCCTTGTGATGGCGCAAGAATGATGCCGACTTTATAGTGCTACCTCACTTCAGACACCTGACAGGACATCTGATCATACTACACTGATAACGGGCGAATCAGTCGCCCAATTCCAAAAAATACTGAGCGCTAATGAGAAAAAAAACTTCCATTTTCATAGGCTATGGGATGTCTTGGCCAGGAGACAGAACCCAAATCTGTCATCAAAGTGGCGAACGCTCAACTAAAGGTAAAAAATGAGAGAGACAGAAGAGAAAATACCTCAACCCTAGTTGGCTCTTACGCCCTCCCTGCAGGACAGTATTCTGACATAATTGAATGAATAGCGACTTACATTCAGTTCGATGACGCGAAAAAATTTTGCTGTACATCGGAATGCCGACATTGTTATTCATAATGTGTATTTTCTTGTTGATTTTGAATTTCATATCGTAATTGCACTGTGTAAGAATTCATATCAATCCATTGAACAAATAGATACATATGCATAATAATACCTGCAGCTTACACCACTACACCATACCCACTTTTATTAATAAGAACGTTTCAATGGCGCAGTGATGATCCGTATGATACTCTGACATGGTCGCAGTGGAAAATCGGTAGTTATGTACATACATATCGTTAATTATAGTATACGTATCCCTGGGTTACAATATACATATATATCGTTAATTATAGTATATTAACCCCTGGGTTACAATATACATATATATCGTTAATTATAGTATATTAACCCCTGGGTTACAATATACATATATATCGTTAATTATAGTATATTAACCCCTGGGTTACAATATACATATATATATAGTTAATTATAATATATTAACCCCTGGGTTACAATATACATATATATCGTTAATTATAGTATATTAACCCCCGGGTTACAATATACATATATATCGTTAATTATAGTATATTAACCCCCGGGTTACAATATACATATATATCGTTAATTATAGTATATTAACCCCCGGGTTACAATATACATATATATCGTTAATTATAGTATATTAACCCCTGGGTTACAATATACATATATATAGTTAATTATAATATATTAACCCCTGGGTTACAATATACATATATATCGTTAATTATAGTATATTAACCCCCGGGTTACAATATACATATATATCGTTAATTATAGTATATTAACCCCTGGGTTACAATATACATATATATCGTTAATTATAGTATATGAATCCCAAGGTTACAATATACATATATAAAGTTAATTATAGTATAATAATCCCTGGGTTACAATATACATATATATCGTTAATTATAGTATATTAACCCCTGGGTTACAATATACATATATATCGTTAATTATGGTATAATAATCCCTGGGTTACAATACACATATATATCGTTAATTATAGTATATTAACCCCTGGGTTACAATATACATATATATCGTTAATTATAGTATATGAATCCCAAGGTTACAATATACATATATAAAGTTAATTATAGTATAATAATCCCTGGGTTACAATATACATATATATCGTTAATTATAGTATATGAATCTCTGGGTTACAATATACACATATATATATAGTTAATTATAGTATATGAATCTCTGGGTTACAATATACACATATATATATAGTTAATTATAGTATATGAATCTCTGGGTTACAATATACATATATATCGTTAATTATAGTATATTAACCTCTGGGTTACAATATACATATATATCGTTAATTATAGTATATTAACCCCTTGGTTACAATATACATATATATCGTTAATTATAGTATATTAACCTCTGGGTTACAATATACATATATATCGTTAATTATAGTATATTAACCCCTTGGTTACAATATACATATATATCGTTAATTATAGTATATGAATATCTGGGTTACAATATACATATATATCGTTAATTATAGTATATGAATCCCAAGGTTACAATATACATATATAAAGTTAATTATAGTATAATAATCCCTGCGTTACAATATACATATATATCGTTAATTATAGTATATGAATCCCAAGGTTACAATATACATATATAAAGTTAATTATAGTATAATAATCCCTGCGTTACAATATACATATATATCGTTAATTATAGTATATGAATCCCAAGGTTACAATATACATATATAAAGTTAATTATAGTATAATAATCCCTGCGTTACAATATACATATATATCGTTAATTATAGTATATGAATCCCAAGGTTACAATATACATATATAAAGTTAATTATAGTATAATAATCCCTGGGTTACAATATACATATACATATATATCGTTAATTATAGTATATTAACCCCTGGGTTACAATATACATATATATCGTTAATTATAGTATATGAATCCCTGGGTTACAATATACATATATATCGTTAATTATAGTATATGAATCCCTGGGTTACAATATACATATATATCGTTAATTATAGTATATGAATCCCAAGGTTACAATATACATGTACATATATATCGTTAATTATAGTATATTAACCCCTGGGTTACAATATACATATATATCGTTAATTATAGTATATGAATATCTGGGTTACAATATACGTATATATATCGTTAATTATAGTATAATGATCCCTGGGTTATATATATAATTAATTATAGTATATGAATGTAACCCTGGTAAATACTAGCCGCAATATACCGCTCGGCTAGAGAGATCTTCTCTTTAGCTCGATCGGTTGAGCGTAAGACTAGTAAGCCAGGGGTCCCGGGTTCGATCCCTAGCGGAGGCAGTGATTTAAATTTAATTAATCATGCGCTCTGTTACATGAATCCCTAATATCGTTAATTATAGTATATTAACCCCTGGGTTACAATATACATATATATATAGTTAATTATGGTATATGAATCTCTGGGTTATATATATCGTTTGCTGATATAGATGATCCCAATCTGTACCACATATTTCTAAATAACCTTGAGATTTGTGCTGTTGTTACCGTAACTGTGCCCTGTATTACGGAGACGCGTGCCCATCACCACTTTGATTGTATATAGCGAGTATCTCTTTGTTCTAGGAGAAGTGTCCTGTATCGGTATCGAGGATGACAGAACATAAATTATCCTTTTATATAGTTTTCATTCGTTAAATATTTCATGTCAATCAATCAAAATAAAACATTTAGTTTTATTTCCTGCTTTTAGTTCACGAAAGGTTCACCTTTCCGATGTTGTGATGTATTACTGGTATTCATTTTGGTGTGCCGACAGGCATTTTTGATATTTTATGTATTTCAGCAATCTGCCAAACAAGATAAGGTATATACTACGTTTTTCAGATCATCTACGTTATATGGAACTTCTCCTAATGATAATGATGTTTTAATCACATACACATCCAATATATCATCGGTATATTTAGGCTGAATTTACAATTAATTCGGAGTCGTAATGAAAAAAAAACATGTACCTACCTTAGCTGACAAAATCGTCGATACAGTAATGATTTATACGATCTGATTAATTGTATGGGAGTAATGAAAAATGATAACGGCGTCGGCTTCTGTTCTCAAGTCCGTGATCAAACAGTAACGGCGTCGGCTTCTGTTCTCAAGTCCGTGATAAAACAAGACTGAATCTATAATTCTGATTTGAATCTATATAAAACAATAAGAGGTTCTACCACTGTCAAACTTTACTACTTAACTAAACAAACAAGACATATTTAGCTCTATTAAAAAATGGTTCTGAGAATTAAAGATAAGTTTTCAGCTTCCACGATTCAAGGACAACCTTGAAGGTAGGGTGCATGATCGCAAGAGGCGACTAAATTTTGGGTCTTATCTTTTGTCTTCTTTCTTCAGCTTTATTCTTCCTAATGTCTCCCTTGACACGGCCTTACTCCCGAGGAAGGCTTTATGTTCTGTCCCCTGGCCGAGTCTATGAAATTGGCAGTTACTACTCCTGCTAAGCGCCAAGCATTTTTTGGGGGTGTTATGACAGGCTAGCCTGTTGTCAGTATAATGTGACCAGGTGGGGTGTCCTGCTGGGTGTCTTCGGAAGTATACTTCAGTGAGGTTGCACTATAAAGTCGGCACCAGTTCCGCGTTCTCAAACAAACATTCCGCAGCCTCCCAAACACACTCATACAAGACATTCAGTGGAGGCCGTCCTTAGATTATCTTAGCCATTGATTGGACATAAAACAATAATAAACCAAACTGTTTGTTTCCTGTCATGTACAAAACGAAACAGTCAGCAAAAAAAAAACCTAAAAACGGAAACCAAAAAACCCAGCCCCCCACCCCCACAAACCCCCCCCCCCACCAAACCCCACCCCCAACCCCCAAAACCCCCCCCCCTCCCCAAAAAAACCCCATCCCCCCCCATACCCCCCCCTTTCCCCCTCACCAACCCCACCCCCTCCCCCCCACACCCCACCCACCCCCACCCCTCCCCCCCCCCCCCCCCCCCCCACCCCCCACCCCCCCCCCCCCACCCCCCCCCACACCCCCCCCCCCGCCCCCACCCCCCCCCCCAGCCCCCCCCCCCCCCCCCCACCCTCACCCCCCCCCCCCCCCCCCCTCCCCCCCACCCCCCACACCCACCCCCCCACCCCCCCCCCCCCCCCAACCCCACCCCACCCCCCCCCCCCCACCCACCCCCCCCCACCCACCCCCCACCCCACACCCCCCCCACACCTCCCCCCCCCCCCCCCCAACCCCCCCCCCCACCCCCCCTCCCCCCCCCCCCCCCCCCCCACCCCCCCCCCCCCCCCCCCCCCCCCCCCCCCCCCCACCCCCCCCGCCCCCCCCACCACCCCCACACCCCCCCCCCCCTCCCCCCCCCCCCCCCCCCCAACCCCCCCCCCCCCCCCCCACCCCCCCCCCCACCCCCCCCCCACCCCCCCACCCACCCCCCCCCCCCCCCACCCCCCCCCACCCCCCACACCCCCCACCCCCCCCCCCCCCCCCCCCCCACCCCCCACCCCCCCCCCACCCCCCCCCCAACCCCACCCCCCCCACCCACCCCCACCCCCCCCACCCCCCCACCCCCACCACCCCCCCCCCCCCCCCCCACACCCACCCCCCTACCCCACACCCCCACCCCCCCCACCCCACCCCCCCCCCCGACCCCCAACCACCCGCCCCACCCCACACCCCACCCCCCCCACCCCCCCCCACACCCCCCCCCCCCACCCCCCACCCCCCCCCAGCCCCCCCCCCACCCCCCCGCCCACCCCCCCCCACCCCCCCCCGCAACCCCCCCCCCACCCCCCACCCCCACTCCCGGCCACCCCCCCCCCACCCCCCCCCCCCACCACCCCACCCACCCACTCAACCCCCCATCCCCCCCCCAAAACCCAGCCACCCCGCACCAACCAAACCCCTCCCCGATACACACACCCCCATCCCTCACCCCAAACCCAACCCACCCCCAACCCCCTCCCACCCCTCCCCCCTCCCGACCCGCCCCCCCCCCCACCCCACACCCTCCCCCCCCACCCCCCCACCCATCAAAAAACCCAAACCCCAGCCCCCCCCCCACCCCAACCCCCCCCCCCCAAACCCCCCACAACTCCCTCCCCCCACCAACCCATCCCCCATCACCAACCCCCCCCCCAATCTCACCAAACCTCCAGCCCCCATACACACACCCCATCCCCACTCACCAAACCCCAGCCCCCCATACACACACACCCCATCCCTCACTCACCAAACCCCAGCCCCCATACACACACCCCATCCCCCAATCACCAAACCCCAGCCCCCATACACAACCCACCCCACTCCCACAACACCCCAGCCTCATACACACTCATCCCTCACTCACCAAACCCCAACCCCCATACACACACCCCATCCCTCACCACCAAACCCCAGCCCCCATACACACCCCCCATCCTCATCCAAAACCACCCCATCCCCCCCTCACTCACCAAACCCCACCCCATACCCACACCCCCATCCCTCACTCACCCAAACCCAGCCCTATACAACACCCATCCCCCCACCAAAACCCCAGCCCCCATAACAACACCCCATCCCTCACTCACCAAACCCCAGCCCCCATACACACACCCATCCCCCACTCACCAAACCCCCCCCACATACCATCACACCCATCCCCCACTCACCAAACCCACGCCCCATACACACACCCCATCCTCACTCACCAAACCCCAGCCCCCCATACACACACCCATCCCTCACACACCAAACCCAGCCCCCATACACACACCCCATCCCCCACTCATCAAACCCCAGCCCCCATACACACCCCCCATCCCCCACTCACCAAACCCCAGTCCCCATTCATACACCCCATTCCTCACTCACCAAACCCCAGCCCCCATACACACCCCCCATCCCCCACTCACCAAACCTCAGCCCCCATTCATACACCCCATTCCTCACTCACCAAACCCCAGTCCCCATTCATACACCCCATTCCTCACTCACTAAACCCCAGCCCCCCATACACACACCCATCCCTCACTCACCAAACCCCAGTCCCCATTTATACATCCCATCCCCCACTCACCAAACCCCAGTCCCCATTTATACATCCCATCCCTCACTCACCAAACCCCAGCCCCCCATACACACACCCCATCCCTCACTCACCAAACCCCAGCCCCCATTTATACATCCCATCCCCCACTCACCAAACCCCAGCCCCCCATACACACATCCCATCCCCCACTCACCAAACCCCAGCCCCCCATACACACATCCCATCCCCCACTCACCAAACCCCAGCCCCATACACACACCCCATCCCTCACTCACCAAACCCCAGCCCCCATACACACATCCCATCCCCCACTCACCAAACCCCAGCCCCCATACACACACCCCATCCCCTACTCACCAAACCCCAGCCCCCATACACACACCCCATCCCTCACTCACCAAACCCCAGCCCCCATACACACATCCCATCCCTCACTCACCAAACCCCAGTCCCCATACACACACTCATCCCTCACTCACCAAACCCCAGTCCCCATTTATACATCCCATCCCCCACTCACCAAACCCCAGGCCCCATACACACACCCTATCCCCCACTCACCAAACCCCAGCCCCCATACACACACCCCATCCCTCACTCACCAAACCCCAGCCCCCATACACACACCCCATCCCTCACTCACCAAACCCCAGCCCCCATACACACACCCCATCCCTCACTCACCAAACTCCAGCCCCCATACACACACCCCCATCCCCCACTCACCAAACCCCAGCCCCCATACACACATCCCATCCTCCACTCACCAAACCCCAGTCCTCATTTATACATCCCATCCCCCACTCACCAAACCCCAGGCCCCATACACACATCCCATCCCCCACTCACCAAACCCCAGCCCCCATACACACACCCATCCCTCACTCACCAAACCCCAGCCCCCATACACACACCCCATTCCTCACTCACCAAACCCCAGCCCCCATACACACACCCCATTCCTCACTCACCAAACCCCAGCCCCCATACACACACCCCAACCCCCACTCACCAAACCCCAGCCCCCATTCATAATCCCATCCCCCCACTCACCAAACCCCAGCCCCCATTCATAATCCCATCCCCCCACTCACCAAACCCAGCCCATTAACAAACCCCAGCCCTCTTCCCTAACAGCTACTGTTTTGAGAATGACGTGCGTACACATTACTGCACTGTGCTCACAATCCTGACATGACATCGAACGGGGGTTGTAAGAATATATTTGTAGGTAGGCTCAACCCGTCTGGTAATGGACGCAAATCTATAATGTTGTCGTTTGGTTTATGTACATTTTTGGAACCATCTTCAAAGATGACCATGGCCGATCATGAAAAAAAGAAGATTTTAATGCATAAACGTTACGACGAAAACAACGCAATAAAGCACCACATCATGAATGGCTGTGACAGCGTGAACTAGTCTACATGTCAACCGTGCACTCGTTGATCTTGGAATATGCGGTACGTTGTTAAGATTCTACACAAGTTCTGTTCCCAGTAATGGATATTTCACATTGTTTGCATATTGCAAGAAACATTAGCATAAATCAGACTTAATTAAATTAGCAAGCATCACCTGTTGAGAATAGATGACTTAATACGAAGCTGTGAAACTCTTAATTATGTCGACATCAACATTTGTCAGTGTCGCCCTCTGTCGGCGTCCTTCGGTATCTACTGTTTACATCAACAAACTTCTCTGGAATGTGCCATAATATTGGACACATCTGATTTACGTTATTTTACTGTACTGTAGCAGTTTCTCTCAGTTTTTAATACTTCGTTTGCAAAAGTTATGTATTTATTTTCGGTTGCGATGTTTTATTGTTTTTTTTTTCAAACTGTCGGTGCTGTTGTCTGTTTAACTGGCGACTTTATTTCTCCGCTGCGGCCACGCGCCTCCAAATCACGCCGTCATGGCGAGCTAGTCCTTCTAATTCAAATGTACTATAAAGCATTTTATTGACCATCTGATAGAAACCTGTGGGAACCTTGTGACACAGATTGTTTGGGCTCAGTGCCTGACGGAGTGTGTATACCATCACAACTGTTTATCTAAATCGGTTGTAATCGGGGGCCACCGGCTAACAAATACCAACTAATGTACCGGCGCGAGGCGTCAATGAATTGTGACGTCATATATTCGCGTTCCACGACTGAGGTGATTGAGTACACATTCTAGGAAGTAGCTCCCGGACAAAGAAAACAACACCATGTATGTAGATAGTGAGCGGAGTGTATCGTGTTGTGTAATACGACGGAGATTCGTGCCTTCATCAATTCCAGGATGAAACTTCGGGACATCTACAGCCGTGAATGGCGGCTGATATATGTGTGGGGTATATTGACCGAATATAAACATTTGGCTACAAACTAGGTCTGCTTTGTACGCGCTGTCGACAAGAATACATTACCGCTACATACACTTTGAATATATGTCAATCACCCTCGAGTAGAGAAAGTTGTTTGGAGACTCTAGCCTCTACGGAGCTTCACAGCGTTATAACTAGCACCTTCAGATAACAGCTGTAAACGATATTCTAAAAAAAACAATATATATATACCATACAGAAATGTGTCCTAGCTAGAAAACAGCCGGCTGTCGGAATGAAAAATACCACAGTGCAGTCGAAAGGGAAAAAAAAAGAAAAAGAAATACACCTATTCTACCGTATGAAATATCGTGTTACCATTTTACCGTTTTAAATATCGTGCGACCACATTACCGTTTTAAATATCGTGTTACCGTTTTAAATATCGTGTTACCACATTACCGTTTTAAATATGGTGCGACCACATTACCTTATAGAAGGTGATTATCACCCAGACAATAAAATATCGGAAAACTACCGAATGCAAATGTCAAGCTGGACTAAAACAGCCCAGTCTGCTGACGATTTAGAGGTCAGATAATTTGTAAACTGTTCCACACCATATGTTTACGGAAGTACGCTCAGTCCATTATTTAGAGGGGAAACCACGAGTATCAAATTATTTTTGGGGAACTTGATTCAAACATTAGAACGACTGATGATGACTTTATAGTGCTATCTTAACGTAGTATGCTGACGAAGACACCCAGCAGGACACACCACCCTGCGACATTATACTGACAACGGGCCAACCAGTCATCGTCAATATTTTGTATTAAGTGATAATATAATAAGTAACAGTCATCAGCAAACGACGCATGACAAATTAGTGCAAGTGTGTAATAATTTGAATACTTACTGAATATTACGCATACATATAATTGTAATAACTAGGTCATTTTTTTAAAACTACATGGAATATATCTACAGATAAACATCCGAGTGGCACCAATAGTTCGATATAATTTAACGAGCTGGTACCATTAAGAAATAATTATTATTTTTATGGATTTACATTTCCGGATAGATTGCCACCACCTCTAAGTTTTTGTTAGAATTGCTTCACTAAAATCTAATACTAGATTATCTCCGGTACTTTGTGTACAATGTATAGGTAGTCGAACACTATATATAGTAATCATACAATTTATACAGCTAGCCGCACAATATATATAGGTACATGTACACTATAGTTACAGGAAGCCGTACACAACATACAAGAGTCCGTACACTATATACAAGAGTCCGTACACTATATACAAGAGTCCGTACACTATATACAAAATTTCGTACATTATATACAAGAGTCCGTAAACTATATACAAGAGTCCGTACACTATATACAAGACTCCGTACACCATATACAAGAGTCCGTACACCATATACAAGAGTCCGTACACTATATACAAGACTCCGTACACTATATACAAGAGTCCGTACACTATATATAAGAGTCCGTACACTATATACAAAAATCCGTACATTATATACAAGAGTCCGTACACTATGTACAAGAGTCCGTACACTATATATAAGAGTCCGTACACCATATACAAGACTCCGTACACTATATACAAGACTCCGTACACTATGTACAAGAGTCCGTACACCATATACAAGACTCCGTACACTATATACAAGACTCCGTACACTATATATAAGAGTCCGTACACCATATACAAGACTCCGTACACTATATACAAGAGTCCGTACACCATATACAAGAATCCGTACACTATATACAAGACTCCGTACACTATGTACAAGAGTCCGTTCACTATATACAAGAATCCGTACACTATATACAAGAGTCCGTACACTATATATAAGAGTCCGTACACCATATACAAGAGTCCGTACATTATATACAAGACTCCGTACACTATATACAAGAGTCCGTACACCATATACAAGAATCCGTACACTATATACAAGACTCCGTACACTATGTACAAGAGTCCGTTCACTATATACAAGACTCCGTACACTATATACAAGAATCCGTACACTATGTACAAGAGTCCGTACACTATATATAAGAGTCCGTACACTATATACAAAAATCCGTACATTATATACAAGAGTCCGTACACCATATACAAGAGTCCGTACACTATATACAAGAGTCCGTACACTACAGTATATACATGAGTCCGTACACTATATACAAGAGTCCGTAAATTATATACAAGAGTACGTAAACAATATACAAGAGTCCGTACACTTCATACAAGAATCCGTACACTATATACATGAGTCCGTACACTATATACAAGAGTCCGTACACTATATACAAAATTTCGTACATTATATACAAGAGTCCGTAAACTATATACAAGAGTCCGTACACTATATACAAGAGTCCGTACACTATATACAAGAGTCCGTACACTATGTACAAGAGTCCGTACACCATATACAAGAGTCCGTACACTATGTACAAGAGTCCGTACACCATATACAAGAGTCCGTACACCATATACAAGAGTCCGTAAATTATATACAAGAGTCCGTACACTATATACAAGAGTCCGTACACTATATAAAAGAGTCCGTACACTATATACAATAATCCGTACACTATATACAAGAGTCCGTACACTATATATAAGAGTCCGTACACTATACATACAGAAAGCCGTACATTATATACAGGAAGCCGTGCACTAAATATACAGGTAGTGGTGAACAATAAATACAGGAAGCCATTACACTATATACAAAAAGCCGTGCACTATATACAGGAAGTTGTGCATAATATAAAGGAAGCACTTGCACTATATACAGGAAGCCGTACACTATATACAGGAAGCCGTACACTATATACAGGAAGCCGTACACTATATACAGGAAGCCGTATACTTTATACAGCTAACGTACAATATATACAGGTAGTTGTATACTATATACAGGAAGTCGCACACTATATACAGGACGTCGTAGAATATATACATGTAGTCGGACACTATATACACGAAGCCGTACACTATATACAGAAAGCCGTACACTATATACAGGAAGTCCCACACTATATACGGGTAGTCGTACACTATATAAAGGTAGTCGTACACTATATACAGGATGTCGTACACTATATACAGGTAGTCGTACACTATATACAGGATGTCGTACACTATATACAAGTAGTCGTACAATATATACAGGACGTCGTACACTATATACAGATAGTCGTAGACTATATACAGGTAGTCGTACACTATATACAAGTAGTCGTACAATATATACAGGACGTCGTACACTATATACAGGACGTCGTACATTATATACAGGTAGTCGTACACTATATACAGGAAGCCCTTACACTATATATAGGTAGTCGTACGCTATATACAGGTAGTCGTACACTATAAACAGGTAGTCGTACACTATAAAAAGGTAGTCGTACATTATATACGGGTAGTGGTACACTATATACAGGTAGTGGTACACTATATACAGGTAGTCGTACACTATATACAGGTAGTCGTACACTATATACAGGTAGTCGTACACTATATACAGGTAGTCGTACATTATATACAGGTAGTGGTACACTATATACAGGTAGTCGTACACTATATACTGGTAGTCGTACACTATATACAGGAAGTCGTACACTATATACAGGTAGTCGTACATTATATACAGGTAGTCGTACACTATATACAGGTAGTCGTACATTATATACAGGTAGTGGTACACTATATACAGGTAGTCGTACATTATATACAGGTAGTGGTACACTATATACAGGTAGTGGTACACTATATACAGGTAGTCGTACACTATAAACAGGTAGTGGTACACTATATACAGGTAGTCGTACACTATATACAGGTAGTGGTACACTATATACAGGTAGTCGTACACTATATACAGGTAGTCGTACACTATATACAGGTAGTCGTGCACTATATACAGGACATCGTACACTATATACAAGTAGTCGTACACTATATACAGGACGTCGTACAATATATACCGGTAGTCGTACACTATATACAGGTAGTCGTACACTATAAACAGGTAGTGGTACACTATATACAGGACGTCGTACACTATATACAGGACGTTGTACACTATATACAGGTAGTCGTACAATATATACAGGTAGTCGTACACTATATACAGGACGTCGTACACTATATACAGGAAGTTGTGCACTATATACAGATAGTCGTACACTATATACAGATAGTCGTACACTATATACAGGTAGTCGTACAATATATACAGGTAGTCGTACACTATATACAGGTAGTCGTACACTATATACAGGACGTCGTACACTATATACAGGTAGTCGTACACTATATACAGGTAGTCGTACACTATATACAGGTAGTCGTACACTATATACAGGTAGTCGTACACTATATACAGATAGTCGTACACTATATACAGATAGTCGTACACTATATACAGGACATCGTACACTATATACAGGTAGTCGTACACTATATACAGGACGTCGTACGCTATATACAGGACGTCGTACACTATATACAGGTAGTGGTACACTATATACAGGTAGTCGTACACTATATACAGATAGTCGTATACTATATACAGATAGTCGTACACTATATACAGGACATCGTACACTATATACAGGTAGTCGTACACTATATACAGGACGTCGTACACTATATACAGGTAGTCGTTCACTATATACAGGTAGCCGTACACTATATACAGGTAGTCGTACACTATATACAGGACGTCGTACGCTATATACAGGACATCGTACACTATATACAGGTAGTCGTACACTATATATAGGTAGTCGTACACTATATACAGGTAGTCGTACACTATATACAGGACGTCGTACGCTATATACAGGACGTCGTACAATATATACAGGTAGTCGTACACTATATACAGGACGTCGTACACTATATACAGGTAGTCGTACACTTTATACAGGTAGTCGTATACTATAAACAGGTAGCCGTACACTATATACAGATTGTCGTACACTTTATACAGGTAAACGTACACTATATACAGGTAGTCGTACACTATATACAGGACGTCGTACACTATATACAGGACGTCGTACACTATATACAGGTAGTCGTACAATATATACAGGTAGTCGTACATTATATACAGGTAGTCCTACACTATATACAGGTAGTCGTACACTATATACAGGAAGTTGTGCACTATATACAGATAGTCGTACACTATATACAGATAGTCGTACACTATATACAGATAGTCGTACACTATATACAGGTAGTCGTACACTGTATACAGGTAGTCGTACACTATATACATGACGTCGTACACTATATACAGGTAGTCGTACACTATATACAGGAAGCCCTACACTATATACAGGTAGTCGTACACTATATACAGGACGTCGTACGCTATATACAGGACGTCGTACAATATATACAGGTAGTCGTACACTTTATACAGGTAGTCGTACACTATAAACAGGTAGCCGTACACTATATACAGATTGTCGTACACTTTATACAGATAGTTGTACACTATATACAGATAGTCGTACACTATATACAGGTAGTCGTACTCTATATACAGGTAGTCGTACACTATATACAGGACGTCGTACACTATATATAGGTAGTCGTACAATATATACAGGACGTCGTACACTATATACAGGACGTCGTACACTATATACAGGAAGTTGTGCACTATATACAGATAACCGTACACTATATACAGGTAGTCGTACACTATATACAGGTAGTCGTACATTATATACAGGTAGTCGTACACTATATACAGGACGTCATACACTATATACAGGTAGTCGTACACTATATATAGGTAGCCGTACACTATATACAGGTAGTCGTACACTATATACAGGACATCGTACACTATATACAGGTAGTCGTACACCATATACAGGACGTCGTACACTATATACAGGAAGTTGTGCACTATATACAGATAGTCGTACACTATATACAGATAGTCGTACACTATATACAGGTAGTCGTACACTATATATAGGTAGTCGTACATAATATACAGGTAGCCGTACACTATTTTGTTCAACGTCCTATTAACATCTAAGGTCATTTAAGGACGGCCTCCCGTGTGTGCGACATGCATGCGTGTGGTGAGTGCGTATGGGTGTTTTGGGAGGCTGCGGTATATTCGTGTTATGTCTCCTTGTGATAGGCCGGAACTTTTGCCGATTTATAGTGCTACCTCACTTAAGCATACTGCCGAAGACACCCAGCAGCACACCCCACCCGGTCACATTATACTGATAACGGGCGAACCAGTCGTCCCACTCCTAATATGCTGAGCGCTAAGCAGGAGCAGCAACTACCATTTTTAAAGACTCTGGTATGACTCGGCTAGGGGACAGAACCCAAAACCTTCCTCACAGCGGCGAACGCTCAACTAAAGGCCAAAAGTGAGGCATTGTCAAGGGAGACATTAGGAAGAAGAAAGTTGTTAAGAAAGAAGAGAAAAGATAAGATCCCAAATTTAGTCGCCTCTTACGATCATGCAATGGGGGCAGCAGGTACAATTCTTATGCCTTACCTGCAGGGCACCGTACACTATATACAGGTAGTCGTACACTATATACAGGTAGTCGTACACTATATACAGGTAGTCGTACACTATATACAGGACGTCATACACTATATACAGGTAGTCGTACACTATATACAGGACGTCATACACTATATACAGGTAGTCGTACACTATATAAAGGTAGTCGTAGACAATATACAGGTACAGTAGATATATACTATATACAGGTAGATGTATACTACGTACGTATACTGTTAACCGTGTTCTTTTAACAGCTTGTATACATATCTCTCGTCTTTAACAGTTGGTATCAAAGACAGCATATATGTATAATGTATGTAAGTATACACTTCTCATGAATATCAGCCGACCAATCGTAACCAAACGTGGAGCGAGTTTTTAATATGGATTTAGTGTGAGTGGGATCAGTATGGGCGGCCGTAGAGAGCTGTTGTGAATGGACGTTTTACCGTCCACCAATGATTTGCCTCAGACTATAAATAGGACGCTGGTGTCTTTGCGTACATTTAATCTTGTGAATGCAGTGTATACACACTAATAGTAGAAATACTACATGTATCGTGCTTCCTCGTGGACTACGGCCTACTGCTAATTTATCATTGGGAATTACAATTATATCGGGAACAACGTTGCTCAAATGAAAAGGTAAGATTTTTTAAATACATTTAAAAGAAACGCTCATATTTAATGAAAACTCTTTTTCTTAATTAAAACATAGTTCAAATGAAGAATTTTCAACTGCACTTCTGGGGGCATAATTGTTACATCGGACATGCTGTTGTGTACGACTCTTTCGTCAGAGAGAGCGATTGTCACAATGATTTGCTATAATAACGTCGATTAGGACTAGATTTAACCACTGTTTCCACGGTAATTTTGTACGACTGTTACATCTTTCGGGAATGTCATGTCATTTAAGGACGCTGGCCTTGTACGCCTGTTACGTCGTTAAGAACGCTAAGCTTTTTACGACTGTTGCGTCTGTTGGGACGTTTAGGTTATACCACATTTTCATCGGTAAGTTCGCTAAGCTGTACGACTGTTACATCGGTTAGGACGCTAAGCTGTACGACTGTTACATCGGTTAGGACGCTAAGCTGTACGACTGTTACATCGGTAAGTTCGCTAAGCTGTACGACTGTTACATCGGTTAGGACGCTAAGCTGTACGACTGTTACATCGGTTAGGACGCTAAGCTGTACGACTGTTACATAGGTTAGGACGATAAGCTGTACGACTGCTACATCGGTTAGGACGCTAAGCTGTACGACTGCTACTTCGGTTAGGACGCTAAGCTGTACGACTGCTACATCGGTTAGGACGCTTGCACGTTAAAGTTTATCTGGTGCAGACAATAACCGGGTTAATGGTTTGTAGTCTACAATAAAACACCACCCTGTTATAGAAATACCGACAAGCCCTGGGGGAATCAATACCTATTAATATTGTATAACCGGCCCGGGAATTACTGGACAGCTTCTGATGATTTACGAGCTAAAAATAAAGCATAAATTGTCACAAACAAGCTGGAATTGGTGTAAGTTTCCTTCTTTATTGCAAAGAAAAAAAGCATGTGGATATAAATGCCCTTATTCTGTTTCATCTAGTAAACATGCTTATATGTCAATGCTCTCTATTATAACTTATACATACGCTGAATAAATATTTGTAATTGTTGAAGCAAGCTGCTCAACCCTATTGATTCTCCTAGTAAACCTATTTACGTGTGCAGGTTAAGCCAGGGTAAACACCTGTGTTATATATACATGTATAGTGCGGTCACACCACATAAAGCGCAGGCTTTTGCGGTTTCGACTAAGCTGACAGAAGTGGAAATCACTTTTTAACTCGTCTACCTTATTGATGATAGGGCAAAACCACAAACGAGACACTAGAGCCCAAGTTTTAAAGGGATTCCTCCCTCACAACGAGACACTAGGACCCACGTTTTAACGGGATTCCTCCCTCATAACGAGACACTAGGGCCCACGTTTTAACGGGATGCCTCCCTCATAACGAGGCACTAGGACCCACGTTTTAACGGGATTCTTCCCTCATAACGAGACACTAGGGCCCACGTTTTAACGGGATGCCTCCCTCCTAACGAGACACTAGGACCCACGTTTTAACGGGATTCTTCCCTCATAACGAGACACTAGGGCCCACGCTTTAACGGGATGCCTCCCTCATAACGAGACACTAGGGCCCACGTTTTAACGGGATTCTTCCCTCATAACGAGACACTAGGGCCCACGTTTTAACGGGATGCCTCCCTCCTAACGAGACACTAGGACCCACGTTTTAACGGGATTCCTCCCTCTCAACGAGACACTAGGGCCCACGTTTTAACGGGATGCCTCCCTCACAACGAGACACTAGGGGCAGTGTCTAAGGTCTTCAGTAGCAGTTAGCCACGAATGGAAAGGGCAGTGTAAAAGGTCTTCAGTAGCAGTTAGCCACGAAGGGGCATTGTCTAAGGTCTATAGTAGCAGTTAGCTACGAAGGGTCAGTGTATAAGGTCTTCAGTAGCAGTTAGCCACGAAAGGACAGTGGTGGTGCGTATCAAATTTATCGTCTTTAACCGAAAAAGCAACTGTGTAAGCATTTCATAAACATTTTCCAATACAAACCTGATTTTTTCCTGGGTGTTAATAAATGAGCATGACGACATTTGAAAGAATAGTTAACTTTTACCGCCTGTGATGTAGGAAAACGACACATTCTGGTGCCGTTTTACATAAGTTTGCCCCGTGCGTCACGAGGAGCGCGTACCTTTACTTTCTCTACAAAAATACACAGTACATCAATGTCAATGGGTTTGTGTACAAGTAAACCATTTAATGTTTTTTATAAATTACATTTTACATCGTTCATCTTGGATTTCTTTCAACGATTCCAAGCCTACACCATACTGGTTGTCACCTGCGGTAGCTCGGGTTGCTGTTTGTTTTTTATAGACCTTACCTAATAGACGTATATTACGTAGATATCAACGTTTTAGTTTACTATGAGGTGTATACACGAAAGGGCGTCACCAATATTTCCCCATTATGTAACATAGTCCACCATTAGTGATACCACCGACCCTGGCGGTCCTTGCATGGCAAACCGCAATGTTGGAAATGGCAAAGTCTGCTAACTAGAAATAGTTGTTGAAGCCGTTATAAAGCTGTACACAAAAACTCTCGTCTTATTTTAGTGCAGACACCGGCAGACATGGATCAAAATGTCTAAACGTGATTTAATTCAAAATTATTTTTCAATTGAAGGTAAAATTATTTCGAATGTTTCATGTCATATCAATATAATCTTAGATGAGTTTGCCAGCTCCGAGTTATTTGGGCTAAGCTTGCGAACGATGCCGCACTTGGCGCATTCCACAGAAAATGGCGAACTACTTTCTAAATATCAATCGCTAGAAAGCAGGAAAATACATTCCCAATGAATCTTGAATGACGTATGACCGTTAAACATTGCAGGTTAGTGTTAAAGTGAACGATGTACACGTGAACCAGTAACACTTTCATTAACACGTGTAGGATGTAAAACGGTTCCTCACTGGCAGTGTTCGACATTCCACAAGTCGCTTCTCTAATTGAATGGAAATAGGGACTAGGGAGCTTAAACATGAAAGACAGAGTTGAGACTCGGAAGGTTAGGGTACCAATGTTAGATCTGATAGCACACAATAAAGGCAATCGAGGAGATTCCGAGGTCCTTATTGAATGCTATTTGCTGAAGCAAACTATTCTACAGTTCCATATTTTATAGATGGAAATATGATTTCCCTATATGTCATTCCCATTCTAATTTTATAAAGTAAGATATTGTATTCTAGAGTTTCAAACCATTTCTTTCTATATTTGTGAAATTCATTCTAGAGTCCCATTTTATTTGTATATGATAAATCATATTATCGCAGGGTCCATTTGAGTTGTATATGATGAATATAGTATCGTAGAGTGTCATTTTATTAGTATATGATAAATTATTATTGTAGAGTCTCATTTTATTAGTATATGATACATGTACATTATATTGTTGTAGAGTCCCATTTCATTAGTATATGATAAATTAATATTGTAGAGTCCCATTTTATTTGTATATGATAGATTATGATATATAAAGTATCATTACTTGTTCGGTGTGACTGTTCCCCACGACTTTGGGAGCTTAAAGCATTCAAGTACCGAGCCGGGTTTACGTCGTCACCTCTGGAATGGTTACACGGTAGAAATACAACTGTTTTATCACATTTTAATACCATTCTGATTAACTGGATATTTTGTCGTAAAATCAAGCACCCACCCCAACAAACATTGCCTTAGATGATAGCAACCCCACGATATACCCGGATCATGAGCACCGTATTCAGGGACACATATGATTCGCCGGCTGTGTTTACGGTACAATTGTACCAGTGTGACCCTATTTAAAGCGAATTCACGGGGCAGTCAGCAGAAGGCAGCTAGCGCCTGACTCGCTCTGACGTTTCTACTACTGCTATACACGGAGATTCAATATATATACACACACTTGCTATGCAATGACACCGGAGTTTAACTGGTATAAAGGGGGTTATGTCTATAAGTAAGCGACAAAAGGCAGCGCTTTAACTCTGTATTTCTGATTACAGTGCTATGAAGAGAAGAGGATATGTGCTGGTCATATTAAAATAAACTTAAGGAAATTTCGGAAAAATACCTCTTTGGATGTAATTGAAAACTTTAATAATTTAATTTATTAAAAATCAACGAACTATGGCAGAATCCGTAATACGACAAGTGGCCACTGGTGTGGGACGGACAGTGACAAAGTCAGGAGTAAGACGACGCCTAGTGAAACGAGGGTAGGGCTGTCTCCGAGGATATGGTCGGAACGTCCGGGGACACTCACCGCCATCAAACTACACTGGCTGCAGTGCCAACACAGTTTGTGGGGGCAGAATGTGATAAAACGTCTGTGAAAACGCTGCAGGATTTACCGGGGCCGAAGGGGCTGCCAGTGCTGGGAACAGCATATGAATATTTTAGAAAGGGCAACCGAGGACAGATGCACAAGGTCCAGGTAAGAAACCATGTCATGTAGATATTACTTTTACGTTTTTTTTATTCCGCCTTTATTACGCTTTTTAACGATGATGCCATTTTTGTGTAGACCTAGAAAATTCCAAGTATTTCAATGAGCCTCGAAACCTACTGCCGATATCGGATACCTACTGCCGCTATCGAATCTATTTTAGATAGAATTAGTATGTGATCAGCATCGACGATAATTACGAAATCGCCCAGGATATTGATTATCTAACGTTATTTGAACGATGGATAATACCTCACTAAAGTTATCACTGTCCCTTACCAGAGAGTGGTTGGTCCCACAGAGTTCCATATCCTTCACTACCCCTCTATCAGTTTGATGTAAAAACGAGTTGAGTGATACCAGGGGCTTCTCTTCTTTCTGAACCATATTCTAATACTTTGGTGAAAGTGACGGAATGCTGGAGAGGATGCCACTTTGTGAGCGCACCACCTGTTTACTCGATCACTCAACTCTGCACGCCCTGTGTGCTAACTTGATTGTGTACCTAGCGATTGATTGAATCCTTCACCCCGACAGATACCTTGTTCACTCATCAATATCTAAAGACAAAACCCTGCTATTTTGTTTGCATGTGATTAAAATATGGTTATTGCTGCCCAACATTCATGTTCCCGTTCATAAAGTACAGCTTCTGTAAGTAGAACTGGCAGTGCCGTAACACCACATCAACATTAAATGTTCAGTATACATTATCGCTCACTTCAAATTATGAAATTACCTGAAGGTAAATAACATTTATAAGAAGGGAGAATACAAAGGCATTATCGATGTAACTGTTGAGCGAAGGTTGCTGCAGAGTCCTTCCACACGGAGGGGAACTGTACCAACGTCCCATATGTTGAAGTGCTGTGATTGTAATTCAGATAGCTAGCTATAACTGACGGTACTGTCGACAACAAACTCAAGCTTGTAAGGTTTGTTTTTAGGGCCCAGGTGTAACGTTCCCTGGGTTTACGTCGTGGTGTATGGGGGATGCTTGTACCCAGAGTGTACGTGCCCTGCTATCTCTTTATCTGTACACGTGGGAGGATCGCTTCTTTACATACGCACGATTTTCCTTGTGGACGTTGAAAGAATTTCGCTTGAAGATCGTGGAATGTTGTTTCAGTGAGGTGAATTCCGTACACTTTTACAGGTAGCAACATTTTAAAATGTTAGATACACCCGCATGTAGGTTAGAAGGCCCATTACCTGTACAGTACGTACCGAGGCATTTAGGTCCAGGCGATGTCTAATGATATAATGCACAATGTAATAAGACGTAATTTAGTCGTGTGCCTAAGATTTTATATATTCATTTTGACATGCAAAACGCATATGTTTACCACTTTGTTAAATTTATGTGTATCGTCCGACCAAATATGTCTTTCCTCGTGACAAAAGCGACACATACCTCTCCAGCGTAATATATCCAAAAAACATGTCACTGGAAAGATGAGAAGCCTCTATTTAAAAAAAAAAAGAATGTGTCAAGGCTTTCTCAAAGAAAGGTGTCAAGCACGACACTTTCACAGTCCTTTAATTCTTTATATAAAACAGCCGGGAGATGGTCAGTAGTATGTTTTCTGTCAGCTGTTTTCTGATCTGTCGTTATGATTAGCCGAGCTACCTGATGGCACGTTCTGTTGCCATACACAACGATAATGAAACTCTATATGTACATGATAGATACCCCGCTGTACCAGAGAATGGATTAGCGACGAAGGGTAATTGGTATAGACCAGATATACACCCTGTGACGCGAACATTAACATATCGGGGGGATGCATGGACACGCTGGCCAGGTGTCTCCAAGGCAACGGACAAAAAGCTGATTGGTTTATCTTCAGCATGCAGTGTGTGATGTATCGGGTTTCAGGCGACGGCAGGTTTCAGGGACATGTGGTTTGCACAGTTCCCATATATTATGCTGTAGTATGTCAGGGAATACTTTAATGTGATATATAGTAAGATGTTTCATACAAAAAGAACCGTGTTTGGATTCCGTCATTTCGATTCCATACAACCGTAGTCGTGACAACGTCAGAACTAGATGACACACCGTTAATAACACGACAACATACGTATGGTCCATATAGATCAATCTCAATTGATACGTCGAAAATAACACAGGACATTAAAGGTACTATTACACTGAAAACTGCATTTGATATCTTACAACGAATTAAACGTTGATGGTGTACCTCGTCATGTTCCGTATTATCCATGTCTACAAAGGCATGACGTTAGCTGACTGAAGATTATAAACATCTTCTCAGGGGGATGTGTACAATCGGGTACATTAAGTTTATATCTGTATATAAAGTACGTATCCAGAGGGACATTGTTGGTAGTCCCATTCAGAAGTGTTGTAGAATAGGCAAAAACCTCTCGATTCCGGTAATTGTTAGCATCATTATGGTTGTTAATATGGTGTTTTGAAAGCAGTGTTTAATCTAAACCATCTGTAAATACGTACTAAGGGTAGTTTTGTGTCATATATTTCACAGATGATGTGTGCTATCCCGTCGCTGTTGTGATTATTATACAAACACGTCGTTATGAACACAGATGTTCTGTACAAATCTCGTTCTCATTTAGCTATAGCATAAAGGCCGGACCATCTCGTGTAAAATGTTTTTTTCACTAGGTAAACGACCGGGCTTCATGCTGATTTATATAGAAAAGTGCCTGAATGAGAAGAGTTTTTACTACGGGAATGACAACTATTTGATGTGTCTGTTAAATAGATGTTCTCCAGTTATTGAACACGTTCGCCTGAAGGTGGTTTACATTGTACAGCGGAGCTATAATGACGCTGCTTTACACATGAGTAAATAGGAGTCTAGCCCGTGAATGGGTGGCCTTTGTTGACAGTAATGAGTTGTCCTTCCAACGCTCGTCCTTATGATCCACTGTGTGGCGATCAGGGGGATAGTCCAAAACCCAACCTGTCATTGTCCATACAATCCTCGGGCAACACCAATGCATAGACAATGCTGCTCACGTAGGTTACTGGGAACCCCAGGGATCTCTTCAGTATCCTGACAGGATGACTTGGTCACTGCATTCAGCGGAATGAATACGCCATCGACAAGCGGAGATGGCGATCATTCTGTTTGTTATATCGCTTATAGAGTCTATTTCTACATGCAATATAAGGACGTTTCATGATAAAACTTAACACTCTTGTATTGGGTGTCCTGGTGATATAGAATCCATCATTTAAATGTTACTCAGCAGACATCACTTAGTCTTGTATTTCATCATACGATGTAAGCTGTGATGTTAATTGTACTAAACTAGCATATACCATTCTATTACAGTGTTTAATCTATCCATAGGTTTTTGAAAAATCATAAGATAAATATCAATTTCAATTCAATAACTCCTCAAATGTATTGGTGTTACCATATAAAAATACGAACTGAAATCCAGAGGGATTGGAAAATTATTAGAGTACAAATGTACATATGACTATAGAGCATTGATATAAAACGGTAAGATATCCCACATCGGACATTATATATATGTCGATTAACGTATGTTTTGGTTATTTCAGACAAATTTTCACAAAAAGTACGGAAAGTTTTTCAAGGAAAGATTGGGCCCAGTGACGAACGTGTCGATCGCAGATCCACGCCTGGTGGAGGAGATCTGTCGGAAAGAGACCAAGCTTCCCCTCCGTCCTCCGTACGAATCATGGGTCCTCTACAAGAAGATGCGAGGCCAGAACGCCGGGGTTTTATCTGGGTAAGTCCCCCAGTTGTCCATCATTTGTCGGGAAAACAGATATGTTGTAATTTATATGTTAACACATTTTCGCCTACGTAAGGAGCGAGCACCGGACCATTTGTCTCCTCTATAAACTCGAGCGCCAGTTAGCATCTTACAACACTGGTAGGTTTAAAGGATACATATACTGGCAGAAGATACATTTTTGTATATTGTTTTTCACTTAATTCTATGCAGTTATCATCGTTATTTTACCAGAAATAATCTTTTCAAATCTTTATTTATATATAGCAATGCTATGCATATCACACGACAATATGTTTACCTCGATGACGTCAGTAACAACATATTTATATTTGATAGGTATCACACACTATCCCTATTGTAGAATATGACGTAGGTAGAGCTATTCATTTATGTACAAGGTTTTCTAGTAATATGCATGTCAAGCTTCGTAAATTCATCGCAGTACCTAGATAAATGATTAGCCAATGACGAGGCCGAACCTCAGACAATGACAGTGTCGGAGAGGTGATAAGTAGTTCAAAGACAAGAAGAATATTGGATCGATTCATTCAGTACGAAAGTCATAATTCATACCTAGCTTTGATTTCTATTTCCATGCGTATTAATAGTAACGGTATTCTTCTTAACTCTTAACGTCGAAGTAATAAAATGTGTGTGACACTGTTGAGAGCCGAGTAAATACGTTTAGAGCTGTTTCTGTGACACAGCTGTCAGATTTGTTTGAGGTGTATATGCTCAACACTTACCGGCCAGGGGAACTGGGAGGTGAACGGGTACGCAGTCATCTAGTACAGCCACCTCCAGCAACACTCTGCCTAACACACAGATGAACTTAATACTAATCACTAACTGGAATCTAAGTTATTCAACTAACAGCATCTCACCACCTTGGCCTTTAGTGGAATGTTAAAGAGCGTTTTGTGTGTTGTACAGGGTTAGAGATATCGTTTAGTACCTATGCTGTTCAACACACTGCCTGTGTATATCGTACCAGGGCAACACTATTCTTGTGTATAGTTTAGCGGAGTAAAGCTGCTGGAAGCATCTACTTTATGTTTTGTTATTTTGTATTGCGGAGACACTGCTTTTGGCATTTCCCACCTTTTGTTTTGTAGCATCGGAGAGGAATGGAAAAATGCAAGAAGCGTTTTATCACAACGAATGCTGAAACCAAAGGTTGTGTCTGAGTACACTGGTGTGATGAACGAGGTTGCTGATTCATTCATGGACAGAATACGGCTTCTCCGAGATACTAGTGACCAGTCCGGCTACATCCCAGGCTTAGTTAACGAGCTCAACAAATGGTCAACAGAAAGTAGGTTCAGCATAGCATTGCCACACCAAAGTACATAACGAAACCTTGTCATAAAATATTAAACTGGAACAAATTCCTAAAATAGTAAACTCGCCCCAATCAATAAAATATCAAACTCGAACAAATTCATGAAATATTAACCTATCACCAATCAATGAAATATAAAACTCGCACCAATTAATAAGATATTAAACTCGCACCAATTGATAAATTATTTTAATTCTGAATGTTGGTCCTTACCCATGAAAATCTGTTTCAGTTAAAAAGCACATAGTGTATTTCCAATGTTTATCTTTACAGGTTTTTTTTTATTTCTATAAACATTTACATATAAGGAATTGTTCCTTAATTTCATTAACCATCAATTGGATTTTTAAAAGCACCAGTAAATCATGTTAGGTTTTCTTCTCTTGGCAGCAATAGCGGCAGTACTTCTTGAGAAGCGACTGGGGTTTTACGACGAAAATGTGCCAGCAGATGCACAGGAATTCATAAACTCTGTGATAAGCATGTTTTTAACTGGCCATCAGTTGATGGTGTTCGCGAATGTGCACAAGGCGCTGGGGACGAAAGTTTGGCGAGAACACGTTAGATCAATGGATTCCATATATAGAATAGGTGAGCTGTTTGCGATATTTCATTTACTCTATGTTCCTTTTCATAAATAAACGTGTAGCGAAGTCGGAGAATCTTTGATTAATTAGTTTACGAATAACCATAATTGAACTAATGTATAAACATAAAAATAGCCATGTTAATGAGAAAGCTTGTTATCATAAGTAAAAGAGAACAACATTTTAATTTAAAATCAAATTACTAAATATAATATATACGTTTTACCGTAATACACACGTGTTTTAATATAAACGATATATATATATATGTGTGTTTTCATTTTCTTCCAGCCGAAACCCTGATTGACGAAAAATTGAATGAGTCCAAACGGTTAGCGGAGTTAAGCCATGATGAATTTGAATCGGCTACGTCGAAAGGATCCGCATTTTTAGACTACCTCTTTGCAAGCAAAAAACTCTCGTTAGAAGACATCAAAGTAAACACGACGGAAGTCCTTCTTGGCGCTGTCGATACGGTGGGTACCTATCGATAGTTTATTTTGCCTGCCCAGAAAAGAACAAAAACATCCCCTCAAAATCTCATGTTCATTGACCACGACAAAGTACATGTCCAATAATTAGTTACATTAAAAATCATTCATTTTAGAACATTTATGTTAAAGTGTACGTTTCTAACGAAAAAGGAAGGACAATAACCTGCACGAAACTGAGTAGATTTACTTCATTACATATAACTTAGCTTACTTATCATTAATAAGATTTTGATGAATACAGTTTTTATGCGAACTAATAGTGTAAAGAAGAAAAAGGGAACGATTTTATAGTTGAATGTAGCTATTACTTGAAACAGATAACGCATAATCAGATAAGGGAGCCATTTCTGAGCACGAGACAAGGTGCACCTATCACCCAGCGCTAGTCTTTCTATCAGATAAAGCCAGTTGTGGTAATGAATCGTTCTGCTTACCAGAAATAACTACTTTGATAAGAGGTAAACTCGTCTTCATTCACACCTAGGTACGTGAAGGGTCAAATTATTTTGTATTAAACCTAACTCTGTATGATTTGGTTGGGAGGCGCGTGCAGCACTCGCTGGGCGCGTATCGACTTACCAATCGGATCCTAACAGAGCCGAGCGTCCTACACGCACGTTTATCCAAGTGTTTCCCCCTTCACGGTGTTGGAAACCAAACAGAAAAATACACCTCAAGAGGTTGTTTCCTTGGGTGGTCGAAGTATTGCATTATATTGTATATTAAGGATGACAATTGCCTTTAAATGCAAATTAGCATTAAAGGATAAATCATCCTACGAGTTATGTATTAGTAAGTTGGCTTGCGTGCACTCCCAGTGATCTCTTGTATCAGTTTTATAATCTTAGGTATTGTTTTTTCATCAGCAGAACCAATGGTATGAACTAGTTTGGGTGAATGAATACACACACTATAGAAGGATACATTACATTTTCACGAGCTATCTCCCCCTTACTCTATCAATGCCCCGATCGCCATGTCCTCGGATGTAGGCGAAACTTGATCCACTTCGGCATTTAATCGCCATTTACCACTTAATTAAGATAGCTTACACGTTGTTGAAATTAAATTGACCGGAAGAGGATATTGTTAAAGATAAGCAACCGAGTGTATATTGTGAATTAAACGAAGTTTAAGAAAAATGTCATTAATTAAATGTCGTTACCTTTTTTGTCGTTGTAGGCAGCAAATGCGCTGGGCTTTGCAATGTGCCTTCTTGCTCAGAATCCACGAGTACAGGAAAAGTTTCACCAAGAAGTACAGGAGCAGTATGGCAAAGGAAAACATGTTAATTATAACGATTTGCAAGAAGCAAGTTACGTCAAAGCAATCGTGAAAGAAACGCTAAGGTTTGTGTCCGCTATCAAGGTCATACAATGTAATTGCAGTATCTAGAGCAATTGAATATGTTCCGCCCTTACAATACATATTTCAACTCCTTTTGAAATGAGATTATGCTACATCAAAAATCATTTGACGTATTTGATTCAGTAATGGGGTAAATAGCCTCCTTATATATGTCAATAGTTGTTCAGATCCAGTTTCTATTGCTTTAATTCATTTCTTGTTTTTCACTTTTTGGCTGTACGGACGAGTTTATAAGGACACAACTGCCTGATACAAGCTTATTTATTACCAAGTTCAGAACTGTAGATGTTGAACTTGTATGTTTTTATAACCCTATGAACTATGAAGTAATTTCACTATATAATATAAACATTTTTGTTTGTAGAATATATCCAGTCCTTCCCATTAACGCCCGGGTACTAACCGAGGACACTGTCATCGGCAACCATTTGCTTCCGAAAGGGGTAAGTTGTACCCTTGCTACCACTTGGATATAGCTATTGATTGTGACGTTTACATTTTGTTATTTTTGCGTTTTCATAACATTCGTATTATTTGCCTCATGGCCAGGAATTTAGAATAGTGATTATGTAAATATTTTTAGCATTAATATAAAAGATGTCTATATTGAGGTTTGTGATGGTTATATTGCTGTTAATGTTGTCTATATTGATGTCTGTGATGTTTTTATTGATGTCAATGTTGTCTATATTGAGGTTTATGATATTTTTATTGATGTAAATGATGACTGTATTATAGTTTGAGTTGTTTTCTATTTGATGTCAGTGTTGCCTATATTGAGGTTGATGATGTCTGTTTTATAGTTTGAGTTGTTTTTATTGATGACAGTGCTGTCTATATTGATGTCTGTGATGTTATTGATGTCTGTGATGTTATTATTGATGTCAGTGTTGTCTATATTGATGTTTGTGATGGTTATATTGATGTTAATGCTGTCTATATTGATGTCTGTGATGTTTTTATTGATGTCAGTGTTGTCTATATTGAGGTTTGTGATGGTTATATTGATGTCAGTGTTGTCTATATTGATGTTTGTGATGGTTATATTGATGTCAGTGTTGTCTATATTGATGTCTGTGATGTTTCTATTGATGTCAGTGTTGTCTATATTGATGTCAGTGTTGTCTATATTGAGGTTTGTGATGGTTATATTGATGTCAGTGTTGTCTATATTGATGTCTGTGTTGTTTCTATTGATGTCAGTGTTGCCTATATTGACGTTTGTGTTGTTTCTATTGATACAAGTATGGTCTATAGTGAGGATATTATAATGTCGATATTGATGTTCTATGCTAATAAAGCTGTTTATACCTTTTGTAGACCTGCATCCTTTTCAACAACTACACCATGTACCATGACGAGTCGTACTTTCCGGATCACGACGAGTTCCGGCCTGAGAGGTGGATGCGGAAGGGCCATCATAAAGAATGGGATCCCTTCACCACAGTTGTTTTCGGGTTTGGAGGAAGGAGTTGTCTTGGTAGGTGGTTTAATTATCAGTCAGGTCCTTTACCTAAATGCTATTATGGTAACTTCGATATTTTATATTTCTGAATGGAATACATTCTGCATGATGTTGTAAAATCATTAAAGAAAATGCATATAAACATGTTTTTTCTAGTGGTACTTAAGTTACAATTTTAGCAAGGCCACATCTAAAACATAAATTATATTAGATTAAATTACTTCACCTATCACATTTTATGTATTGCAGGTAGGCGTGTAGCAGAACAAGAACTACATATAAGTCTTATGAAAGTAAGTATATATCATTGGTCTCTGATATACAGTGCGCTGTTTGCTATTTTCTTATTATGTGCATTTAATTGCGTTTTAAATATATTGATGTCTTGATTACACGCTCGTTTCCTGCTGTTTCAGCTTACACAGAATTTCTGGCTCGAGCCAACAGGGGAAACAATACAACCAACCCTACGGACGATACTAACACAGAAGGAAATCCCAGTCCGATTCATTGACCGGTAGACATTGGCGGTAGTGATTGGCGTTGGAAGGTGTGCCTGTTGCCTATGAGGGAAAAAAACCCTGCAAAACACGGGACGACCAGGCAGTGCTCGCCAGTCTATACAGCACTGTTAACACACCGTGGACGATTACATTCTTAGTGAATTGTCAAGACAGATGCTATATATTGCCTGAGAATATCGATGTACAATGACAATTTAATAGACAGTTACAGACACCTTCCTTTACAAATGGAAACTCCATACGCGTAAAAGCATTACTCTCTACATGTGTTGATAAGCATTGGCAGCCAGTAATCGTTTTCGTCTTTCTGCAAGAACAATCAACTGGTGTCCAGATCGGTGAGATGGTACCCAAGGTCACCTCCACATTTCTTTGACGCTGATAAGGTGATTACGTTTGCATCATAATGGATATTTGAATGGGTTCTGTCAGCATCCGAGCTGTGCCGAGGCCCCTCGTCGATTGAGTACCTGCCAGTGAAGGGGTTCTCATCAATGAGTGTTCCGGCAGACGAGACTGTCACAAGTTCGACGCTTCACAATGTTGGTAAGAGTCTGTGAATAGTTTCATCAACATAGACACGAGAAGTGTCTTTTTAGGCCGTCGCTAATGGAACTGGATGCACCATTTTCGTGTGACTGGACATGCTTGTTCATTTCGGGTTTGACGGGTGAATTAGGTCTGGATTGACCAGAACTTTGTATATGTATTTGAACATTTCGTCACGGTAAATCATTAACAATCCTTACTCCATTGCTTCAACGTTTATTTGATAAGGCCTACTTACATTTGACATGAAGGTGTTATATGTGTGAAATCAACTCCAGATAAACGACAAAAGAGTGACGGAACAATGTTACCGGTCTGACTGCTAAATACTAAGTCCCATTTTCATAAAAAAAAAGCAGGGTAGTATTGCACGTTTTGTGTTCGGAAAGCCTCTAGGCATATCACGACTGTCCTTATGTCGCCATGTTGTGCCTCTACTGCGGACTGAACACGGGTATCATGAAATCATCAAACATATCTTTCTTTTTATGTATCAGTGATGTTAACTTTAGTTAGTTTTCGCCTATGAGCGATTCGTTTATAACAGCAATGCAATGTGTACGGGAGGGTCACTTCCATCGTATTTTGTGGGTGTTTATATATGTGAGGGAATTGACTCTAATGTGATTTCGTGTGTAAATGTTTGGGATAATACGCTCCAGAGTGTATTGTGATGTGTAAATCCGCGAGAGGGTAAGTATTAGCGTATTTTGTGTTTCGTAAATCCGCGACAGGGCAAGCTCCATGGTAATTTGTAATATGGAAATGCCAGAGAGAGCAAGCTCTAGGGTGTTTTGCGATGTGTGAATCTACGAGAGAGCAGCTCCAGTGTGATTTAGGATGTATGATTCCGCGAGAGAGAGAGAGAGAGAGAGATGGCAAGCTCCGGTGTGATTTGTGATGTATGATTCCGCGAGAGAGAGAGAGATGGCAAGCTCCGGTGTGATTTGTGATGTATGATTCCGCGCGCGCGCGAGAGAGAGAGCAAACTCCAGTGTGATGTGTGGTGTATGATTCCGCGAGAGAGAGAGAGAGAGAGAGAGAGAGAGAGAGAGAGAGAGAGAGAGCTCCAGTGTGATTTGTGACGTATGATTCCGCGAGAGAGTATATGTCATGGAGTCTTATGATTTGTAAATACATGTTTGTTATATGATGTGAAGTGTAAATACGTGTCCTATATTTATTTTTAATGATTTTGTTGTAGTTGGTGAAGTTTTTCGTATTATTTATTTCACAAAACAATTTTCAGAATGAACATCTTAAGACGTCGACGCTCCCGTCAATATAACAAGACTTTAGCGTGTTTGTTTGTGGAAACGATGTTTTCAAATTCGGAAACTATATAATGTATAAGAAGGAATTTAATCGCTATTAATTTGATAATATATATATGGTTCCACTGCATAAGTATAAAGGATTGTATCTATAAAAAAAGAATAAATAATTCTCTAAGATCCACCTTTAAATTTCATGTAATAAAAATGAAATAACACCTATTTTCAGCTGTGGCTTGGTTATAACCGGACACTGGGGAATGTGCATCGTCTACAGATGAAATGTGATGCCTCCTTTTTTGTATAACATACGAATTTTGAATGACTTTGTACGCTATATAATTCCATTCAAATCCACATTTCAACTATGAATTAGACCGTGATATTTGCTGGTGTTATTTTCTTGGCGGTCTAGTTATTACACTGAAGCTACAAAACTTAGCTCCGGTACTTCCTTACTGTTTCTGACAGGGATTTGTGTTATGATATGAACTATCGTTAAACTAATAATTACCAGTCCTGACACCTGACGGAATCTGACATATTCGAGTGTGTCTCATCGTCTCGATGAAGTTGAAATAACAGATTTATTGAGTTATAGACATGCCTATGTTAAATTAAAAAGAAACTTTAAAAATACAATAGGTCACGATGGTGAAGTTCACGTAAAGGTCCCATTTAGGGACAATGACGTTATACTGTGTACGCACAGTGAACTTATGTTAAGGCAATAGTATGCATGTAATATACACTTGATGTTAAGGCTTTTTAACATAAGTAATATATATGTAATAACGACTTGATGTTAATGCTATATAACGTGTAAAAAGACTTGATTTTAAGACTTCATTGCATATATGTGAAAAACTTTACACGGTTGACTTATATCAAGACTATAATATATTACATATGTAATAAAGACTTGTATAGTGTACTACATATGTAATAAAGACTTATAGAGTATATTACATATGTAATAAAGACTTATATAGTATATTACATATGTAATAAAGACTTATATAGTGTATTACATATGTAATTAAGACTTATATAGTATATTACATATGTAATAAAGACTTATATAGTGTATTACATATGTAATAAAGACTTATATAGTATATTACATATGTAATAAAGACTTATATAGTGTATTACATATGTAATAAAGACTTGTATAGTATATTACATATGTAATAAAGACTTACAGTAAGGATATAGTATATTACACATGTTGATATAATGTTTATAGTACATGTATAATAAAACCTTAACCCTAAGTCGCCATTACATTGTGATACCCAAGGGAAGCAGCACGTGGACGTCTGGACGAGACTCAATGTGTTTTAACAACTTGTTATTCCTTACTCGTGTTAACAAGTAACATTATTATTATTATTTGTTGTATCTGGTTGTTTGCATAATAGACTATGTAATGAGGTCACTAATGTTATAAGTACAATGATATGTGGACGCATCAGTGACTTGCGAAATTGTTGAATAAAATATAGGAAATACTTAACTCATGACTGTTTGTTATGTGTAATGAGCATGATGATCAACTTACTTTTTCTCTCGATTATTTATTCACAATATGTTTCTTCCTTAACACAACCTTAGTTTAAATTATTTTGAATGGACACAACCCCGTAAATTCTGAGTGTTTTAAACTCATAGAAACAGTTTCAATATGTCTATGACACAATATGTTTTAGATAAGTATATATAACAAATAAACAGATGTCATCAAATAAGATATAATATACAAAGAAATTCGGCTTAAGAGATATCTTAACCCTACTTTATGTAGTGGTTTTTAAGCACAGTGTGTCATTAATAACCACACACCACAGTGCACAAGGAGGTCATTATCATTATCGATGTGTAATATTAACGACTATATTGTGTTGTTAAACATATCTATATAAAAAAGTTATGGATTTATTTCTCACATTTCAACACAGCGCCAAAAGTTCGCTAACGTTCTATACAATCCTCGTTACCCGAGGCCGAGGACAGGACACTGTTTAGTAACATGAATATATCTAGTTATATGACACAGATGAGACTACATAATCTGAATTGTGGGATAACTTATACATGTACTTCTGTATCTATAATGAGCCTGACACAATCCGTCAAGAAACACGGGCATGTGACCGGACACATGTAATGTTCTTTTCACAATATTATATACTCAGTGCACTACCTACATCAGAATAATTGCAATGTGTGTTTGCAACGTTTACAAATCCTCTTTGATTAGGTAGGGGGACTAGGATAGGTAACTGTAAAACAAGAACGACGACACACGCGAATGAGACGATTCGAAGCAAAAAACAAAAACAAAAACAACACTCGGGATTCAGCCAATCAAACAGAAAAGACAACAAACAAGGATCTCTCAATTCGAAGACAACACTCAGAACCAAGGATAAAGAACCACGGATAAAGAGATAAGGGTAAAGAAACAAGGATAAAGAACCAGGGATAAATAACCGAGAATAAAGAACCGAGGATAAATAACCAAGGATAAAGAACCAGGAATAAAAAACCAAGGATAAAGAACCACGGATAAAGAACCGAGGATAAATAACCAAGGATAAAGAACCAAGGATAAAGACCAGAGGATAAATAACCAAGGATAAAGAGCCAAGGATAAATAACCAAGGATAAATAACCAAGGATAAAGAACCAGGAATAAATAACCAAGGATAAAGAACCAAGGATAAAGAACCAAGGATAAAGAACCGAGGATAAAGAACCGAGGATAAAGAACCAAGGATAAATAACCGAGGATAAAGAACCAAGGATAAAGAACCAAGGATAAAGAACCGAGGATAAAGAACCAAGGATAAATAACCGAGGATAAAGAACCAAGGATAAATAACCAAGGATAAAGAAATAAGGATAAAGAACCGAGGATAAAGAACCAAGGATAAAGAACCGAGGATAAATAACCGAGGATAAAGAACCAAGGATAAATAACCAAGGATAAAGAACCGAGGATAAATAACCAAGGATAAAGAAATAAGGATAAAGAACCGAGGTTAAAGAACCAAGGATAAATAACCAAGGATAAAGAAATAAGGATAAAGAACCGAGGATAAATAACCAAGGATAAATAACCGAGGATAAAGAACCGAGGATAAAGAAATAAGGATAAAGAACCGAGGATAAAGAGCCACGGATAAAGAAATAAGGATAAAGAACCGAGGATAAATAACCGAGGATAAAGAACCAAGGATAAAGAACCAAGGATAAAGAACCGAGGATAAAGAAATAAGGATAAAGAACCGAGGATAAATAACCATGGATAAATAACCGAGGATAAAGAACCGAGGATAAAGAAATAAGGATAAAGAACAAAGGATAAAGAACCAAGGATAAATAACCGAGGATAAAGAACCAAGGATAAATAACCAAGGATAAAGAAATAAGGATAAAGAACCGAGGATAAATAACCAAGGATAAATAACCGAGGATAAAGAACCGAGGATAAAGAAATAAGGATAAAGAACCGAGGATAAAGAGCCACGGATAAAGAAATAAGGATAAAGAACCAAGGATAAATAACCAAGGATAAAGAACCGAGGATAAAGAACCAAGGATAAAGAACCACGGATAAAGAACCGAGGATACATACATGTAACCAAGGATAAAGAACCAAGGATAAAGAACCAAGGATAAAGAACCGAGGATAAAGAACCAAGGATAAAGAACCGAGGATAAAGAACCGAGGATAAAGAAATAAGGATAAAGAACCGAGGATAAAGAGCCACGGATAAAGAAATAAGGATAAAGAACCGAGGATAAAGAACCACGGATAAAGAACCAAGGATAAAGAACCGAGGATAAAGAACCAAGGATAAAGAACCGAGGATAAAGAACCAAGGATAAAGAACCGAGGATAAAGAAATAAGGATAAAGAACCGAGGATAAAGAACCAAGGATAAAGAAATAAGGATAAAGAACCAAGGATAAATAACCGAGGATAAAGAACTAAGGATAAAGAACCAAGGATAAAGAACCGAGGATAAAGAACCAAGGATAAAGAACCAAGGATAAAGAACCGAGGATAAAGAAATAAGGATAAAGAAATAAGGATAAAGAACCGAGGATAAAGAACCGAGGATAAAGAAATAAGGATAAAGAACCAAGGATAAAGAAATAAGGATAAAGAACCAAGGATAAATAACCGAGGATAAAGAAATAAGGATAAATGAACCTGAATATAAAAGACAACAAGGATAAAGAACCGAGGATAAAGAAACCAAGGATAAATAACCGAGGATAAAGAAATAAGGATAAAGAACCGAGGATAAAGAAATAAGGATAAAGAACCGAGGATAAAGAGCCACGGATAAATAACCGAGGATAAAGAACCGAGAAGAAAGAACAAAGGATAAAGAACCAAGGATAAATAACCAAGGATAAAGAACCGAGGATAAATAAACAAGGATAAAGAACCGAGGATAAAGAACCGAGGATAAAGAACCAAGGATAAAGAACCGAGGATAAAGAACCAAGGATAAAGAACCGAGGATAAAGAACCGAGGATAAAGAACCAAGGATAAAGAACCGAGGATAAAGAACCAAGGATAAAGAACCAAGGATAAATAACCAAGGATAAAGAACCGAGGATAAAGAACCGAGGATAAATAAACAAGGATAAAGAACCGAGGATAAAGAACCAAGGATAAAGAACCGAGGATAAAGAACCAAGGATAAAGAACCGAGGATAAAGAACCGAGGATAAAGAACCGAGGATAAAGAAATAAGGATAAAGAAATAAGGATAAATAACCAAGGATAAAGAACCAAGGATAAAAACAAAGGATAAAGAACCGAGGATAAAGAACTCGAGGATAAAAACGAGGATAAAGAACCAGGATAAGAACCGAGATAAAGAACCGAGGATAAAAAACCAGGATAATAAACCCAAAGGGTAAAATAACCGAGGATAAAGAAAAGGATAAAGAACCGAGGATAAAGAACCAGGATAACAGATAAGAGAGAAAAGAACCGAGGATAAGAACCGAGGATAAAGAACCAGGATAAAGGACCAAGGATAAAGAACCGAGGATAAAGAACCGAGGATAAAGAACCAAGGATAAAGAACCGAGGATAAAGAAATAAGGATAAAGAAATAAGGATAAAGAACCGAGGATAAAGAACCGAGGATAAAGAACCGAGGATAAAGAACCGAGGATAAAGAAATAAGGATAAAGAACCAAGGATAAAGAAATAAGGATAAAGAACCAAGGATAAATAACCGAGGATAAAGAAATAAGGATAAAGAACTGAAGATAAAGAACCAAGGATAAAGAACCGAGGATAAAGAACCAAGGATAAATAACCGAGGATAAAGAAATAAGGATAAAGAACCGAGGATAAAGAAATAAGGATAAAGAACCGAGGATAAAGAGCCACGGATAAAGAACCAAGGATAAATAACCGAGGATAAAGAACCGAGGATAAAGAACAAAGGATAAAGAACCGAGGATAAAGAACCGAGGATAAAGAACCGAGGATAAAGAAACCGAGGATAAAGAAATAAGGATAAATTACCAAGGATAAAGAACCAAGGATAAATAACCGAGGATAAAGAACCGAGGATAAAGAACCAAGGATAAAGAACCAAGGATAAAGAAACAAGGACAAAGAACCGAGGATAAAGAACAAAGGATAAAAAACCGAGGATACAGAAATAAGTGAAAAAAAATGCATAACTCCACATTGAGGAGGAAGAAGCGCGTCTCCCGATCTAAGATACTTCCTGAATGGACATTATTTGATGTAGGGAATAAGTACATTATTTGGTTATAAAGTACAGTTTCACCATTGATCAATGGCAACACGTTCCAGATCTTGGACCTGTTTAGTGCCAGCAGATTTATTTAAAGTGTGAATTGTTCACATATACTCATTTATATATCAATCAAATAGATAATGTTATCGTTTCAGAACGGTTAATACAGCCATGCATTTGGTTTGGCTGCACAATGACATACATACGTACATGACCTTGGTGACATGAAGATAAGTATGAGGAAATCACTTCCTACCCAGTTTGTGCCGTGTTTGATTGCATTCATCACTGTCTAGTCAGACGTTGGGCGGAGTGATACGATATATAGCCTACTTGTATGTTAACGTAATGACGAAGCGGTACGATGGCTCCAGCTTTATATAACACGACGCGTTCACCACCTATAGGTGTGCCTAGTTCATAATCAAGTCTCCCTCTTCTGTCTTTATTTATCAATGAACGTAATCACCGTAAGTATCTATTAGCACAAAATAGCAAACCACGTACCAACGTACGGGGTCATTACACTGTCACCTTGTATGAAAGCAAAGGACATTTTTCTGTCGCACATTTACATAAGAAATTTTAGATTAATCGGCAAAGTAAACTCCAGTTTTAATTTCAATATATTCAACCATCAATCATGAAAATGCATATGGAGATACAGTGAGTAGGTTATTGCATTAATTAAGAATTGAATTAAAATGATTAATTTGTCAGCAATCCCAATTATAGGACGATAATTTTCCAAAAAGTTTATGTTTTTGTGGTATTCAACTTGTAAGCGTTATCGCGGTGTCAATGGCACGTGTTCTTGTGAAGTCACGAGAACACAGTCGTTCCTGGCAAAGAAATCTAGGTCCTGGAAATAACATAATCATTATTTTAATTGAACAACTTTAATCAATATTCAACAATGTCATGTTTTCCACCGGGAGGGTATTCGCCATTTATACAAAAACACAGATTGTTGCGTATTCTATTGTCGCCACAAAAAACACACTTAATATAGTGACGTGAGACAAAACGATATAATTTAATGACAACGTCACGAACATATCACAAATAATAATTTTCAATTTTGTTAATTTAATGTTAATATGAAAATTGAGAGCATTATTAAATTGAAGGAAATTATCGCATTTTGTACATGATATTTTTCGTAACATACCTTGTGAATAATTAGCGAATTTACTGAGAAACTGATAATATTTAATGGTCCACGAATCTGATATTTACTCACTCTTTTGAACCATATAACACGTCTAATACGATATTCTCTCATTCTATTGAACTACAAGTTTAACACGTCAAATACGATATTTTACCATTCGGTACTTTTGTATTTTACATATGAAAATATTTTCTAAATATTTAGAAATGAGGAAATCAATATTGTAAGATTGATGTCATAAGTTATTGAAGTCAAACGACGGCGTTTTTCTATCGTCCTAGCGTTACCTGGTAACTTATACCTAAAGAACTAATCACATTTTTGTTAATACTCGTGATTAATGCAGCATCCTTCGCTTTATTTTACTCGTAACAGAAGGAATACACGGCAGATTCCAATGCTGTATAGAACCTTCTGAGTGGTAAATGATGAATAACAATGAGTGAAGATTTGATGTATCATACTTTATTACAAATACATTTTCCCCGACTACTGACGGAGAAACTAACAACACAAGTTTTCTAAATATGCAGATTGATGAAGATTATGGGAAAGTTGTACGGTCGACATTGTGATCTTATTTGGAAATAGTATATTTCCTTATGTGATATGAAGTCAGAATAGCATAATTCTTGCTGATATGCCTAGTGGTGCCGTTGTGACCATCCGGCGGGTTCCGTTGTGACCACCCGAAGGGTTCCGTTGTGACAACCCGAGGGGTTCCGTTGTGACCATCCGAGGGGTTCCATTGTGACCACCCGAGGGGTTTTGTTGTGACAACCCGAGAGGTTCCGTTGTGACCACCCGAGGGGTTCCGTTGTGACAACCCGAGGGGTTCCGTTGTGACCATCCGAGGGGTTCCATTGTGACCACCCGAGGGGTTTTGTTGTGACAACCCGAGGGGTTTCGTTGTGACAACCATAACTCTCAATTACGATTGTGATTTAATCCGGATATGACCAAGATTTGTATGGCGGGTGTCGTCGATTTAACCTGGATTTGTATGGCGGGTGTCGTCGTGACCTAGATTTGTATGGCGGGTGTCGTCGTAACCTAGATTTGTATGGCGGGTGTCGTCGTGACCTAGATTTGTGTGGCGGGTGTCGTCGTGACCTAGATTTGTATGACGGGTATCGTCGTGACCTAGATTTGTATCTGTATCTGTTCCGGAACACCTGGTCTGTTTACTGTTTCATGAGTCTACATTGAAATCTGTATTTATTGTTTGTAGTTCAATTGATTATTCTATCTGACATTTCCCTGGTTAGCATGCAATGGATTTGATATCTGTTGCCTTTCAGAGAAACGTGATGTTGAAAGGTTACATTGGTCCGGAGACCTGGAGTACACTGTATGACACTTGTAGCGTTTTTATGAATTAAAACCCTGTAATAATACCCAGATTACCCGACTCCTATCCAGGTTGTTGGTACTAAACAACACATGGACTACCTCAACATGCAACTGTCATGCTCTTGTATGACGCACGTATTCGCGTAACCTAAATGTTTTTCTGTGATCAAACGGATCACCGATCCTTTAGGTATATGGATAGGACAGGAAACAAAAACATACATAATAGAGATGAACACTTTAAAAACATAAATAAAAGGCAATTTGTGATTGACGTGTTCGATATACCACGTTTGGCAGGCGGTCTCACCTTGGCCTGATTTCACTGGCGTTCATTAAACTGTAAGCAATTGTCGGAGAAAAACTAATTTGGCAATATTTACGTGAGATATAGTCCAACTTCCGTTGCTTCCATAATTGAATCGTTTGAAGAAGGGTTGGGGAATCTGAAGATAAACGGATGACCTGCCAGTTCTAGCGTTAATGTGATGGATATTAAGACAATGCACATCTCCGAATTAATAGTTTTTTGTTGAAGACAATGTTAGATACTGATCGGTTTTATGGCTGTTTGTAACTCTATTATATGCATAGATAAGACGATTATAATTTGATCTTACCCTCCAGCAACAGATAACGCTATAGACACCCGTCCTCTGTTTACATATTGTTGTTGTTTTTTAATTTCCCGTCGGATTACATCTTAACCTTATCTCTACATTCTTACACAACCTCCTCAGTGCGAAGTGTTATTTAGCACTTCGTTACTGGTAAATGCACTTTACACACTGGTGTTGCTGAAATGCTACGTTTGTTTTGGTAGACACCTTTCCCTGTTTATGTACCACATTACTGACAGTGTACATGTATTGAAGTACTCGATACATCTTAACTATGTAAATTTACCCTGTATGTAGGGCGTAAGAACTGCACCTGCTGTCCCAATTGCATGATCGTAAGAGGCGACTGAATTTGGGATCTTATCTTTTCTTTCAATCATCTTCATTCTTCCTAATGTTTCCCTTGACGTTGCTTCAATTTTAGCCTTGAGTTGAGAATCCGTCCCTGGGAGGAGGACTTTGGCTTTTGTTCCCTGGCCGAGACATGCCAGAGTCTATAAAACATGTAGTTTCTACGCCTGCTTTAAAGTAACTTTGTCAATTTCTTGTCTTTCTTTTGTATTTAATCTTCGCAAGAGGGAAATAGATATTGATGATGACGAGTACTTTAGCATATGCATTACTGTCGTACGTTGATGGTCTTGAGTTGAACAAATAATATTCCGCCATTTTGAATGTGCTACTAAACGCATTCAGCGTTTTCGGTTATTACCAGTGAAAAAGAAAACACCGCTCTGATTTGACGATGCCAAAAGCATAGTGATTATGTCAGACCGCTGTGCGTTCACCGATATCATTTTTATTCGATCGACATCTCTTGGCACTTCACTGCGGTTATATGATAAAATGTTTACAAATTATAAAAGGGAAAATGTACTTCACTAGAGGGGCATATCTGTTTATTGCTTACATGGTGACCAAAAGTCGCGTAACAGCAAATCTGGGTATTCATGTATTACCAACAGGTTTTTTCCCCTTTGTGGAACCTATAGATGAAATATATTTGTTATAGTTGTTTAGCTACCTCTTACTGGTAAAATATCTGTTATCACAGCGATAGTGTACGCCAGCTAAAGGACTCTTTCGTGCCTTCAAATATAAATAACTGGATTTGCATTCCGAGGACAGACGTAGTGACCTGTGATTTGATATCAAGTCCAATACCGGCCAGGATGCTGACGTCACAAACAAATGTCACAATATCGTCACAGGCAGAAATAACAATATCGTCACAGGCTGAAATAACAATATCGTCAAAGGCTGAAATAAAAATATAGTCACAGGCAGAGATAACAATATCGTCACAGGCAGAAATAACAATATCGTCACAGACAGAGATAACAATATCGTCACAGGCCGAGATAACAATATCGTCAGAGGCAGAGATAACAATATCGTCACAGGCAGAGATAACAATATAGTCACAGACAGAGATAACAATATCGTCACAGGCAGAAATAACAATATCGTCACAGGCAGAGATAACAATATCGTCACAGACAGAGATAACAATATCGTCACAGGCAGAGATAACAATATCGTCACAGACAGAGATAACAATATCGTCACAGACAGAGATAACAATATCGTCACAGACAGAGATAACAATATCATCACAGAGAGAAATAACAATATCGTCACAGGCAGAGATAACAATATCGTCACAGGCAGAGATAACCATATCGTCACCGACAGAAATAACAATATCGTCACAGGCAGAGATAACAATATCGTCACAGACAGAGATAACAATATCGTCACAGGCAGAGATAACAATATCGTCACTGACAGAGATAACCATATCGTCACCGACAGAAATAACAATATCGTCACAGGCAGAGATAACAATATCGTCACAGACAGAGATACCAATATCGTCACAGGCAGAGATACCAATATCGTTACAGGCACAGATACCAATATGCAGTGGGCACACCTTTAAAGCCCACATATTCACATGTTTTTTTGGAAATACTGCCAGGGGTCAATGGGATTACCACAAACGTCTATGACTGCGTAATTCCTAAGTCTTTTAATTGAGATAAGACTTGGATACTTTCCCACATCACTGACTTTCAACAGAGAATTATTCTAGCACGTAGATATTGAACGAATCAGTCAGTCTTGATGTCCGCGTGGCAGTAGTGTAGTGATACGTGACTGGTTTGTTAGATACCCTTAATGGGGAAAATAAAACCAAAAAAGATAACCTCCCGGATATGTCTTCCCGGATACATCGGACACGAAACGCACCCGGTGACGTCGGGTCAGGGGGTACATAGGCATGCCGAATTCTTCACTTATTAGTCGAGAAAGTTTTGAATGCGTTTTGAGACCAGAAGTCAAACATGACACAATCCTTAAGTGTATTGAATACTAAATCAGCCTGTGTTAGATGTGACAGCGCATTGTGTAGAGATTATATTCGGATTTACTAGTTTAGTTAAGTCAATGTTAGTTGAGCATGTCGTTTATGTAGGGAATTTACACAAATGCTTTGATCTAGAACTAGTATTTAGATAGACGTTTAGAATTTAATACAAATTAAACAGATGAGAAGCAGTGAAAAAAGAGGTTGAGAAGCCTGAGTCGGCTCTCTATCTCTGCCGCAGATCAAAAGCTAGATACGTTCAAGGAAGGCAGAAGGCGTATTGTTCAACAAGCACCTTTCAATATTGACTTTGCAATTTTGAAAGAAACTCGATCAATCGTTTTTGTATATAAATGAACATGTTTTATTTGCAAAATCAACACTTGTTATAACATTAGAACTGTGTTCACGAATATACTCCGTGTGTAATGTAATCGTAGAGCATCATGTCTGAATATTTATATGTATACTCCTATCTGTGTCAGTAGACAGATGTCTGAATGTTAGACCATGTATACTCCTATCTGTGTCAGTAGACATATGTCTGAATGTTAGACAGTGTATACTCCTGTGTCAGTAGACAGATGTCTGAATGTTAGACAGTGTATACTCCTGTGTCAGTAGACAGATGTCTGAATGTTAGACAGTGTATACTCCTATCTGTGTCAGTAGACAGATGTCTGAATGTTAGACAGTGTATACTCCTATCTGTGTCAGTAGACAGATGTCTGAATGTTAGACAGTGTATACTCCTATCTGTGTCAGTAGACAGATGTCTGAATGTTAGACAATGTATACTCCTGTGTCAGTAGACAGATGTCTGAATGTTAGACGGTGTATACTCCTATCTGTATCAGTAGACCGATGTCTAAATGTTAGACAGTGTATACTCCTGTGTCAGTAGACAGATGTCTGAATGTTAGACAGTGTATACTCCTATCTGTGTCAGTAGACAGATGTCTGAATGTTAGACAGTGTATACTCCTATCTGTGTCAGTAGACAGATGTCTGAATGTTAGACAGTGTATACTCCTATCTGTGTCAGTAGACAGATGTCTGAATGTTAGACAGTGTATACTCCTATCTGTGTCAGTAGACAGATGTCTGAATGTTAGACAGTGTATACTCCTGTGTCAGTAGACAGATGTCTGAATGTTAGACAGTGTATACTCCTATCTGTGTCAGTAGACAGATGTCTGAATGTTAGACAGTGTATACTCCTATCTGTGTCAGTAGACAGATGTCTGAATGTTAGACAGTGTATACTCCTATCTGTGTCAGTAGACAGATGTCTGAATGTTAGACAGTGTATACTCCTATCTGTGTCAGTAGACAGATGTCTGAATGTTAGACAGTGTATACTCCTATCTGTGTCAGTAGACAGATGTCTGAATGTTAGACAGTGTATACTCCTATCTGTGTCAGTAGACAGATGTCTGAATGTTAGACAGTGTATACTCCTATCTGTGTCAGTAGACAGATGTCTGAATGTTAGACAGTGTATACTCCTGTCTGTGTCAGTAGACAGATGTCTGAATGTTAGACAGTGTATACTCCTATCTGTGTCAGTAGACAGATGTCTGAATGTTAGACAGTGTATACTCCTATCTGTGTTCAGTTAACGAGATGTCTGAATGTTAGACAGTGTATTTCTCCATCTGGTGTCAAGTTTTGACCGGAAATTTGCTGAA